>NC_083454.1:235328-535328 GCF_020745735.1 Hemiscyllium ocellatum | reverse complement strand
ATTGAGCTAGATTGATCATTGCTAAATCTGATGGGTCAGATATAATTCATATCAAAGTGTCAAAAATAAAACAGCATATTAATTGAACTCTCAGTGACTGTGTTTCATTTTCTTGCAGATCCTGCAAAGGCCATAGCCACTGTAGATAACTGAAAGGTAGTAAACATAATCCATCTATGTGCACAGAAGAAGACATAATGTGGAGGACTGCAAACAAATCAATTTGACATCCGTAGGGAAAGAGTTGAAATCCATTATATAAGATGTGATATTGGGTACTTAGAAGTGAACAGCAAAATTGCAGAGAATCGCAATACATTTCTGACAGAGAAACATGCATGACAAACTTCGGAATTATTTGAAGTTGTTTCTTGTAGCATAGACCACAAAAACCAGTGGGAATAGTGCATTTGGATTTTCAGAAATCTGGCCGGGAAAAATTTCTGGCTGTAACAGCTGATCCTTTTTTGAAGTATTTTAGGTGTTGAAAGTGATTTCCTCCAATTCCAGAAGCAGCACCTTATTGTTTTGTATGCTGTGGCATTGTTTTGGAACAATGGGAAAAAAGTCAAAGCAACAGCAGTTTTAAGAGGGAAAAGAACAGACAAAGGAAGCACATTGTGAGGGGAAGAAACTGACAGGTCAACGTATCTGCACAGTTACTGTCTTTGCTGTTTGAATTCATGTATTGCTGGATATCGTAGTGCTTCTAGGAAAATTAATAAACAGTGAAATTTACAACTGGTTTGGAGGTACTGTTTGGGCAAATTTCCCAGCCAGATAGTGAATTGTTTTAACTATGTTATACTGAAAGTCTGCAGAAGTGAGTAGAGTGGGTTCTTCCTTAATTATATGTGTTTGCGATATGTCTCTTGATTAATCTTAAAATATACGCCATAAATAATAATTTAACATTGGGCAGTGTTTGTAGAGGAATAAGACAGTTTTCTTTTCCTGGGTCTGTAGATTGTGAAGGAGCACAAATGGCCTTAGTAGAATCATATGCGCTTCTTGTCAGACGTGGGAGTTTGAGGATTTAAGGGTTACTGCGGATTATATCTGCAATAAATGCTTCTCGTTGCGAATGCTATTAGATCGAATGGATCGATTAGAGAGACAGTTTAAGACAATGAAGAATTGGTAACAGAAACAGTATGAGACAGATGACAGTTATTGGACGGGCAAAAGTCTCAGATGCAGTTACATAGATGGGTTAACTCCAAGAAAGGCAAGAGAGTTAAGCAGCTAGTGCAGGAGCCTTCTGGGGCTGTCCCCATTTCAAACAAATATGCTGTTTAGGAAAATGTAGCGGGTGATGGATTCACAGGGGAACGTAGCACGATTTGGCAAGTTTCTAGTATGGAGACAGTCTCTAATGCAACAAGGGATACGTCGGATTCCATGAGGTTAATTGTGTTAGGGGACTCGCTAGTCTGAGGTACAGACAGACGGTTCTGTAGCCAGCAGAGGGATAAGCATAATGGTGTGTTGCTTCCTTGGTGCCAGGATCAAGGATGCCTCAGAAAGGGTGCAGAATGTTCTCATGGGGGAGAAGGTCCAGCAAGAGGTCATTGCCAAATTTGGAACCAACGACATAAAGGGAAAAGTTTGAGATTGTGGATGGAGATTGCAGGGTGTAGGCAGAAATTTAAAAAGGTACTCTAGAGTAGTAATATCTGGATTACTCCCGGCGCTATGAGCTAGTGAGGGCAGGAATAGAGGGATAGAGCAGATGAATGCACGGCTGTGGAGCCGGTGTATGGGAGAATTATTCACATTTTTGGATCACTGGAATCTCTTTTGGGGTGGAAGGAACCTGTACCAGAAGGACGGATTGCACCTCAGTTGGAAGGGGACGAATATACTGGCAGGGAGATTTGCTAGAGCTGCTCGCTAGGATTGAAACTATTAAAGGGGGGCGCGGCTGGGGGCAGGGAGATAGTGAGGAAATAGATCAATCTGAGATTGATACAATTGAGAACAGAAACGGGTCAAACAGTCAGGGCAAGCAGGGACAAAGTAGGACTAATCGAGTAAACTGCATTTATTTCAATGCAAAGGGTCCTAACAGGGAAGTCGGATGAACTCAGGGCATGTTTAGGAACATGGGACTGGGATATCATGGCAATTACACAAACATGACTCAGCGGTGGGCAGGACTGGCAGCTAAATGTTCGAGGATACAAATGCTACGGGAAAGATAGAAAGGGAGGTAGGACAGGAGGAGGAGCTGTGTTTTTGATAATGGATAGCATTATAGCTACACTGAGGGAGGATATTCCTGGAAATACATCCAGGGAAGGTATTTGGCTAGAACTGAGAAATAAGTTGATCACCTTATTGGGATTGTATTATAGACTCCCGAATACTCAGAGGGAAATTGAGAAACAAACTTGTCAAGAGATCTCAGGTGTCTGTAAGAAAGTACTGTGATTATGGAAGGAGATTTTAACTTTCCAAACATAGACTTAAGGGTCTAGATGGAGAGGAATTTACTAAGTGTATACAAGAAAATTTTCTGATTCAGTATGTGGATGAACCTAATAGAGAAGGTGCAAAACTTGACCAATTCTGGGGAAACAAGGCAGGGCAGGTGACTAAGGTGTCAGTGGAGATGAACTTTTGGGCCAGCTACCATAATTATATTAGAGTTAAAATAATTACGGAGAAGGATAGACCAGATATAAAAGTTGAAGTTCTAAGTTGGAGAAAGGCCAATTTTGACGGTGTTTGGCAAGAAATTTCGAAACCTGATTGGGGGCAGATGTTCACAGATAAATGGACGGCTGGAAAATGGGAAGCCTTAAAAAATGAGATAACAAAAATCCAGAGAAAGTATATTCCTGTTAGGATGAAAGCAAAGGCTGGTAGGTATAGGGAATGCTGGCTAACTAAAGGGTTTGCTTTATAAAAAAAAAGAGAAGCTTATGCCTGGTATAGACAGGGTAGATCGATCGAATCCTTCGAAGAGTATAAAGGCAGTACATAGAACATAGAAAAATACAGAGCAGTACAGGCCCTTCGGCCCTCAATGTTGCTCTGATCCAAGCCCACCTATACTACACTAGCCCACTTTTCTCCATATGCCTATCCAATGCCCATTTAAATGCCCCTAACGATGGAGAGTCCATCACTTTTACTGGCAGGGCATTCCTTGAACTCACGACTCGCTGAGTAAAGAATCTACCCCTAACATCAGTCCTATACCTACCACCCCTTAATTTAAAGCTATGCCCCCTCGTAATATCTGACTCCATACGTGGAAAAAGGTTCTCATGGTCAACCCTATCTAAACCGCTAATCATCTTGTACATCTCCAACAAGTCACCCCAAAACTTCTTTTCTCCAATGAAAACAGCCCCAAGTGCCTCAGCCTTTCCTCCTACGATCTTCCTACCATACCAGGCAACATCCTGGTGAACCACCTTTGCACCCGTTTCAGTGCTTCCACATCCTTCTAATAGTATGGCGACCAAAACTGCACACAATACTCCAGATGCGGCCGCACCAGAGTCTAACGCAAATGCAACATGACCTCAGGACACTGGAACTCAATTCCTCTACCAATAAAAGCCAGTACGCCATATGCCTTCTTCATAGCACTATTTACATGGGTGGCAACTTTCAGACATCTGTGTACATGGACACCAAGATCCCTCTGCTCATCCACACTACCAATTATCCGACCATTAGCCCAATACTCCATCTTCTTTTTACTCTTAACAAAGTGAATCATTTCACACTTAGCTACATTGAACTCCATTGGCCACCCTTCTGCCCAGCTCTGCAGCTTATCTACATCCCGCTGTAACCTGCCACATCCTTCCTCGCTGTCAACAACTCCACCGACTTTTGTATCACCCACAAAATTGTTCACCCAACCTTCTAGCCCCTCCTCCAGGTCATTTATAAAAATGACAAACAGCAATGGTCCCAAAACAGATCCTTGTGGAACACCGCTGGTAACTGCACTCCAAGATGAACCTTTACCATAAACTACTACCCTCTCTTCTTCCAACCAGCTAATTCCTAATCCAAACCTTCAACTCTCACTCTGCCATACCTCCGTATGTTTTGCAGTAGCCTACCATGGTTAACCTTATCAAACGCCTTACTAAAATCCATATACACCTCATCTACCGCTTTACCCTCGTCCACCTCCTTAGTCAACTTCTCAAAGATTTCAATAAGGTTTGTGAGGCACGACCTGCCCTTCACAAAACCACACTGATGATCCTTGATCACATTAGTCCTATCCAGATGATCATAATTCCTATCCTTTACAATTCTCTAAGACTTTGCCCACAACAGAGGTAAGACTCCCCGGCCTATAGTTACTAGGGTTATCCCTACTCCCCTTCCTGAACAAGGGAACCACATTTGCTATCCTTCAGTCTTCTGGCACTATTCCTGTAGACAACGACGACATAAAAATCAAGGCCAATGGCTCTGAAATCTCCTCCCTTGCTTCCCAGAGAATGCTAGGATAAATGCCATCAGGCCCAGGGGACTTATCTATATTCACACTTTCCAGAATTTCGAACACCTCTTCCCTACATATCAAAAAGCCATTCATTCTAATTAATTGTGATTCAATATTCACATTGACCAATGTCTTGTTCCTGATTGAACACTGACGAGAAGTATTCATTCGGTGCTCCCCAATTTCTTCAGCCTCCACACGCAACTTCCCACTATTATCCTTGACTGGACCTATTCTTACCATTGTCATTCATTTATTCCTGACATACCTATAGAAAGCCTTTGGGTTTTCCCTAATCTTACCAACCAAGGACTTTTCATGCCCCATCCATGCTGCTCTTAGTTCTCTCTTTAGATCTTTCCTGGCTACTTTATAACTCTCAATCACTCCAATTGAACCTTCACGACTCATCTTTACATAGGCCGCCCTCTTCCCTTTAACAAGGGATTCCAATTCCTTATTAAACCACGGCTCCCTCACACGACCCTTTCCTGCCTGCCTGACAGACAGGTACATACTTATCAAGGATACTCAATAGTTGCTCCTTGAACAAGCTCCACATATCGATTGAACACTTCCCTTGAAGCCTACTTTTCCAAGCCACGCATCCTAAATAATGCCTCACCGCATCATAATTTCCCTGCCCCCAGCTGTAAATTTTGCCTGTAGTGCACACTTATCCCTCTCCATCACTCGAGTAAAAGTCACCGAACTGTGGTCACTGTCCCCAAGGTGCTCACCTACCTCCAATTCTAACACCTGGCCTGGTTCATTACCCAGAACCAAATCCAGTATGGCCTCAGCTCTTGTTGGCCTGTCGACATATTGTGTCAGGAAACCCTCCTGCACACATCGGACAAACACCGAACCATCTAATGAACTCGATCTATCGCTTTCCCAGTCAATATCTGGAAAGTTAACGTCCCCCATAACACCCACCCTGCTACTTTCACTCTTCTCCTGAATCATCCTCTCAATCCTTTCTTCTACGTCTCTAGGACTATTAGGAGGCCTGTAGAAAACTCATAACAGGGTGCCCTCACCTTTCCTATTTCTAAGCTCAGCCCAAACTACCTCAGATGGCGAGTCTTCATCCATCAACCTTTCCTCCGCTGTAATACTATCTTTGACAAGCAATGGCACAACTCCTCCTCATTTACCCCTATCTCTGACCCTACTAAAACATTAAAACCCTGGAACCTGCAACAACCAATACTGTCCCTGTTCTACCCATGTCTCTGTAATAGCCACAACATCCGAAATCCCAGGTACCAACCCACGCTGCAAGTTCACCTACCTTATTTCGTATACTTCTCGCATTGAAGTATACACACTTCAAGCCACCTTTCTGTTTACAGGCATTCTCCTTCGAGATTGACGCCATGTTCCTAACCTCCCTACACTCCAGGTCCTGCACCCTAAAGCCACAGTCTGGTTTCCCATGCCCCTGCAGAGTTAGTTTAAACCTCCCGAAAGAGCACTAGCAAACCTCCCCCCATGGATACTGGTGCCCCTCAGGTTCAGGTGTAGACCATCCTGTTTATAGAGGTCTCACCTTCCCCAGAAAGAACCCCAGTTTTCCAGAAACTGGAAACCCTCCCTCCTGCACCATCCCTGTAGCCACGCATTTAACTGCTCTCTCTCTCCCTATTCGTCGACTCTCTATCATGTGGCACGGGTAACAAACCAGAGACAACAACTCTGTTTGTTCTAACTGAGCTTCCAACCTAGCTCCCTGAAAGTCTGCCTAACATCCTCATCCCTCTTCCTAACTATGTCGTTGGTGCCAATGTGGACCACGGCTTCAGGCTGCTCCCCCTCCCCCTTAAGGATCCGGCAAACACGATCAGAGACATCACGTACCCTTGCACCTGGGAGGCAACATTCCAAACGTGAGTCTCTTTCGCCCCCACAAAACCGCCTATCTGTGCTCCGAACTATCGAGTCTCCAATAACTATTGCTCTGCTCTTCTCCACCCTTCCCTTCTGAGCAACGGGGATGGGCTCCATACCAGAGGCCTGAACCCCATTGCTTACCTCTGGTAAGTCGTCGCCCCCACAAGTATCCAAAATGGTACACTTGATCTCCTGCACGCCTTTATAGGAAAACAACCTATCCAGGTAAGCTTGCGCAACACCAGCTTCCAGGTCCGCTCCGCGCTTTCTTAAAAAAACTTTCAAATTTAAACCGTGAAACAAACGTCACCGAGTCTTCAAGCAGCCACTGCCAAATAGCCCTTACCTGCTCTGCTGAGAGAGTGAGGGTAGTAATATAATTAAGAGCGAAATCAGAAGGGCAAAAAGGGGACATGAGATAGTTTTAGCAAGTAGAATTAAGGACAATCCAAAGGGTTTTTACAAATACGCTAAGGAACAAAATAATAACTAGGGAGAGAATAGAGCCCCTCAAAGATCAGCAATGCAGCCCTTGTGTGGAGCTGCAGGAAATGGGGGAGTTACCAAGCGAGTATTTTGCATCAGTATTTAAAAATGGAAACGGATATGGAAGATATAGACTGCCAGGAAATTGATGGTTACACTTGAAAAATGTCCATATTACAAAGGAGGAAGTGCTGGATATCTTGAAACGGGTAAAGGTGGATAACTCCCCAGGACCTGAACAGGTGTACTCTAGAGTTCTGTGGGAAGCTAGAGAAATGATTGCTGGGCTTCTTGCTGAGACATTTGTACCATTGATAGTCACAGGAGAGGTGCCAGAAGACTGGAGTTTGGCAAACTTGGTGCAACTGTTTAAGAAGGGTGGTACGGACAAGCCAGGGAACTATAGGCCAGTGAGCCTGACGTCGGTGGTGGGCAAGTTGTTGAAGAGAATCCTGAAGGATGGGATGTACATGCATTTGGAAAGACAAGGAATGATTAGGAATAGTCAATATGGCTTTGTTCTTGGGAAATCATATCTCACAATCTTGATTGAGTTTTTTTAAGAAATAACGAAGAGGGCAGAGCGGTAGATGTGATCTATATGGACTTCAGTAACGCGTTCGACAAGATTCTTCATGGAAGACTGGTTAGCAAGTTTAGATCTCACGGAATACAGGGACAACTAGCCATTTGGATACAGAACTGGCTCAAAGGTTGAAGACAGAGGGTGGAGATGGAGGGTTGTTTTTTCAGACTGGAGCCCTGCGACCAGTGGAGTACCACAAGGATCAGTGCTGGATCCTCTGTTTTTTGTCATTTACATAAATGACTTGAATGCAAGCGTAAGAGGTATCGAAAGTAAGTTTGCAGATGACAACAAAATTGGAGGTGTAGTGGACAGCGAAGAAGGTTGCCTCAGAGTACAACAGGATCTTGATCAGTTGGGCCAATGTGCTGAGAAGTGGCAGATGGAGTTTAATTCAGATAAATGCTAGGTGTTGCCTTTTGGGAAAGCAAATTTTAGCAGGACTTATACCCTTAATGGTAAGGTCCTGGGGAGTGTTGCTGAACAAAGAGACCTTGGAATGCAGGTTTATGGCTCCTTGAAAGTGGACTCGCAGGTAGATAGGATAGGGAAGGTGGTGTTTGGTTTGCTTTCCTTTATTGGTTAGAATATTGAGTATTGGAGTTGGGAGGTCGTGTTGCGGCTGTACGGCACACTGGTTAGGCCACTCTTGGAATATTTCGTTGAATTCTGGTCTCCTTCCTACCGGAAATATGTTGTGAAAAATGAAATGTTTCGGGAAAGATTTACAGGGATTTTGACAGGGTTGGAGGATTTGAGGTATATGGAGAGGCTGTACAGGCTGGGTTTGCTTTCCCTTGAGCGTTGGAGGCTGAGGGGTGACCTATAGAGATGTACAAAATTATGAAGGGCATGGAGAGGATAAATGAATAAAGTCTTTTCCCTGGAGTCAGGGAGTCCAGAACTAAAGGACATAGGTTGAACATGGGAGGAGAAAGACGTTGGGTGGCACGGTGGCAAGAAATGCTGCCGCACAATGCCAGAGGCTCGGGTTCAATTCCAGCCTCAGGCTGTGTGGGCTCGTTGTGTGGCTTTTGCACATTCTCCCTACGTCTGCATGGGTTTCCTCCCACAATCCAAAAATGTGCCGGTTAGATGAATTGGCTATGCTAAATTGCCTGTTGTTTTCGGTGTTGGCATATGGATCTGGGTGTGTTGTGCTTCGGCAGGTGTGGACTTGATTCCACACTCTAATAACTCT
Source organism: Hemiscyllium ocellatum (assembly GCF_020745735.1). Taxonomy (NCBI): domain Eukaryota; kingdom Metazoa; phylum Chordata; class Chondrichthyes; order Orectolobiformes; family Hemiscylliidae; genus Hemiscyllium; species Hemiscyllium ocellatum. Next base: position 526,676 of record NC_083454.1, on the reverse strand, counting down.
AAATGTGAAAGAGACCAAGGGGCAACTTTTTCTCACAGACGGTGGTACGTGTATGGAATGAGCTGCCAGAGGATGTGATGGAGGCAGCATTTAAAAGGCATTTCGATGTTTCTATGAATAGGAAGGGGTTGAAGGGATATGGGCCGGGTGCGAGCAGGTGGAACTAGATTGGTTTGGGATATCTGCTAGACATGGACGGATTGGACTGAAGAGTCTGTTTCCATACTGTACATCACTATACATCTGTAACTCACACAGTGAGTTCGTAAATGCAATTAATGTGTATGGTATTTGAAGGAACACGTGTAATTGGAATGCTAAAGTTAGGTTGGAGTTTGTTTAAGGGAATCAGAATATGGAGGTAAAGACATCATGAAGCAGTTGCAATGAGTGTTGGTGAGAGTGGCCTGAGTTATTGAGTGCAGTGTTGATGACCTATTCTAAGAAAGATTACACTGATCACAAAGGACGTGCAATGGACATTCTTCAGATTAATTCCTGAGATGACAAGGCTTTCTGATGGGGAGAGTTGCCTTGCGACCTCTCCAGTTTCAAAGCATGAGTGGTGATCGCAGTGAAATTTCAAAAATCTATGATACATGTGATAAGGTGAAAGTAAATTGGATGTTTCTCTAGCTGTCTACTCTATATTTAAGGCAAATAATGACAGGATAAGGGATATGCCATTTAAGACCGTAATAAGGAGATGATTCTTCCCTTGGAGGGGATTGCCTAACACAGGGCCATGGATGCCTGCTGGCAGGGCAAGGTTAAGAAGAATCCCCAGATATTCTTCACGTTTATCAAGTGGAGCAGAACAACCAGGGAACATGTAGGGCCTATAAGTGACTTGCCAATTTGCATCGCAACTTGACTTCATGGTCGAAGGCTGTTTGTGTGACTGGAGCCCAAACTCTCCTGGTGTACCGCAGAGATCAGTGCTGTGTCCCCTATTATCTGTGGTATTCATAAGTGATGTGAGTGTGAAGTGGGTAGTGGGAGTGTGATAAGTAAGTTTGTGTTTGAGCCAAAGATTGGCCAGGTGGTTGGCAGTGAGAAGGAAGGTCTTATCTTACAGGAAGATACAGATGGAATGGTCAGACGGTCAGATCAATGGCAGATGGATGTAACCGTGATAAATATGAGGTGATACACTTTGGAAGAAGGAACCACACAGGGGAGTACTAAAAGAATGGCATCACACTAGGAAGCTCAGAGTGTGCTTCTCCACATATCCCTGAAAGTGACTGGATATGATAATTGATGATTTCAGCATTACTGTAGATAAAGCCTTTATTCATTGATCGAAAGATTATACGAGTTTTATATGGCACTTTGGTAAGGCCAAATGAAATATTGTGTGCAATTCTGGGAGCCACATTACAGGAAGGATGTGATTGTATTGGATGAGGTGCAGAAGAGATTCACTTGGATGTTCCCTGGGATGAAACATATGAGCTGTGGAGAGAGGCTGGGTAAGCTCGAGTTATTTACTTTGGAGCAGAGAAATTTGAGTGGATAAGTAATTCAGGTTTAAGATTACAAGGGGCATGGACAGGGTGAATAGACAATAGCTGTTCTTTTTAGTCAAAGTTTCAGCTTTCTTACAGTCTGAAACCAGGGAATGGAGAATGGAGAACAGAGAAACATGACACAGCTACATCACTTCTGCCTTTACAGAAAAATACATAAACAAAGCCTTCCCAGCAATAGGAGAAAATCTGAAACTGAGGAGAAAATGATGTAGAATCAAATTAAACATAAATAAACTAATTTGGAGAAATTATTGGAACTGAAAATAACGGGCATAGAAAAAATCAACACCCATTGATGAAATGGGAAACATATTTGAGAAACTGACTGGTAGATTAATTACAGAAGAAAAAACAATAGAGACACTGAACTTGGATGTTCAGCAAGAATTTTAAGAGAGTCGCAAGCCTCGTGTGCAAATTAAAAGCCCATGGGATAGGGGGTAATATATGAACATGGTCTTAAAATGGGAGTGTTGACAGGAAACAATGAGTAAGAATAAATGAATGGTTTTCAGTTTGGAAGGCTCATGACACATCGCATATTCACAATACATCTCAAACATCTCGTTGAGGGAATCAAATGCAAAGTTTCCAAGTCTGCTAACAGAACTAGGATTTTGTAAAGTGATGAGAATGTGAAAAAAAACTTCAAGGTGATTGAAACAAATGAAGTGAATGAGTAAATATGTGGCAGATGAAGAGCAGTGTGGATAGATGTGATGTTGCCTACTTTGTTGGGAAATACCAGCCAACCATTGGAAAAGGGAGTGTTTGAGAAATGTCGATCTATGAAGGAAACTGCACTTTTCTTCTGTTATTGTTTGGACAGACTTCTGAGTTCCATGCAGGGCAGTGAGTTTTGAAAACAGAAGCCAATATTTGGAATGCATTTGCACACAGACCAGTTTGCGCAGATCCACCAAGTGGGGAGCTGTAACATTGAAAAGGATCTGGGATCTCCCTGTACACCAGTCACTGAAAGCAACATTGCAGGAGTAGAAAGCAGTCAGGAAGATAAATGGGATTTTGACACTTATTTCATGGGGGCTTGAGTCCCGGAGCAAGGGTGTCTCAATACAGCTGCACAGGCCCTTGGTGAGACTTCAACTCAAACATTGTGCAGTATTGACAAACGTGACATTGAGGGAGTGCAGCGAAGGATGAACAGACTGATCTCTGGGATGACAGACTTTTTGTTGAGCAGAGTTTGGGTTGACTGAGCCTGTATTCCATGGGGTTTAGGAAAATCAGTGGAGATCTCAGTGAGATATATAAAACACTGACAGGGTTAGATTGATTGGAAGCAGTGATGATTATAGCCCTGGCTGGGACGTCTAAACCAAGAGGCCACAGCATTAGGTACAGACAGGTCACATTGAATTTAGATACGAATAAATGTCTGCACTCAGAGCCCGGTGATCCTGGGGATTCTCTCTCTCATAAGGCTATGGAAGTCAAGGCACTAAATACTAATAAAGATATCTAGACACTGAAAGGATGGGGAAGAGAGCAGGAGTATGGTGTAGAAATAAAGGGTCAGCCATCATTATATTGAATTGGATAGCAAACTCGACAGACCAAAGGGACCACCTGAGTTCCTATTTTATAGCTTCAGAAGGTTTATCACGTAAAGGGATGTGTACAGTGTGGGGGGAAAGTGCATTGAGTAGATGTTCAGACATTAACTAGAATGGGGCAGGCTCAATGTGCTGTATGGCCTATTCCATTCCCGATGTTTCTGTGCAGTCATTGGGAAAGCTTTGTAAATGTTGTCACAAGTTCGCAGATGTTAGGAAGGAGATCTCTGCAGGGTCAACAGGACTGTGTTTCCCATTCCCTTTTCCATATTGAGGCTGAGGCTGGGTGTTCTGTCCGGTTTTATCCTTTTAGACCTCGGAACAGTTTGATACAATAGAGTGTCTTGCTTGGCTGTTTCAGAGACCATTGAAGAGTTTATCACATGTCTGTGGATCTGGACTCACGTTTAGCCAGATCAGGAAAGCACGGGAGATCCACTTCCTGAAAGTATATTGGAAAAGCAAATTGGTGTTTCCAATCGACATTGGCTTCAAGGTCACTGTTACTGACACCAGATTTGAGATCTCGATATTTTATAAATTGTTTTTAACTTCCACCAGCCGTCAGAGCATTAGCCTGGTCTGGATTTTTATTCCAGTGACTTTAACAAAACAGCACCATCTCCACATGGGGACCTATCTGAAACCGCACTGAGCAGGATATTTCGGAGCTGCTTGAAAGCTCTATCAAAAAGAACTCCCAATCTGACTATCGTGATGAGACTGAGGGGGTTGTAATTGGTCAGATTATAATTATTCCACTCTTAGGGAACTGGACATAGCTGAGTAATTTTCCACATTGCCAGGGAGATGTCAGAGTTGGATGTGGAATGAAACAGCTTCCCCAGGGACAGGGCTTGTTGTGCAGCACAAGTCTTCAGTCCTATTGCAGGAATGGGGACAGGGCCCATTACCTTTGCCGTATCTAATGTGTTCAGCTGTTTCTTCATGTCACGTGCAGCAAATCGAATTGGTTGAAGACTGGCATTTGTGATTCTGTGAGCATCATGATGATGGTGAGTTGAATCATCGACTCAACACCCCTAGCTATGATGGTACAGATACTAATTCCTTGTTTTTTACACTTATGTGCAGAGCTGATGCATTGATAGAATGGGAATAATTGTGGAGCCCTCTCCACCAGTTAATCGTCTATCACGAATTTGGCCAGATGTAGCAGGTTGCAAATGTTTCATCTGGATGTATTTTCCTTGTGACAATTTCTCTCTCTCTCGATCATATGATTTGGTTTCATTTGATTTGATAGGATTCATTGTCGCATGTATCTAAGTAGAGTGAAACTCCTTGTTTATACACAGTTCTGGCAGATCATAGTGAGAGTTGGAGCTGCCTTTTTTTGGAGACATGGAGTGGCCGAAATTTAAACGTCTACTTCAACTGTCTGTTTTTGCAGAGCCACAAATAGCCAGAAATTAAAATAGATTGTTTCAGTATTAGTGTAAAACGGCCTTTGAGAAGACAAAAGAAAGGATAATCTGATTTGCAAAGGATAATCAGATCTGATCTGGTCTGATTCTGAAACATGCCAACATAGTGACAAAGAAAGTTCTTTTTAAAAAAAAATGATGATTTGTAACAGAGCACACATGAAATAATGAAATTGTAGCACAAAAACTTTCAAGAAACACTACAAAAGGTTACTTATTCTGATCTCAGTCAGGATTTGTTTCATTCACAAAAACAGCTACTCAAGTTATCTTTCAGAAGCTAGCTGCGCCTTTGAAATTATTTACAATAATAATAAGTTCTAGTTAAATATTTGGTAAATAATCATGGACACAGATTTCAACGTAATTATAAAACCTTAAAGAGGTGACTGGCATGTCTTGTCCAATTCGATAAGAAAAGGGTTAACAGTAGAAATAATAATAATAATAATAATAATAATAATTATACGCATTTTGCAACAGAATCAACTTTTTAATGTAAACCGTGATCACAGAATTTGATAAGAGATAGCCTGCCCATTGGAGAATAGAATTCATTCAATCCATCAAGATAAAGAATGAGGAGTATGACTAAAAAGAGCACAACCACAAACTTTGGAATGCATTATACAAAGATCTTAAGGACTAGATATACCAGAAATCGTTAAACATCCGAAACAAATAAGAACCTCGAGCTGTCCATGCGAGTGTCAATCAGTAATCAGTTGTTTTGCAAGATTAGTTCTGCAGAAGGGGAGTGGAGGGTACACTGACAAGTTGTGTATGATCATTGCAACGCAGAACGTATACAAATATTGTATTTTTTACTGTAAAATTGAAGTATGTCATTGATTTGCCTTCTGATCTGAGCTAAAGATTAGGGAAACGATTGTCTTCTCATGTCTAAGCCAGTTTCGAGGAAGATCCTTTGGTATTCTCACAGCATTAACCAGGTTTTGCTGAAATTAAAGTCCATTCCGTGCCTGTGCCCTGTCTGCCTCCACAGTCTTTGATCCTAGCTGGGGAATCTCGCTCCTACAATAAGCAAGGACATACAGATTATAGAGTAAAGGATAAACTTAGACTGAGGCATACAGTCTACACCAGAAAGGGCATGCAATAGGCAACATCAATGTGAGCAAGGTCAGCATTATTGGAAGTTAGAGAGTCCATTCCTTGTTTAATAATAGCTAAGAAAATGCTGTTCATGAGCCGCTGGTTTATGTGTTCAAGCTTCTGTATTGTCTGTGTGATGGAAGAGATTGTAGGAGATCCAGTGTACGATCGGTTTTTGATCATGTTGTCAGCCTTTCCGCGGCAGTGAGCTGTGTAAATGGAGACAATGAATGGGACGTTGGTTTCCGTGATGGCATGGGCTGTGCACACAACCTTCTGTCTTTTCTCTTACTGTCCTGGACAGGGCTGTGGCCACACCAGGCCATTATGCACGTAGATAATTTGCTCTCAGTGGTGCATTTGTAGACATTGGTGAGGGTCCTTGTGAACATGTCAAATATCGTGAGGCACCATAGAAAGAAGAGAAGTTGTTGTGCCATCTCGACTGTCACATCTACATGGGAAGTCAGTTATCGTCACTCCAAGCAACTTAATGCTTTCCACCCTTTCAACTTCAGTTCCATTGATGCAGATGGGGTCATGTTCTCGTCCTTTCTTTCTGAAGTCATTGATCAGTTGGTTAGTTCTGCCGACGTTGAAAGAGAGGCTGGGCTCAGTGCAGCACATCACCAAGTCCTCTATTTCCATTCTGCATTTTGACTTGCCATCATCACATACCTGTAATACTATGATGGTATCATCAGTGAACATGGAGATGGCATTCGTTCAAAACTTGGCAATACAGTCGTGGGTGTACAGGGAGTATAGTAGGGGGCTGAGGACACATCATTTAGGAATTCAGTGTTGAATGTTATCATTGAAGAGAACGCTTACCAATTTTCACTGATTGTGCACTGTCGGTCAGAAAGTTTAGGATCCAATTTCAGAGGGCAGAGGCGACACTAAAGTCAGGGAGTTTTGTGATTATTCTGAAGGGAATAGTGGTGTTGAAGGTGAATCTATAGTCAATGAGCAGGAATCTGACGTGGGTGTCCTTGTTGTCCAGATGTTCTAGGGATATGGCACCAGCTGTGGACCCATTCCACTCGTAGGAAAATTGTTGGGGATCGAGGCAGGCTGGGAAACTGGAACTGATGTGGGCCATGCCTAGCTTCTCGAAGCACTTCACGCGCCTCTCAGTCTCCTGCAGTCTAAAGAGAAATGTCCCAACTTATCCAATCTCTCCCTTTGACTCAGACCGTTGAGACCTGGCAACATCCTTGTAAAGTTCCAGTTTAATACCATCCTTTCGGTAGCAAGGTGACCAAAACTGAACACAATGCTGAATGTGGAAATATTTGGAACTGTAAGTTTTATTCTGCTGCCAATCATAATGCTGCTGTGATATTGTTTTTTTTGTGTTATTCTGAAATCTTATTATTTATTGAATCCTCTGACGGCAATCCCTTTGGGTGAACGTCCTCCGGATTGCTTGAATTTGATTCTATCTATTTTGTTTGGACAGATATTTTGAGGCCGTTGTATATCAGAAAACAGGAAGAGATGATGGATGATTGTGCAGTGTGTGTCCTTTACTGGATCAGCTTGTCTTTCCAGGCACCTGAAGCTTTTATTGTGGGCCAGATTACCTCAAAATTGTTACATCACAGAAGGAAGCTATTCAGCCCATTGTAGGTGCATGAACATAGAACATTGCAGCTCAGTACCTACAATATCCAACAGCACTGCCGACAGATACACCGACCTTACTGTCAACGGTAAATTTACTAACTCATCCTTCTATACACTCATTAAGGTCATTTTTAAAAGGACAAACAACAGTCACCCAAAGCAGATCCTTGCAGTATACCACTAGCAACTAAACTCCAGGATAATCATTTCCCATCAACTACCACCTTCTGTCTCTTTTCAGCTAGCTGATTTGTGATCCAAACGTCTCCATAAAATCTGGGAGAAAGTAAGAACTGTTGATGTTTGAGATCAGAGTCGAGAGTCTGCCGCTGGAAATGCACAGCAGGTCAGGCAACATCCGAGTAGCGAGGAGAAAATGAAGACTGCAGATACTGCAGACCATAGAACATAGAACATAGAACATAGAAGGATACAGCGCAGTACAGGCCCTTCGGCCCTCGATGTTGCGCCGACCGAGTCCTACCTAACCTATACTAGCCCAATAACTTCCAAATGCCTATCCAATGCCCGCTTAAATGAACATAAAGAAGGAGAGTTCACCACTGATACGGGCAGGGCATTCCATGAACTCACAACCCGCTGTGTGAAGAATCTACCCCTAACATCTGTCCTATACCTACCACCCCTTAATTTAAAGCTATGTCCCCTAGTAACACCTGACTCCATTAGCGGCAAAAGGATCTTAGTATCTACCCTATCTAAACCCCTAATCATCTTATACACTTCTATCAGATCTCCCCTAAACCTTCTCTTCTCCAATGAGAACAGCCCCAAGTGCCTCAGCCTTTCCTCATAAGATTTTCCTACCATTCCAGGCAACATCCTGGTAAACCTCCACTGCACTCGTTCTAAAGCTTCCACATCCTTCCTATAGTATGGCGACCAAAACTGCACACAATACTCCAGATGAGGCCTCACCAGAGTCTTATACAACTGCAACATGACCTCAGGACTCCGGAACTCAATTCCTCTGCCAATAAAGCCCAGTACACCATATGCCTTCCTCACAGCACTATTTACCTGGGTGGCAACTTTCAGAGATCTGTGTACATAGACACCAAGATCCCTCTGCTCATCCACACTACCAAGTAGCCTACCATTAGCCCAGTAATCCATCATCTTGTTATTCCTACCAAAGTGAACGACTTCGCACTTAGCTACATTGAATTCCATTTGCCACATTTCCGCCCAGCTCTGCAACTTATCTATATCCCGCTGTAACCTACCACTTCCTTCCTCACTATCCACAACTCCACCGACTTTCGTGTCATCCGCAAACTTGCTTACCCAGCTTTCAAGTCCTTCCTCTAGATCATTTATAAAGATAACAAAAAGCAATGGTCCCAAAACAGATCCTTGTGGTACACCGCTAGTAACTGCGCTCCAAGATGAACATAATCCATCAACTACTACCCTCTGTCTCCTTCCAGCCAGCCAATTCCTAATCCAAACCTCTAATGTATCCTCAATGCCATACCTCCGAAGTTTTAGCATTAGCCTACCATGGGGAACCTTATCGAACGCCTTACTAAAATCCATATACACAACATCTACTGCTTTACCCTCGTCCACTTCCATAGTCACCTTCTCAGAAAACTGATTCCCGATGAAGTGCTTACAAGAGAACATTAACTTGCATGCACCTTGGAAGCAGCCTCATCTGTGCTGCTGTTCCAACACCACGCTCTCCATATTTTCATCAATAGCCTGCCATAGGGGACCTGATCAAACACTTCACTGAAATCCATATACCCCATTTTACCCTCATCCACCTGTTTGGTCATCTTCTCAATGAACTCTGTAAGATTTTTGAAGCATGACATACCCTTCAAAAAATCTTGTTGACTATTCCTGATCAAATGATTCCTTTCTAGATACTAGCAAAGCCTATCTCTTATAATCCTTTCCACAAACAAAGTAAGACAGATATACAATTACCAGGGTTGTCTCTTCACCATTTCTTGAACAAGGGGACAACGTTTGCTGTCCTCCAGTCTTCTGGCACTATTTCCGTAGACAATGGCGTTGTAAAAATTCGAACAGTTGGTTGTGTAAACTCCTCCCTAGATTCTTAGAGAACCCTAGGATAAATCTCATCTGGCCAGGGGACTTATCTATTTTCACACTCACCAGAACTGCTAACATCTCTACGTTACGAACTTCAATCCCGTCTAGTCTAATGGCCTGTATCTCAGTATTGGCCTCGACAGCATTTTCTTTTTCCATTGTGAATTCTGATTCAAATATTAATTTACAGACGTCCTATCTCCTCAGACTCCACACACAACTTAACACTACTGTCCTTGATTGCCATTAATCTTCATTTGGACATTTTTTTATTCATGACATACTGATAGAAAGCTTGAGGGTTTCCCTGGATCCTACTTGACAAAGACTTATCATGCTCTCTCCTGGCTATTCTCAGCTCTTACTTTAAGTCCTTCCATGCTAACTTGTAACTCTCAAGCATCCGAACTTAGCCTTCACATTTCTTCTTTTCATAAACCTCCTTCTTCCTCTTGACAAGAGATTCAACTTCTTCAGTAAACCACAGCAGCCTCACTTGACCACTTCCTTCTTTCCAGACATGTATGAACTTATCAAGGACACACAGTAGCTGTTGTTTGAAAAAGCTCCACACTTAAATTGTACCCATCCTCTGCAGTTTCCTTCCCTATCCTATGCATTCTAAAACCTTTCCTTATCGCATCATAATTGCCTTTCCCCCAGCTAAAACTCTTGCCCTGCGGTATACACCTGTCCCTTTCCATCGCTAAGGTAAACATAACTGAATTGTGGTCACTATCAGCAAAGTGTTCACCTACCTCTAAATCTAACAACTGGTCTGGTTGATTACCAAGGACAAGATCCAATTTGGCCACGGCCCTTGTTGGCCTATCTACATACTGTGTCAGGAAACCATTCTGCACACATTGAACAAAAACTGACCCATATAAAGTAATTGAAATGTAGCGTTTCCAGTCAATATATGGAAAGATAAAGTCTTCCATAACAACTACTCTGTTATTTTCGCTCCTATCCAGTATCATCTTTGTAATTCTTTCCACTACATCTCTGGAGCTTTTCAGAGGTCAATAGAGAACTGTCAACAGGGTAACCTCGCCGTTTTTGTTTCTAAACATCTTCCCATACTACCTCAGTAGACTAGTCCTTATTAAGCTTGCTTTCAAACAACGTAATGCTGTCTTTGATTTTCAATGGCACCCCACCCTCCCCACCCCAAACCCCACCCTGCCACACTTTTAGTACCTTCCTTGTTCTCAATGAAGCATCTAAACGCCGGACCCTCCAACGATCAGTCCCTGTCCCTGCTCTATCCATTTCTCCAAAATGACCACAAATCAAGCTGTACAACTGAACAATTTGGAAACAGGGAATGATTGGAGGGATGTTAAACGCGGGTGAGTTGGATAGATCAGAAGACAGCATGAGATGAGATATACAGGAACAAACAGAAAATGGAAGTTTTATTTAGAAATTCTCACGGACTGCAAGACCTTTATCTATTGCCATACGGTTTGAGCACTTTGCGGATACTGGCTGGGTCCCAGATCATTTATCTCCAATAATATCACAGAGTTGAGTTACTAACAGTTAAACAGAGTCCAAAAAGGCCAAGTGATTTTTTTCTACAGTGACAAGGTGATTTAATTTAAATAGACTGGGTGAACAACAGCAGGAACTGAGAACCCCCTCAGTACTGAGATACTGCGCCAGAGAATTTCAATGAGGTGGATCACTGACAGAGGGGAAATCAGCATCTCAGCTGTGGGCCAAATAATGATTGATAAAGATTGCATACCACTTTCGTGATTTTGTAATACACATTTCAATTTATGAAGCCCAATATCATGAGTGTATCTTATTTCTTTGTACTTCCCATAGTTTATTACGGACAGAAAATCATTTTGTCCCCTTATTTTCTGTTCAATAAACAAATTTTACTCCTCATTCCTCACTTTAGATGTATCTTTGAATCTGTTCTTCATATGAGTTATAAAGAGTAACATTCCAATACTGATGACTGAGAAATATTATTGTCCCTCCCTCCTGTCTGAACTGCCATGTCCCCCAATTCTCTCTGTTTTCTGTCTCCTTCACAATGCCATAACCACACTGTAATTGAAGTACAGTAAATGACATTTCATCACAGTTCACTAACATCGATCACATCAATAACACAGACCTCATCTGACTCTCTCTGAACCTGGAATAACAATCTGAATTGCATTTGTCACGTTCAATTCTCTGTTAACATAACCATGTCATTTGTCTGTTACAACCCCACGTTTCTCAGACACACATTCCTCTCAGATCATAAACTATAAAAATTGTCTCAATGTCTAATTGGAATTATGATGCTTGATCAATAGTGCCAGAATGTATGTTTCTAATTATAATCAGACACGTATGTTTAAGTTCTGATAAACTTGTGGCATTACTCCTGCATCCAAGACAGATTGAATGGTTACACTCAATTGATCTACCAGCCTCAAGATTTGTTCCATCAGTCACCCTCACATAGCCCATCCAGAAAATGACAGTTTGAATAATTGTTTTGAATTGGAATAAAACAATATTAAATTGAAAGGCGTTGGCTGGAGCTATTTGTTCAGTGACTGTGATTGATGTCAGTCTCTGTGGATCCGAGATGTGTCACTGGAGGGTTTACCTCTTCTATTAATTAAGGACTCAGTTCAATGAGTTATCCCAGTATGGGTGGGAGCAGAAATGACTGGACTAACAGGGATCAGCAGCTCGAGAGACGGAGGAGGAGAGATCAGAATCTGAGAACATTAGACTGGAATGTTCCAACAATGGACAGGAGTTTGTCCTTGGGTCTTTACTACCTTTCTCAGCCTTGGATATCATTAGCATCACGGATCGAAGATATCCTTTGGATTATTCAAGGCGGTTATTATCCCATCCTCGCTATAGTTGGTTTTCCTGGTAAGTCATTCCATCTGTCTATTAAGCTGAGTTTAACTGAATTGCTGTTCATATTCAAAGATTAAAACTTGGAAGTCACCATTTTCAGATCCAGTCAAAGATTTTATTCCTCACTGATTATAACTAGCAAATTACTATTCACAACTTACTCAACAATACACGAGGAGAAACCGGATTCTTATTAAACTCCATGATCTTTTTTCTCCATGCATATTTACATTTCTATATATTCTCGACACTCACCAATCCTGCCCAGGACCACAATCAGGATATTTCAATTACATTCTCAGCCTCAAAGCAAGTGCTGAATAACCAACGTTTGTGCCGTTGGTAAATCCAGATATAACCGTTACAAGTCCCTTCTAACTATGCTTACGTCACAACATATTTGCACTTGAGATGGGTAATTTGTCCTCTCCACAGAATCTGTCAGATGGGCAGACAGTGCATGGTGGTCAAGTCATTGACTCATAATCAAGCTGCACACAATAATAATCTTTTTGTGTCTCATGAAAGAAGTTGATGGAATGCAAATGAAATCATCACCACTTGTTTTAAACAGAAGCCTATCTGTTTGTCTCATGTCCTGTAGAGATGGCAATGTGTTATCCTTCCATGTTCAGGTCTCTGTGTGACTGCAAATCCACAGCAATGTGGTTTACCCTTTATTATCCTGTGCAACAGCTGAAACAGCCACTCAGTTCAAGATCAGCGTAACATGCTGGCCTGAGCAGGGCTGCACTCATCCCGTGAGAGCAGAACAACAGGAAAGATAGCTTCCTTCCTCTGCCTGATTTCCATGTTCCTGCAAGTAATTTCCATTCAGGTAGGTGACCATTCCCTGTTTCAAGTGAATTCTTTCTGATTGATTCTCTCTCTCTGAACGTGATATACATCTCCATCGACACCTCTGGTGATGACTGACGCAAAGATGTAAGAAACTTCAAAATTCCACATCATGCGCAGTGTAGTGAGAAGGACTGGCTTTTTATACCACAGGAAAAAAGCTGAGACAGCTACGTGAGGGAACAGAACTAGTGTGATCAACCCGAGAGTGTTGTTGAGATAGTATTTGGGGTATTGTGCACAGATTTTCTCTACTTTATACGGAATAATCTTCTTGGCAGAAGGAGTTTCACCAGACTAATTGTTGGGATGATTGAACCATCGGGTGTGCATGAGGATTAATCTGTAGCGCTTTGAAGAATAAGAGATGATTGCATTGAACCTTATGGTGATGAACAGTCACTCATTATATTCCAAACAGAACTAATACGGTGATAAATTCCATGTTTTTTTTAACTTGGTTTACATGATTCTCGATGGCTTAAACGACTCTGAGAATGTTCCTCTCACTCCACGCCACTCCTCATTTCGATTGAGAGAGAGAGAGAGGGCCAGTCTTTAACTAAACTTTTCCAACATTAATACAGTGCATTTGGTGTGTGATCATACGTAGAACTTCACGTTATCCACCATCCTGACACAATACCTTCATTCCTAAACAGTTAACTATCCCCACCAGCTTCTGACCCCCACGGAGAACATGGATCTGTCTTCTTGGAGATGGAAGATGCCTCCTTGAGGCTGGCACAAAACATTTGGCTTCCTTCCTCCCTGCTGGCAAAACACGTTAAAGTATCATTTCTTCCACAGGCAATGGAGCCACGAGGAACATTGTGAACAGTCTATGAGTGCAGTCTCTGCTCCATTCCTTTTCCTTTTTCCAGGTTGGAGCATCAGTGACACCCTCCTATTCCTATGTAAGTGTCTCGAGGGGTGAATGGTCTCCTCCTGGTTCTATAGAACAGGTTTAGGGGTCTTACTGAACTCTGCCTGTTCCTGCCTAACAGCTCAATGTACTGACCAGACGCCTCCTCTTCCTATGGAACAGGCAGGAGGATTGAATGGGCTGTCCCTCTTCTTGTTCAGTCATTTCGATGGACTGAATGGCCTCCACATATCCGTGTACCATTTCCCTACATTCATTTATCTTTCAAATGTCTTACATAGACAATTTTGAACAAATGGAAATATCTAGGCATCACAATCTTCTGTGGAAGGGAATTCACACCTTACCAAACCTTTGAGAATCTCTTGTTTGTGTTCTGACCAATGTTGGAGAGTCACTCATGTCTTTTCCCACTCCTCTATTGGTGAAAGCAAATTTTAAACGTAACCCGTTGAGTGCTGTGTCCAATGATATCGGTATCGGACAGGGTAATCTGGGACACATAAAGTTGAACTGTGAACAAATGGTAAAATAATAGTGTCCCAAATGTTTTTCTGACTTTGAACTTATTCTGCTCACACAAATGTCTGGGAATGCGGATTTCTTCCGGGAAGAGTTGGATTTGGCTGAATTCCCTTTTCTTCGAGCTGTACAGAGATTCCTATGAATCCTCATCAGGAATCCTCTACGAGTGGTAAAGATGACTCAGGATTTTTCTGCTCGCACGCCTTGTTTTCAGGTAGAACACAATAAGAGAGAGAGATAGAGACCAATTGGCTGCTGCTTCTGAAGCAAGTAATATTTTTCTCCGTCTCTGTGTAGAAAAATACAAGAATGTCAACTGAAAACCAAACTGGACCATGTGCACCTCCATGTACATTCTCTGGAATGGATGATAATAGACTGTATGTTGTATGCAGCATCATTGCTATTGTTGTGCACAGTGCCTTTCATTAGCAAAAGAAAAGAATGTGCCCGTTTTATGATTTGATGAGATGTTTATATGCATCTGTGTAACTTTTAAAAATGGGTTGATATCTTCATAATATTTGTGTTAATACCAATGCATCTCATTCAGAAAAATATTATCTAGCTTTAGTCTTCATAACCAAGAGAAAATATGTATCCAGCTGAACGACTTCTCTGAAAATCGTGGCTCAATAAGATTTCTCATCTAAGATCCAAACAGATAATTCCCGATAACAAAAGGCGTTTATTTCAGGAATGAGTAAAGGGAAGCACCTTTGAACATCTTTGAAAGGAATTGTATCCGGTTTTATTTTTAGTTTAGAGGATCAAAACTGCCCCCAGTGTATCTGATGTGGTCTCAGCAATGCCCCGTACAGATACAGTGAAATATTCCTAATTAAACTCAATACCCGTTGCCACAAACAGCATCATTCCACTTACCTTCCGAATCACTTGCTGCATCTGCAGACAGACTTAATATGATTCATGTGCCAGGAATATGAAAAATATTCGCATCACAGAGTTCTGCAATCTCTCTCCATTTCAATTGTTCCTGACAGCAATAGACAACTCATATTATATTATTTCTGCTGAGGGTATGCTCACTAACCTTCCCTGTCTACATCATAATGCAGATTCGCTACCTCCATTTGAAGATCTATTGAATGATCATTATGGGGTACAAGGTAGTTCAGCTTTGATCCATTCAGTCCGTTCATCCAGATATTTGACATAGATTATTGATCATTGATGACCCTACAGTGATCTCTGAGTCAAAACTAGTTACAGTTTTGTTTAAAAAAATCATATATCTCTACTATTTCCTGTTAGTGACAGCATCCCTGTTCCTGTGCAGCACTTCAGGCGGGTTGAATGGCCTCGTTCTGGGCTGTGTATTGTACTCAACGAGCTGAATTACTTCATCCTATATTCCTGTGTAATTCTTTGTAGGGATAGAATGGTCTCCTTCCGTCTCATTGTAACGATACAGTCTGGCTGAATGGGATGGTCGTCTACCCTGTAATAGCGTTGAGGGGTGGATTGAGGGAACAACACACGGGGTAGAGACAGCAGTATATCTTTTAACGGCCGGGAGTATAGATTGAGGGAACAACACATGGAGTAGGGGCAGCAGTATATTCCTGTAACAGCCGGGAGAATGGATTGAGGGAACAACACATTGGAAAGGGGCAGCAGTTAGCCATTTGGCGACACCATTCAGAATGCTCATGGCTGATCCGAGTGTGTCTGACCATCAGTCTCCTGTCTGTTCTCAATAAACATTGACTCTCCTGTCCGGCAAAGATCAGTCAAGTTCCAACTAAAATACCTTAATTAACCGAGTCTTCACTGCTCCCTGAGGTTGAGGACACCACAGGCAGCACAACAGTGAAGGGAAAGGGACATCTTTCTTCCACTATGGGACACATTTTTTTAAAAACTGTGTTAACCTCATGTCAAATCACTACCCCATTTCGGATATAGTGGTACAATAACTAGGAATCGACATTAAACATTCTGCCCTCCAATCTTTTCCCACATTACCGCTGACTCTTTCCAATCAAATATGATGCTGCTGCTGTCTCAGGAAGAGCATGACACCACATGAGCATTATAAAAGGAGCAGAATTAGACCTATCGAGTCTGATATACCATTCAGTCATTTCTAATATGTTCCTCAACATCAGTCTCCTACCTTCTCCCTAGAATCTTTGATCTCCTTATAAATAAAAAAAAGTGTTTATTTGTGATTTAATGGCACCTACTGTCTGTGTCTTAATGTACATTTACATGTGTGTGTGTGTGTCCATGTGCTTGTTATTGTTTTGTATTTGCGTGACTATGTCTGTCTGTCTGTGTATCAGCCTGTGTGTTTCTATCTCTGTTTGTGTCTATTTGTGTGTGACGGTATATGTCTTTGTGTGCTTCTATGTGTGTGCATGCTTATCTTCTTGTATGCATTATGCATGTTAGTATATTGGGGTATTTATCAATACTTCTGTGTAATTCAATGCCTGCATCTCTGTGCAATGGGATATCTGTTCTTCTGCGAGTGAGAGAGATGAGTTTGTAACTGACAGTAGGTTTGAATTGAGAATTGTTCTTTACTGAATATTGCTCGTTACTCGGTTGGTGGGACGTGGATGTTTCAGAATCTCCACACAAGACTTCCTGGTCCTCTCCAGCTCTCTCCAGGATCCTCCCCACATATCATGGTAGGGGGATGAGGGAACGGATATCCAGCACTCCATCACCCGGCTTGGCCTTTTCTGTCCTATTCCAGGCTGTTTCTCCTGGAATAGGAGAAAGGGAGAGAATGAGTGAGGGTGGGGTAGGTGAGGCTTATGCCCGAAACGTCGACTCTCCTGTTCCTTGGATGCTGCCTGACCTGCTGCGCTTTTTCCAGCAACACATTTTCAGCTCTGATCTCCAGCATCTGCAAACCTCTCTTTCTCCCAGGTGAGTTGTGACATAGTGAGGTGGC
Source organism: Hemiscyllium ocellatum (assembly GCF_020745735.1). Lineage (NCBI taxonomy): Eukaryota > Metazoa > Chordata > Chondrichthyes > Orectolobiformes > Hemiscylliidae > Hemiscyllium > Hemiscyllium ocellatum. The sequence continues at coordinate 509,190 of NC_083454.1, read as the reverse complement.
TGGAGGGCGTCTGTCCATAGTGTTGTATGATTGTAGTGCTATTAGTGTGCGGGGCTATTGCATCTGGGACAGAGAATGTGGGGGAGGGAAGGTGGTAAATTCAACAGCGGGAATGGTCGTGCTTGAGCCTTATTTGGAGATAGAGCGTGAGCCTTGGTTGAGGGTAGGTGCTGTAACAAATATACAGTGAGTGTGAGGGATCAGTGAGAATATACGGTGACACTTATCCTGACAGAGCGAAATGGATATTGATGCTTGTCCTGTATTGCTGGACATGTCTTCAGATCATCTCAGCATCGAGCTGAGCATCCCCGAATGCCTTATCCAAGTCTATCACTAGTAATGACACAGGCCCAGTCCATCAGATTCCACAGAATCAGTTTGGGTGGATCTTACAAATAGCAAAGAGAAACAAACTTGATGTGTTATATATCTGAACCAAAACTGTCGCGCAAATGTTTTGCATCATAAGCTCTGGAAATTAGTTATGCAACTATATGCAAAGGGAACCCAAGACATACTGATATTATCGCTCGGCTCTTAACCTAGAGACCCATGTAATGTTCTGGGGACATGGATTCAAATCCTGCCATGGCAGATTGTGGAATTTGAATTCAATAAGTATCTGGTATCGAGAGTTTATGATGATCAGGAATCCATTGTTGATTGTTGGAAAATCTCATCTGGTTCACTAATGTCCGTTAGTGAAGGAAACTGGCTGTTTTTACCTGGTCTGACCTGCACGTCACTCCAGGTACAAAACAACATTGTTAACTCTTAACTGCCGATTGGCATGACCAGCAAATGCTGGTTATCCAATGAAGCCACCATCCTCTGAATGAGTAACAAATATTAGTTGGTTCTGCAGTAATAATGGATGGTGTCAAGTTGCATCGAAACTGAGTTAACTAAGTGACAGCTAATGTTGTGAAAAATAAATTCCATAACTGTATATCAGGTAGGTTGAAGAGTATGTTGTGAACCAAACTAGAGAGCAGATTATTTCGGATTTGGTGCTGTGTGATACTGATCCAGGATGATCAGCCATGATTATATTGAATGATGGTGCAGGCTCGAAGGCAGAATGGCCTACCCCTGCACCTATTGTTTATTGTGTGGCCAGAAGGACTAATTACTAACCTTGCTCTGAAGCAGTTTTGGAGGAATAGTGACATTAATATGTTGTATTTTACATGGCGTCTGAATTTAATATGGAATGTTTGAACATTCTAGTCAAACATCATGGAAGCCCAGAGGCTAGAGGGTCAAGTTCACTCCAGTGAATTGGGGAAGTACAATATAACATTCAGACGGAGAACAATGGTTGTTAGACTCATAGATTCTTACAGCACGGAGATAGGCCATTCGGCCCAAACTGGTCCATTCCGAACAAAATATTTCCCTGTATCCTTCTAATCCTTTCTTACCAGTGTATTTGCCCATATGTATTTTAAATTTTGTGCATGTACCCGCCTTAACCACTTCTGTTGGTAGCTCATCCCATGTGCATATTACCCTGTGTCTAAAAGAAATTGCCCCTCAGGTTCCCTTTTACTCTTTCCCTTCTGACCTTAACTTGATGCCCTCTAGTCCGTGATTGCCCAATCCTGGGGAAAAAAGACTGAGTGCATTCACTCTATCCATGCCTCCCATGGTCTTTTACACTACTATCAGATTCCCTTCAGTCTCATACATTCTAAAATACAAACTCCAAGCTTATTCAACCTCTCACTGTAACTCAGACCATTGAGTCTTGGCAACATCCTTGTAAATTTCTTCTGCACTCTTTCCTGTTTAATAACATCCTTCCTCGAGCAAAGTGAACAAAACTGAACATGACGCTGCAAGTATGGACTCGCCAACATCTTGTATAACTACAAAATAACTCCCTAGTTTCGATATTCAGTGCTCTAACTGATGACGGCCAGTGAGCCAAAAGCCTTTTTCAGTGCCTTGTCTACCTGGGACTTCACTGACAGAGAACCGTGCACCTGCATTCCAGGGCCACTCTGTTCCACTGCACTCCTTAAGGCCCTGCCATTCACCATGAAACTCCTGCCTTGGTCTGACTTTCTGAAATGCAAGAACTTGCACTTATCTGCATTAAACTCCATTTGCCATTTCTCGGCCCACTTCCCCACCTAATCAAGGTCGTGCTGTAATTTCTGAAATTTCTGATAACCTTCCTCACTGTCCACGATTCCACCTATTTTAGTGTCACCTTGAAACTTACAAATCATGCCTGTACATTCTCATCTAAATCACGATTACCCTCTTCTTCCTATCATCAAGCCAATTTTAGACTTAATGTGCCAGCTCCCCCTCAATTCCATGCGATCTAAGCTTCCAGAGCAGCGTACCATGTGGAACCTTATTAAAAGCCTTAGTGAAATCCATACAGACTAATTATACAACAATGCCCTTGTCAAAGTTACTGGTCACATTATCAAAGCAGTCTAACAAACTTGTGAGCCATAATCCCCCATTCACAAGGCTCTGTCTTTCCAAATGCATGTATATCTTCTCCCTCAGAATCTTCTCAAGTAACTTACGTGCTACAGATTTTAGGTTTACTGGTGTATAGTTCCCCGATTTTTCCTTGTAGCCCTTCTTGAATAGCGGCACAGCATTCACTAACTTCCAGTCCTCCAGGACATCACACATTGGCTACCGATGATGCAAAAGTACCAACCAGGGCCCCCACTATTTCTTCGCTGTCCTCCTGCAGTATTCCTGACTATATATGGTCAGGACTATAGAATGTAGAAATACTCCAAAGTCTGAAACATATGTTTATTTATTTCGGGTAGAACACCCAAGAGTGAGAAAGTGAGTTAACAATGATTAGCCTGACAAATTAAAGATTATATTCATCACGTGAAGTGACTTCAGGAGAATTCCAGACATTGTGGAATTGTGAGAATTCTCAGAAATTTACGATCCAGAAAAGAAGGGCTATGAAACTGGTAAGGAAATCAAAAAGCGAACAGGCATGCAAACAAACAGAAACACAAAGACTGCATAAATCTATTATCTAAAATTCAAAAGGAAAAAGAAAAGCATAGACAAATGTGGAAATCTGCAATCAGGAGAGATGAGCTGATTATGGATAAAAAAAATAACCAATTACTTTGCATCTGTCTTCATGGAGGAAGATCCAGAAAATCACCCAGAAATACGACATCATCGTATAGGGCTTGTGGATCGAAAGACATAAAGTCAATTTATATCATTAACAAGACTTTACTTGAACATGCAGCTGGATTGAGCATTGCTAACCTTGACAAACCAGATGTACTTCATACCAAAATCTTCAGAGAAAAACCACTAATAGAAGTATTAGTTGCACTGTGGATGACTGTGTTCTATTTGCCAGTGCATTCTACATAGTCTGGAAGCCGTAGTAGATGAATGGACATCAGTAAACGTGATCCAAGCACTATAGATGAACGGTAGTGATCCAAGCATCTACGAAGGGAAGAAGAGATAGTGTGGAGAACCGCAGACCAATTAACTTGACATTTGTGGGGAAACTGTTGGAATGTATTATATAGGATTTGACATTCGTTATGTAGAAATTAACAGCAACTTTGGAGAGAATCAGTATGCATTTCTGAAAGGGAAATCATACTTGACAAGCTTTGGAATTGTTTGAAGTTGATTCTTAGAGCATAGATAATGGGGAACCAGTACATTTGGCATATTTTAGATTATTAGAAGGCTTTCTATATGAAATCACACAATCAGTTCGTAAATGCAAAGAATGTGAAGGGTATTGGGAGGAATATATTCAAGTGGTAAGTTAAAGTTTGTGTTGCCTTGCTTTAAGGGAGTCAGAATACAGATGTAAAGACATGTTGAAGAAGTTTAACAGCGTGTTGGTGAGGACTGCACCTGAAACATTGAGTCCAGTTTTGGTGACCAAATTTATAAAGAATATACTGACGACAGAGGAAGTTCAATGGACATTCTCCAGATTAATCCCTCAATTGGCGAGATTGCGTGATGAGGAAACTCGGCCTGTGTTCTCTAGAGTTTCAAAGAATGAGAGATGGGTCACAGTGAAATACATAAAAGTCACAAAACATGTGACAAGTTGGAAATTAACAGGATGTTTCTCCGGCTGTCTAATCCACATTCACTGGAAATAATGGCAGGATAAAGGACTGACCGTTTAAGGCTGCAATAAGGAGGAAATTCTGCACGCGTAGGGGACTAATACAGGGCACGGAAACCTGCTGGCAGGGCAAGTTAGGAAGAATTTCCAAATATTCCACAAGTGTGTCCAGCGGAATCAGAATAACCAGCGAACAGGTAGGACTCATTAGTGACTTGTCAAATTGCATCCAAATGAAGTTTACTGGTAGGAGGCAGAGGATGGTGGTAGATGGCTGCTTGTGTGACTGGAGACAAGTGACCAATGGTACACCACAGGGTTCAGTGCTGTGTCCTTTATTGTTTGTGATTCGGAGGTGCTGGTGTTGGACTAGGTGGACAATGCTAAAAATCACATAACACATGATTATAGTCCAACAGATTATTCAGCGGCACTAGCTTTCGAAGTGCTGCTTCTTCATCAAAGCGCACAATCACCTGATGAAGAAGTCGCGCTTTGAAAGCTAGTGCCGCCGAATAAACCCCATAACACATGATTATAGTCCAACAGATTTATTCAGCGGCACTAGCTTTCGAAGTGCTGCTTCTTCATCAAAGCGCACAATCATCTGATGAAGAAGTCGCGCTTTGAAAGCCAGTGCCGCCGAATAAACCTGTTGGACTCTAACCTGATGTTGTATCATTTTCAACTTTAATATTTCTGGTACTCTTAAATGATGTAGCTGTGAATATGGACGAGGGGTGGGGAGTGTGATAAGTAAGTTTGTGTTTGATACACAGATTGGCCGGTTGGTTGTCAGTGAGGAGGAAGGCCTTAAGTTACAGGAAGATACAGATGGAATGGCCAGCTGGGAAGATCAATGGCAGATGGAATGTAACCGTGTTAAATATGAGGTGATACACTTTGGAACAAGGAATCAGACAGGGGAGGACTCAATGAATGGCAGCACACTAGAAAGGTCAGAGGGTGCTTCTACGCACATCCTGGAATGTGAAGGACAGGTTAATACACAATTTGGGAAAGCATAGGGTACTGTAAAAAAAAACCTTGATTCATTGAGGCACAGATTATGAAAGCTATGCGGAACTTTGGTGAGGTCAAGATGGAATACTGCGTGTAGTTCTGGAAACCACATTAAGGGAGAATGTGAGTGCACTGAGTGGGTGCAGAGGAGATTCACCAGGATGTTCCCTGTGACGGAGCATATCAGCTATGAAGAGTAGCTGGATAAGCTTTGGTTGTTTAGATTGGAGGAGAGGAGGGTGAGGGGGACGTGATTCAGAAGCATAGTATTACAGGGTGGATGGACAGCTGTTATTCCTTTTAGTCAAATGGCCACACTTTTAAAATGAAGGGTTTGCGGTTTAGTGAGGAGTTGAGGATTGCTTTTCACCCAGAGTGTCCTGGGGTCTGAAATGCAATTCTTAAGAGTGAAGTTGTCATGGTAACCTCAAAACCATTAGAAAATACATGTTGTGCTCTTGAAATGACTCAAGATTCATGGTTACGGGAATTGTGTTGGGAAATGGGCCTCATTTGTACTGTGCTGTATTTCTGACGCAGCATCTTTGCTTCTGTGATTGTATGGCTGTGGAATTCTAATCACGGAGCATCTTAAAATAGGAATTGATAGGTTTCTTAAGAATGTCTTAACAACTATTTGCCACCCAGGTAAATAGTGCTGTGAGGAAGGCATATGGTGTACTGGGCTTTATTGGCAGAGGAATTGAGTTCCGGAGTCCTGAGGTCATGTTGCAGTTGTATAAGACTCTGGTGAGGCCTCATCTGGAGTATTGTGTGCAGTTTTGGTCGCCATACTATAGGAAGGATGTGGAAGCTTTAGAACGAGTGCAGAGGAGGTTTACCAGGATGTTGCCTGGAATGGTAGGCAGATCTTATGAGGAAAGGCTGAGGCACTTGGGGCTGTTCTCATTGGAGAAGAGAAGGTTTAGGGGAGATCTGATAGAAGTGTATAAGATGATTAGGGGTTTAGATAGGGTAGATACTAAGAACCTTTTACCGCTAATGGAGTCAGGTGTTACTAGGGGACATAGCTTTAAATTAAGGGGTGGTAGGTATAGGACAGATGTTAGGGGTAGATTCTTCACACAGCGGGTTGTGAGTTCATGGAATGCCCTGCCCGTATCAGTGGTGAACTCTCCTTCTTTATGTTCATTTAAGCGGGCATTGGATAGGCATTTGGAAGTTATTGGGCTAGTATAGGTTAGGTAGGACTTGGTCGGCGCAACATCGAGGGCCGAAGGGCCTGTACTGCGCTGTATCCTTCATGTTCTATGTTCTATGTAAAGTTTATAAGACAGAACTTATAATATTTTCTGAAAACAACAGAGGAAAACAACACAAAAAAGAAAACTTCCCAGCAATACTAGGGATCTTTAGTCTGGTGAGAAAACGGGAATATAATGTAATTAGCAACTAAACAGTTTAGAGCAAGTATGGGACTAACATTAATGGGCATAGACAACGTCAACAGAGATTTATGAAATGGGAATCATATTTGAGAAAGTGCATTTTATCAAATACAATACAAGTGGAATCTCAGAAAGACTTTTCATAAAGCCCAAGCCTATTGTGCAAAATGTAATCCTGTGGGACTGAGGATAATATATGGTCATGGTTTTGGAATGGGAGAGCTGGCTGGAAACACTAAGTAGGAATAAAACAATGTTTTTTTTTAAATGGAAGGCTGTAGGATATAGCAAGGATCGTGGCTTGGGCCCCAGTTATTGCCAATACACATCATATCTTTCGTCGAGGGGCTCAAATGCAATATTCCTAACTCTGCTGACAGCACTGAACGATGTCAGCATGTGAGTGGGTGAGGGGGATGTAGAAAAGCTCCAAAGTGACCGAGACAAGTGAAATTACTGGGAAACTATGTGGCAGATGGAAACCAATGGGAGAGATGAGATGCTGTGCACATTGGGAACAATAAAATGGCAGCCTCCCATTTGAAAAGGGCGTGGTTGAAAAATGTTGCTCTATAAAGGAACTTAAGCTGCATTTTTGTTTACTTCTGCCCAGCCCTCTCGGTACATGTAGGGCAATGAGTTCTCAAGCCAGAAGCCAATACTGGGAATGGCATTGGCAAGCTGACCAGTGTATATAGACCGAGCAAGTGGGGAACTATGGCATTGAAATGAATCTGTGTCTCCCTGCACACCAGTCACTGAAAGCAAAATTTCAGGATCTGAAAGTAGGTAGGAAGAAAAATGATGTTTTCACCTTCATTTCAGGGGAATTGAGTACAGGAGTAAGAGTATCTTACTGCTCCTTTACAGGGCCTTGGTGGGATCCCATCTCGAACATTGTACAGTATTGTGTGCAGCTTTGATCTCCTTACCCAATAAAGGACGAACCTGACATTGAGGGAGAGTAGTGAAAGATGACCAGACTGATCACTGGGATGACAGACTTGTTGGAGCAGAGTTTGGGGCGACTGGGCTTGTATTCCATGCCGTTTAGGAAAATGAGTGGTGATCACAGTGAAATATATAAAACGCTGACAGGGCGAGACAGATTGGAAACAGGGATGGTAATTTCCTGGCGTGGACGTCTAAAACAAGAGGCCACTTTGCATTGAGATGAGAATAAATGTCTGCACTCAGAGACTGGCGAACCAGGGGTACTCTTTCCCAGATCAGGATGTGGAAACCAAGGCGCTGAATATAAATAAGTATTTCTGGAAATTATAGGGATAGGGAGAGAGCAGGAGTATCGTGTGAAAATAGATCAGCTAACCGTCCAGGTTGTTCTCCAATAGCGCAGTAGCTGTGTTCCTGTGCAACACCGTGTTGTAGAAAATCATGCAATATTAAAAATGGGGTCTAAAGGAAAATGAGGGTAAGGGACGAACCCCCCAAAATATCAGTAAAGCGAAAAAGTAATTTTAGTCTAACACACACACTAGCACAGTCTAAAATACATCTTTAGATCACATATTGCAATGGAACTGTCCTCTAAATGGAACACTTTCAAACTACAGTCACTGACTACAGTAGTGTCAGTGTAGGGGTATGGGTGAATTGCGCTTCGGCGGGTCGGTGTGGACTTGTTGGGCCGAAGGGCCTGTTTCCACACTGTAAGTAATCTAATCTAATCTAAGTAATCTAATCTAGTGTAAGTGTGTGTCTGGAGTCACTTTTAGGCCAAACCAGTAAAGCACGTAAGATTCACTTTCTGAGAGTACATTGGGTAAGGAGATAGATGTTTACAATCAACATTGGACACAAGATTACTGTTACTGACACCAGATTTTAGATATCGATATGTTAATAATTGTTTTTATTATTCCCCCAGCTGTCACCAGCTGCCCAAGCATTAGCCTGGTTTGTATGAGTAATCCAATGAAAATTCCACAACAGCACCATCTCCACAAGGGGACCTATCGGAAATCACACTGAGCTGTTTTTTTCTGTGCTGTTTGACAACTCTGCTAAGAAAAGAACTCCCACCAATTTGACTGTTGTGATGGGACTGATGGGGTGCTAATTGGTTAGATTGTATTTATTCCCCTCTTAGGGAACTGGACATAGCTGAGTAATTTTCCACATTGCCAGGGAGATGTCAGAGTTGGAACTGGAATGAAACAGGTTCCCCAGGGATACGGCTTGTTGTGCAGCACAAGTCTTCAGTCCTATTGCAGGAATGGGGTCAGGGCCCATTGCCTTTGTCGTATCTACTGTGTTCAGCTGTTTCTTCATGTCACGTGCAGCAAATCGAATTGGTTGTGATTCTGTGGGCATCATGATATGGTGAGGTGGATCATCCACTCAACATGTCTGGCTGAGGATAGTGCAGACACCACATACTTGACTTTTACACTGATGTACAGGACTGTTCCTTTATTTAGGATGGGGATATTTGTGGACTCCTCTCCTCCAGTAAACTGTTTAATTGTACATCGACATTAATGCTTGGATTTGGCAGGATGACAGAGCTTAGATCAGATTTGTTAGTCATGTGGTCATTTCTGCGTCTGTACCAGATGTTAGTTCTGCTGTTTCGAATGTAACCAATCAATTGCAGTAGCTTTAATAGGTTGTCATCTGGTAAAGGTAAAGATGGTACTGACCCTGGCATGTTCACTCACACTCATCACCGAACCATAGATCTGCTTGATGTTCATAGTGGACTGAGAGATTATCCTGAGCGAAAGGTTACAGATTGTCATTGAAGACAATTCTGTTTCTGCTGCTGCTGTGATCTACAGCATCAGATGATAGCCCAGTTTAAGCTGCAATATCTACAATTCAATTCCACTGACTCCCCCAGTTCACACCAAGACGCATTCACCCAACAGCCCTGTATTCACTGACCTACTCTGGTTTTTGATGCGGCAACCCTTCCATTTTCTTATTCTCGTTCTGTTGAAATTCTTTCCTTGGTGTCACGCCTCCAATTTGTTACTTTAACTCAAACAATTTAAGGTAGTAATCTGAATCTTTTTCTTTTAGTAATGCCATCTTCTGTATTTGAAGTGAATGTATTTCCTTCTGTTTTTCTCCCTGACCATGATTCAGAGCTCTGCAGTGTCAGTGATGCCAGCCTTATGCAGTTTCAGACTCAAGGAACTTGTCATCATGCATTATCGTTTGGTTCCCAGTGTACGGCGATCCATGTTGGACAGGATATTTGGGCTCTTTGACATTTGTCATTGGAAATTGTTCAAAAGCAGAAATTGCTGAAGATGTTGCAGCATTTTCTGCAGTGAATGTAGATATAAACTTGCAGGTCCATTGAACCTTCAACAAAGCTCCCTGCTTCTCCAGCAATTTTTGGTATTTTTATTTTCAGTATCGATCGTTATTTGTTTAATTGAAAATTTGTTCTGTGCCCCTATTCATTTCTGGATAAACTCAGCAGGTCTGTCAGCATCTGCAGAAACAGAGAAACAGAATTGGTGTTTCAAATCTAGTGTGACACATCTTCAGAACTGAAAATGATTGGAAAATGTGCGTTTAAACCCGTGCCAGAGATAGGGAATGGGTGACAGGGAAAAGAGAGTGTGGCAAAAGATAAAAGATGAGTATGTAAAACGGGTTTAAATTAAGATGTGACTGGGGGAAAGGGGTTCTCTCTATTGAGTGCAAGCTAAGGAAGACACAAGCACACAAGGCCATAGGGAGGCCAGGAGGGGGATGTTGACTATATGGTATTATATAGATCTGGCCATAGATACGTTTTCATTGACGAGATCATCATGCCCTTTAGACAAATAAATTCAGGTGCGTGACTTCTTATTGGCACTTGTCAGCGTTTCATGCTGCCTCAGTATTGTTATATTGAGAAAGACAAATAACAATATGACGTTTGAGCTGAACATTATTTTACTGTCATGTTTAATATAGTTTCAAATTTGCAGCACTTATCCTGAAATGTTTGTTCTTGAAGTTAGTATCAGGCGGAGTGTAGAAGGTTGCCAGCTAACATTATACAAGTTTATGAAATCATGAGAGGTATGGATCGGGTGAATATCCAAAGGTTTTTTTCCACAGGATGGGAGAGTTCAACCATATAAGGCAGATGTTTAAGGTGAGAAGGGGAAGATTTAAAAGGGACGAAGAGGCAATGTTTTTACACAGATGGTGGTGTGGGTATGGAATGAGCTGCCAGAGGAAGAGTGGTAGATCCATGTACAGCTGCAACATTTAAGACTCATTTGGACAAACATATGAATGGGAAACATTTAGAGACATATGGGCCAAATGAAAGCAGATGGAGCTCGTATAGTTTGGAAATCCTGGCCAGCATGGACATTGAGGAAAGCTTCACACAGAGTCAGTGTGGTTTTGTGAAAGGAAAGTTATATTTTGCCCTGTAAGATCATGCAAACTTTTTATGCAGATGCCTGAAAATGTTACAAGCGAATTTGATATGGGGGGAATCGGATAGACAAGAGGCTTTCCAGAGATTTTCCACAGGGTATGACCAAATAAAAGATCTTACTCAAGCCAGAAGCTCGTAGGATGACGAATAATGTATTAACATGCGATGGTGATTGGTTAACTCATAGAAATCGGAGAGTCAGGATTAATGGATCTTGATGATAAATGTAAATCTGCTGGAGAACCACACATATCAGTCCGATGGCATCAGTTATTGACAATCTATACTGGCAGCCTGAAGGAGCAAGCTGAGTGCAATATACATCCGAGTTTGTGGATGACACTGAGAATCAAAATACAGGCTGTTATTTAACGGAGACGACTTCCAGAAAAGGAGCAGTACAAAGAGATTGGAGTCTTCCTGTGTATGAAACATAACGTCAGCATGCTGATGCAGCAAGTAACTAGGTTGGGACATTAGGCAGCCTCCTGGTATGAAATGGTTGACTTGCTGAGAACCTCTATAATAGTGAAGCGATTATTCATTGGGGTTAAATGAATGGTAAGTGATACTGCTGAAATATCCAACACACAGAAAGGGCTTGAGAAGGCAGATATTGAGAAGTTGTTTCCATTCCTGGGCAGAGTGTCACACTCGAGGATATAGGTACCGAAAAAGAAGTATCGATTTCAATCTGAGATGCCAAGAGGTATCTTCTCCCAGAATGTAGTAAATGTCTGGAATTCCCTAACCCAGAGAGGTGTGGAGGGATACAAGGAGTCGGCAAGAAAGTGGAGTTGAGCCCTGGAGTAGATCAGCCATGTTCTTATTAAATGACAGGGCTAGCTTGATGGGCCGAATGGCCTACTCTTGTTTCTATTTATTAATTTCATATGTTATGCTTTTGGAAAGTAACTGGGTATTTTCCTGGAAGTTGTGTTGTACAATGTTGCACTCAGGGAGAGCAGATGATTTGTTTGAGTTAACCCCGGGTGGAGTATGGGGGCTGTATTCCCAGCGAATCTGGGTCTGTAAAATGACCAACATCTGGAGCAGAAGTTACAGAGAGGGGAAGCCTGGAAAGAGTGATTGGGGGTGGGTGTCGGTTCCTGACCCAGCCTAGATTTTCCAAGTATGTTTCTGAAACTACACCTCACCATCGGAGTGGCCTCGATCTTCCCCTCTATATCAGGTCCGAAGGGCTGAATAGAACATCAGAACACAGGGCTGAGGGATACGAATGGGCCATTCGGCCCTTGGACACGACTCCACCAGTAAATAAGTTCGTGGCTCATCTCAGAGTGGTCCCAAATACACTTCTCTCTCCATGCGCCATTATCCCTGATTCACCTGTCTATGGGCAATCAGGTGAAACCAAGCACAATATAATATAAATATTCAGCCATCCCAAACTTCTGGGAGAGAGAATTGGCGCTTGAATAAAATCCCACCTGGAGAATTTCTCCTATGTCCTGCTCTAACTGAGATTAGACGGAGTTACTGCTTCTTTTTCTAGTCCCACTCCTCCACTGCTCCCAACAAATTTTAAATGTAACCAGGTTGGTGATATGGCAGATCATAAAGGTCTCTGACTGGGTCAGGTTCAGTGGAAGGAACAAGTCAGGCAGATTTCTTTAGTCAGCCACAATTAACTAAGAGAACTAACGGGTGTGCATGTTGGATCTGTGATTAGCACTGCTACATCCCATCACCATGGAGCTGGGTTCAATTCCAACCTTGGGCGACGCTCTGTGTGGGGTTTCCTCACAATGCTCCAATTACCCCCCACAGTCGAAAGATATGCAACTTACAGTGGATTGGCCATGCTAAACTGCCCATAGTGTCCAGGGATGGGTAGGTTAGTCATGGGAAATGCAGGGTCACATGGATAGGGAAGGGCGGGCAGATCAGGGGGGATGCTTTTCGGAGGGTCAGTGTGGACTTAATGGATGGGATATCCTACTTCCACACTGAAGAGATTCTATAAAAAATGACAATAAATTTGGACTATACCCAGTAGGTATCTATCTGATCCACTCTCCTCTAGGTCTTGTATATTTCAATAAGATCACCTGTGTTTCCAAGAGTGACCTGTTAAAGCCTTTGTAATAAAAGGTACTCATTCCTGGAATACGTGAAGTGAAACATCTCCGAACTACTTCCAATATAATTATATCCTTCCTCAGATAAGGAGACAAAGAAAAAATAATCTCACACTCAGAGCTTGTGTTTTATTTTTGTTTTCTCAGTGTTGTGGGTCTTTGTAACTCTCTTCCACACAAATCATTGAAGGCAAAGATATTGAATATTTTTGAGGCACAGACAGAAGGTTCATAAGTAACAATGGAGTCGAGGATTATCGGGGATTGGCAGGAATGTGCGATCTCGGGGGAAATGTAGACGATAGTACCAAATGACACGGCTCCAGAACATCCAGGAATATAATTCAAAACTGATGGAAGACTGATGGAAGCTCAATGTATATTCGGATGGCATTAATTCATAAAAGCTCCAGGATTATGTTTTTTCAGGACTTTTCATCGGCAATGATACAGAAAATAAAATATTGTGATGACGTCAAGAGAAGAATAATGGAACTCAGGATTCGGTATTCCTTATGGTTCCCAACGGTGCTTCATATTGCTTTGAATGGATCAATGAACTTGTCTGAATCTCCAGAGAATGCAAAAACATTGTCGACATTTTAAAGTAAGCTGGATGTTGAGATAATCATGTTTCTCTTTTAAAGAAATTTTGTTGGATTTTTCTGGTATCAACCAGTGTTACATTATTGTCGGGGATTGGTAGAATACTCACTTCTAACTTCTTCATACTATCATTACTCTTTTTCTCTATCTTTGCTTGTGTCTGGTGTGCGGCTCAAGCTGGAGCGAGATACAAATGTGGTTGTGATGATTAAGTGCCCACCTATTAATTGTTATTAATTGCCCTGGATGCCATATTTGAAGCGGGCAGAAGATAAAGTTTTGTGATATGTAAGCGTTCCCATTGGGTAGGATGGGGGGGGGGGGGGGGGGGGGGGGCGGGTGGATGGGTAGCTGAGAAAACTCTATTAAGTGTCATTGGCACTTTGGATTTTGTTTCGTTTTTTTTTAATGTTTTTAGCTTTGGAAAGTTTTGAGAGCTTGTTGGTTGCAGTAGTTTTAGTTTGTACAGATTTAAGCTCGATCAGTCTTTTGTCATCAATACTTAGCGACGGGTAATTCGATATGAAATTCTCTCGAGTTCAAATGTTGCTCCAGTATGTTATAGATAATGATGTGTTTAAACGGTGTACCTGGATCATTAAGGGGAGCCATCTGCCATTCAAGAGGGAAAATGTACTTTATCGTCTTACAAAAGAGAGAGTGAATGTTGTTCTATTGCAGGAGATACACCTTGATTACAAGGAACGTTTGACGTTACAGCAGGGAGGGTTTGATCGGGTTTATTTCTCATGTTTTAATACTAAGAGTGGGGGAAATCATAATGGATAGGAACAATCTTTCATTTAAATTACTAGATTATATTAAACACCCATGGAAGGATCGTAATCCTCAAAGCCTTGAACTATGGGAATTGATACATTATGTTGAATGTTTATTGCCACCCGGTGCACCCTCTCAAGCTCCTGGAAGATGCCTTTCCCAAATGAAGTTACCTTGCATCGTGGCACATTATTGTAGAAGGAAATTTCGACTGTCTTATGGCCCTACGGTGGACAGAATATCCAAACGGTCCTCAATATCCTCGTTATAATGTAAGCAATTAGTGGATTTGTATGCAGAACTAGAGCTGGTGGATGTCTGGAGGCAAATCTCTTCCCCAAAGCTGCAACAATCCTAGATTCGGTGGCAACCTGCGCAATTCGGAATATTATCCCAACATACCTGCCCCAGAAGTGGGATAGAAGTCACGTAAGATTATGTTGTATGCAGATGGTCTTATGTTTTTGTCAAATCCCGCAATTTTGGTAGCTCACGTGATGCAATGCATTAATTCGCTTGTCACTTTTTCGGGCTTTAAGATTATCTTTACAAAGTTGGAGGCCATACCTATGGGAGATCTTGGGGAAATCCGTGATGTTGAGGGCAAATCCTGGTTTCCTTTTAAATGGTCACGGGAATGGTTTCCCTATCTCAGTCTATTCATTACATCCGTCTTTGATCATTTATTTAACGTGAACTATGTCGATTTGTTTGACAACATTAAAGACCGTCAAAGATGGGAGGCAAATCCAATATCCTAGCTCGGTCGGAAAGCTGTTGTTAAAATGAATGTCCTTCCTTATTTGCGATACCCCTTGTGAATGCTTCCTTTGATGTTTCCCAGACAGATATTTAAGAGACTTTATGGCTGGTTTATCTCTTTTACTTGGCACCATAAGCGACTTTTTATCAAGCTAACCAGATTGCAACTAACCCACAGATTGTGGGGAGTAGATCGCCCAGATAAAAGCTATCAATTAAGATTTTTTTTATCCCATGCTATTGCCTGGGACGCTGAGGACTCGGCGTTAATACTGCGAGATACTGAACCCTCTCAAGCAAAGTGAACCATGATTAGTCTGCTTTTCGTAGCTAAAGTGACAACATTTAAGAAGTATTGTCATAACCCAATAATTATCAATACTGTTAAAGCATGAATGACAATGCATCAGAGTGAGCGCAATACAGCCAAAACCATGTTTCTTACCCCTATAATTGGTATACCGGGTTGTCATCCTGAGATAATAGATTCCAGGTTTAAACTGTGGGCAGCAAGGGGTGGGCCTTGCTTGAGTGATTTAGAATTCGTAGAATCCCTACAGTGTGGATACAAGCCCTGGGGACCAGCAACTCCACTTCGACCCTCTGAGGAGTAACCCACCCATACCCATTTCCCTACCATCCTGTATTTACCCTGACGAATGCCCAAACCTACACATCCCTGAACACGATGGGTGATTTATCAATGGTTAATTCATTTAACCTGCACATCTTTGGGTTGTGGGAGGAAACCCATACAGACATGGCGAGAATGTTAACTCCACGCAGCCAGTCACCCAAGACCAGAACCAAAGCTGGGAACCTGGTGCTGTGAGGCAGCAGCGCTAACCACTGAGTCACCACGTGTTATTTGATGGAGAAATAATGATATAATTTGATCAAATAATTCGTACGTATGGACTACCTAGTAGAGACCTCTTCTGCATTTTTTTTTCAAGATCAGAGATTTGATTTTTAAAAAAAGCAGATTTTTAACAGACTCTTACAGATCCGATGGAGAGAAGAGGGTGCCTATTGCTCAGAATACACTCTCTGTCATTACCCTCTATCATTAGTTGGAGAGTGTCCCCTCAGACAAGACTCTGCAGCTTTGTGATGACTGTGAGAGAGAGTTCAGAACACTTCAGAGACATGGGAGGATATTTTTGAAAATGCTCAAAGGATTTTGATCTGTAGTAGGACCCATTCAATGCAGTTGAAAATTCTTCATAGGGTCTATCTGAACCCAAATTGTCTCTCAAAATGCAAAGTGGGATTACCTTCAGCATGTCCTAAATGCGGAATGACTACAGGCACTCTTACTCATTGCTTGTGGTCCTGTTGCAGGCTTCATCTATATTTGAGCACTGTGGTAGGTGTGATAGAGTGGGTATTGAGGAATGAAGTGGAGATGGACCTGGTTTCTGTTTTCCTGGTTCTGCCCAGGGTAGTTTCCACAGGTAAACATGGGGAAAATTAAGGTATCCTTACTTTCCGTACTTTCCATGTTAGGAAATATAGTCTGTTGGGTCGTCGTCAGCTCTTCATGGAAAATATCCCTTTCGAGTTTATCACTGGTATGGTGCACCAAAAAAACAAAGATTTATATGAGACATGGCAGCTCTTTTTGGATTACGGCAATACAATTTTATCAGCCACTCCAACAAGGGTTTTTATATAGCCATGATGCTGTTGTCTAATGAATCTAATATCCATCGATGAAGAACCATGAACATAAAAAACGTATCAGTTAATGCTCTTAATGAACGAGAACTATCGTTTTGTTATGCTGAGCTGTATTGTTTATTCATTATTTATTGTTTAGTTTTGTTTTTCTTCTGTCTGTGCAGTGTTTTGACTTGTTTTGTATGTACATGCAACTGGATGTATTTTTATTCAGTTATTTGGGTTGTGTTGTTATTGATTTATTATAACATTAAAAATCTCTTTTCCAATAAAATATTTTTGAAAATTAAAATGCTAACATTGATAGAATAGAGTCACAAAGTACTCTCATCATAGAGACCGCTCATGTTGGTTTATCCTGAGGATCACCACACGTCGGATGATGGGGTGAGGTTGAGAGAGCGTCCCTTTCATGGTAACCTCCGTAGGTGTGGGAATGGGGCCTGCACTGTTGGCCTCCCTCTGTGTCACAAACCAGCCGTCCGTCCAACTGAATGGGAGAACTGTGTAACTTATACAGACAGAAACAGTCTCAGACAAAGGTAAAAGAAATATTCATAACAAGTAAAGTGGTACAATTCGGGTAATAGTCAAGAAGACGGCTGAGAGTAAAAACGGTCTCTGCTCGAAATTGTATTTTATAACAAGACGTGTTTAGAAGCTGACTTTGGTTAAATATCATTAAGGTGAGTCAAGTGAAATAACCAGAATTATTAAGTGTGATTGGATATCTACAACCATAAAATAAGTGTAGATTTTTGTTTGGTCTGTGTAAAGCATGCTGACCGTTGCATGGAAGTATTTAGATGATGGAATATATTGTTAGGAGTGTCGGTCCCCATGGGAAATGCCATCAAACAGGAGTTTGAAAAAAGATGGGTAAAAGTGCCTGAGTGTTGTTTGGCCAATGACAGGAACCCAGGGGGTTGAATGACTCAACGATCCCGTAACATGGAGCTGAGAAGACCATCAGTTCAGCGGGGACCTTATTAAATGCCAGACCACGTTTGAAGGGCTGAATGGCCTCAGCATGGTTTGAATTTTATGTGACTTGGAAAACGTACTTCTTTACTCCTTCCTCTTGTATGTTATACACTGGGACACTGCCATTTTCCTGAAACTGGGAATTATTTGGAACATTATCTGGAACATTCTATAATCGGCATTTTCCAGAATATTCCATGATTGTGTGGGATGTTTTGCAAAGGCGAGAGATAGAGAGAGAGAGAGAGATAGATAGAGAGAGAGAGAGAGAGAGAGAGAGAGTAAGCGTTACATTTAAGAGACTTTATGACTGGTTTATCTATTTTATTTGGCACCATAAGCGACTTTTTATCAAGCTAACCAGATTGCAACAACCTCACAGATTGTGGGGAGTAGATCGCCCAGATAAAAGCTATCAATTAAGATATCTTTTATCCCATGTTATTGCCTGGGACGCTGAGGACTCGGCGTCAATACTGTGAGATATTGAACCCTCTCAAGCAAAGTGAACCCTGATTAGCCTGTTTTTCTTACCTAAAGTGACAACATTTAAGAAGTATTGTCATAACCCAATAATTATCAATACTGTTAAAGCATGAAATACAATGCATCAGATTGAGGGCAATACAGCCAAAACCATGTTTCTTACCCCTATAATTTGTATAATGGGTTGTCATCCTGAGATAATAGATTCCAGGTTTAAACTGTGGGCAGCAAGGGGTGGGCCTTGCTTGAGTGATTTAGAATTCGTAGAATCCCTACAGTGTGGATACAAGTCCTGGGGACCAGCAAGACCACTTCGACCCTTTGAAGAGTAACCCCATGAGAGTGGGGGACCATGAGTCTTTTTTGGGGGTAGGTGCAATCACAGATATACAGTGAGTGTGAGGGAGCAGAGAGAATACGGTGGCACTTATCCTGAAAGTGCAGGGAAGGTTATTGATATTTGTCCTGTACTACTGGACATTTCTTCAGACCTCAGATACTGCACTGAGCTGGGCGGTGAACTCAGACCATGATTGGTGGGTCTAGTGGTGTGGCTCCCTCTGGGAAGAGAATATTTACCCTCTGTAGTAGCCCATTCAATACGCCCGCCGTGCTCCATCAACAAACCATGCTGTAATTGCCCCTTATCTGCCAATCTGCCATTTCCCTGCCTTTGCTCTGTATCCATCTAATCCTGTCCTATCTGTGTATTTGTCCAAATGCCTTTTCAATGTTGTTATTGTACCCACTTCAATCACTTCCCCTGACAGCTCAGTCCATATGCATACCACACGCTGTATAAAAAAGATGACCCTGAGGTTTCTGTTTTATTTTTCCTCTCCAAACATGAACGGATGTCCTCTCGTCTTCGATTCCCCAACCTTGCAAAAAAAAGTATTCACCCCAGGCATGCATCCTATAATTTGATAAAATCTATACTTCCATAAAAACCACCTCAGTTTCCTACTCTGTAAAGAAATAAGTTCTAACCTGTCCAAATTCTTCCTATAACTCAACCCTTTAGCCCAGGATACATCTTGTAAATTACTTCTACATTATTTTTTGTTCAATAATATCCTTTCTAGAGCAAGGTGAACAAAACTGAACGCCATACCCCAACTGCAGCCTTACCAACATTCTGTACAACTGCAACATAAAGTCCCAACTTCTATACTCAATGCCCTGATGTAGGCCAGTGTGCCAACAGCCTTCCTCATGGTCCTGTGTACCTGTGATCCAAATTTCAGTTAACCGTGTACTTGATCTCCAACGTCGTTTTGTTCCACTACACTCCTTAAGTCCATTCCATTCATATTTAAACTCCTACCTGGATTTGACTTTCCACACTTATCTATATTAAACTCCATTTGCTAATTCTCAGCCCACTTTCCCAGCTGGTCAAGGTATTGCTGCAATTTCTGATAATGTTCCTCTCTCTAAACGATGCCTCTAATTTTAGTGTCATCTGCAAACTTACTAACCTTGCGTTGTGCACTCTGATCCAAATCATTGATATAGATAACAAACAGCAATGGGCCCAGGACCGACCGCTGAGGCAAGACAATTGTCACAGGCTTCCAGTCCGACAAGCATACCTTCGCCATAGATGTTTGCTTCATAATGTTAAGCCAATTGTGTCGCCAATTTGCCAGTTCACCTTGGATTCTATGTGATATAATCTTCTAGAGTGGCCTAAGATGTGGATCCTTATCAAAGGTCTTATTGAAATCGAAATAAAAGATGTCTACCACTGTGCCCTCGTCAACGTTCCTGGTCACTTCGTCAAACATCTCTAACAAACTTCGTAAGGCATGATCCAACACGCACAAAACGAAGCTGACTGCTTCAAATCAAACTCTGTATTTCCAAATGCATGCACATTTTATCTTTCAGAAGCTTCTCAAGTGGTTTAGCGAAAACAGGTGTGAAGCTTACTGGTCTATATTTCCTGGGCTTTTCTTTGCAGCCATTCTTGAATAAGGCACAACGTTTGCTATCGCCCAGTCTTCCGGGATCTTGGCACTTAAGTTGTATCTCTCGCTTCTTGCAGTGGTCTTGGATGTATCTGGTCAGGACCAAGAGATTTGTCTGACTTTGTGCATTCTAATATATCCAACAGCAATTCTACTGTGATATGGACAGTACCAAGATTTGACAACTAACCTCCTAAAGGTCACAGGTCTTCATGTCTTTCTTCATGGTAAACACAAAGGGGAAATTGAGGAATTCACCAATCTCTTGAGGTTTTCCACATGCATGCCTATTTTGGATTTTAAAGCATCCTATTCTTTACCTAGTTGTTCTTTATCTTTACTGTACTGAATTTGGGCTCTCTCTAAATTTCTCAGCCAAGGCTATCCCATACCCCCTTTCGGCTTGCTGATTTTTTTCTTAACTGAACTCCTCTATCCCCTGTATACCTCCATGGATTCCCTTGATCCGAGCTGCCTGAACCTGAGCCACGCCTCCATTTTATCTGGTCAGAGCCTCAATATCTCTTAACGTCCAAAGTCTCTCTTCCAGTCTCACTTTGCCTTCACCCTCACAGGAAAATGGAAACCTTGAACTTGAGCTCTCTCACTCTTAAAGCCCTCCCACTTGCCCGAAATCCTTTTACCTCGAAACAAACAACTCCAATCATCCCCTGCAATCCCCTGTCTAATTCCAACAACATTCGCCTTGCCCCAATTTAGAAGTTGAATCTGTGGACCAATTTTGTCCCTCCCATAACTATTTTAAATTAAGACAACTCTAATCACTTTTCTCAAAATGCTCCTCCACTTTATCTCCTTCACCTATCCTGCCCTATTTCCCAATAGTAGGTCGAAATTATCCCTTCCCGAGTAGGTTATTCTATATATTGATTGCGGAAACTTTCCTGAACACACTTAACGAATCACATTCCATCTAACTTCTTTCCATCTGGAAGTCCCAGTCTATGTTCGGAAAATTGAAATCACCTATTATAACAATCCTGTTGCTCCTGCAAGTCTCCCCAGTCTCTCTGTATATTTCTTCCTCTAATTCCCATTGTTGATTTGGAGGCTTATAGTGCAACCACTATAACATTACCATCCCCCTCGAACTACTTTGCAACATTCACAAAACCCCATTGGATATTATCTCATTTTTTTCTACTTGAAATACTGGTGTGATACTCGCCTTAATCAGTACTATTGGTATTTAAACTGTTTCCATTTACATCTCTCCATCGCAGTGATTTTCACATCATGACACCCCTTGTCAAGGCACAGTGGAGATATGGAGCTGTAAATGGATGGGAGCTGCACATCCTGTCACTTTCAGCATTGTTTGCAAGTTTCCCCACACTGGGCTGCAATCTAACACAGTGTTACCGAACAATACAACAGTCTGGGTTTATATATGAATGAACCAGTGAGGTCTGCACAGCTCCCCACGCTGGACATTTAGCCCATGATTATAGATCGAGCATTGGTGTGGGCTGCACAGAGTTCCATTCTGGATATTGCTGGGTTGCATTCAGCAGTACGCTAGCCGGATGTACACAGTGCTCCATCATGAACATATAATGGATGGAGTGGTTATGAGTTGGATTGCGAATGTGAGAGAGCTAAACATCTGGCAATACCTTTATTATTTGTTTTCATTCTTGTGATTGTACCCTCATGATTTTATAAACCTCTTTAACGTCACCCCTCAGTCTCAATACTTGAAAATAGCCCCAGTCTATTCAAACTCTCCCTGTAACTGTAACCCTCCAACACCTGCAACATTTTTTAAAATCTCTTCTGCACCCTTTCAAGGTTGACAGCATCTCCCCGACAGCAGGGAGCCCAGAATTAAAGGCAATAGTACAAAAGTGGCCAAATATCCTGTACAGATCCAACACGTCATGCAAATACTTAGAGTCAAAGCACACACCAATAAAGGGAAGATCACCAAGTGGCTTCTTCACTATGTTGTCTACCTGTGACGGCACTTTCAATGAACTGAGAACCTGCACCACAAGGTGCCTCACAGGACAGTGATCTGCGTTTAATTCCATCCGTGAATGACTGACTGTGTGGTGTGTGTACATTCTCCCCGTGTCTGTGTGAGTTTCCTCCAGGTACTATGTTTTCCTCTGACAGTATAAAGATATACAGGTAAGGGTAGATTGACCATCCTAAATTGTGTATGGTACCCTGGATGTGTGGGCGAGGTGGATTAGCCATGGGAAATGCTGGCTCAGAGGGATAGGGCAGGGGTTTGTCCAGTGGGACACTGTTGTGAGGGTCGGTGTGGCCTCGATGGGTAGAATAGCCTGTTTCCTCACTGTAGGGATTCCATAATTTCTATGGAGCTATCCTTGATTGGCGACTTTGAACAGGACCCTACCTATATTTCTTAATCTGGTATTTCTTGCCAAAATGCAACACCTCACATTTATCTAAAATAAACTCCATCTGCCACTCCTCAGCTCACCTAATCAATGTCTCATTATATTCTGAGACATTATTCTTCGCTGTCGACATTACCACCAAAATTGGAATTATCTACAAAGTTATTGACCATACTTCACTTACTCAAGTACAAATGATTTGCATAAGCAACAAAAGACTCACTACTGATCTTTGTGGCACGCCACTAGTCACAGGTCTCCAAGTTCAATGAACAAATGTCCACTGTCACGCCCTATCTCCAATATTCAAGAAAAAATTGGGCCTAAATGACGAGCTCTCCAGGATTCCCGGCAGTCTAACCTTGATAACTAGTCTACCATGTAGAACATTTTGGTTTTCTTACTGAATTGCATAAAGATAACATCCACTGTCCTGCCGTCATCAATCATCTTCTTCACTTCCTCAAAACATTCCACCCAGTCAGTGAGACGTGGTCTCAAATGTAGAAAGCTCTCTTCAGTCCTTGTCTTTCCAAATGCATCTACATCCTTTCAATCAACCACACCCCCCGCCCCCACCGCCAACGATTTAGTCACCATTGACGTCAGGCTCACTAATCTATAGTTAGCTGTATTTCCTTACTTTCTTAAATAATGACACGATGTTAGCAGCCCTCCAGTCTTTTGACGCCTCACCAGTGTAAATCAATAATACACATATATCAGCAAAAGGCTTGAGCAATCTCTTTCCGAGCTTCCCACAAACTTCTGGGATACAACTGATCAGATCCCAGGGATTTGTTCACCTTTGTATGTTTTAAAATGTCCGATATCTCCTTGTAATATAGATACCATTCAAGATATCACTATATATTTCCTCCTTCTCTCACTGTTGTAATCTCCTCTACATCAAATACTGAGGAGAAATACTTGTTTAGTCACCCTCCCATCCTCTATGGTTACGCACATAGGTAGCCTTACTGACCTATAAGGTGCCCTATTCTCTCCCTAGTTAATATTTTGCCATTAAAGGACGTGTAGAGTTGCTTCAATGTCTCATTAACCCTATTTCTAAAGCCATCTCATGTCCATATTTTTCTGGCTCGAGTTCCCCATTGACTATACACTTACTTCCCTTATACCCCTCTCGGGACTCACTTGATCTCAGCTCTGTTTACCTGACATATGCCTCCCTCCTTACCTTGATCAGAGCATCAATATATCTAGCCATCCAGCACTCCCTGCATCCACCTGCCTTGCCCATCTCACTAATAGGAACACGATGGCTCTGCACTCTCTGACACCAAGTTTTAATCGCCTTGCATTTTCCAACCATCCCTTTACCTGCAAATAGGGTATCCTAATCAACCTTTCACAGGGCTCACCTAACTCTTTCAAAATTGACCTTATTTAAAGCACGAACTTTAATGTTTACATCAGGTCGTTCCTATTCCACAACTAGTTTGAAACCAATATTTATGTATAACGGATTTGAAAGTTAAATAAACACTTCCTGCCCCTCTGGAACGGGTTCGAGAGGCTGAATGACCTCCTCCTGTCCCTCTGTAATAGACTGGAGAGGCTGAATGACCTCCTCCTGTCCCTCTGAAATAGACTCAAGAGACTTCATGGCATCCTCCTGTCCCTGTGTAACAGACCCAAGACATCAAATGACACAGCAACCCGTGGATTATTGCCGGTAAACTGTATCTAATGGTGGTCCAATCATTCTCAGTTACAGAAACACAGAGAACACAATGTACTCCAGGTGCCTTCTCAGTAACATCTCATACAGCTGCAGCGACACAGCTCTTTGTTTTGAATGATTCTGGTGGCAAAATGTGCCAATATTCCAGTTTTCCACCTTTTCAAGTAGCAACAGACTAATATGGGCTGAATGGCCTTCTCTTATCCCTCTGTAAGGCCCATAGGGACAGAATTGTCTTGGCCAGTTCCTGAGCAGCAGTCTCAATACTCTGTCTCAAGGTTATGAAAGGATTTGATAACAGGGCAATAAAATCATGAGTAGCCTCACACTGGTCAATATGTACCATACTTTGTGTTCAGGTATCTAGAAACTTGCCCACCCGACTTCTTTTTATGCAGCCGATTTGTTTTTTTAAATAACTGCCTCCTTTCATAAACATAGTGGAACATATATAGACTCCTGCAGTGTTCTGTTAATATTCTCATATACAAGGAAAAAAAGATTAAAAAGATTGGAAGATTTATGGTCCATCCCTCAGCAACCCTCAACTATTCCATCCAAAACCAGTAAATGAAAAGTGATGTATGGAACTGGTTAACTGAGTCTGTTTGTTCAGTGACTGTGATTAATGCCAACCTCCATGGATTCTAATTATCCCAGTGGAGAGTATCCATCTTTTAATGATAAATGGCCTCCGTACAATGTGTCAACCCATAACATGAGCGGGACCATCACCGACAGCACTGACAGGGATCAGCAGATCCAGAGAGTGGGGGAGGAGAGATCAGACTCTGAGAACATTAGACGGGAATGTTCCAACAATGGATCAGAATTTGAGAACATTAGACTGGAATATTCCAAACATGGATCAGAATTCTGAGAACATTAGACAGGAGCTTATTATATTATGTTTGGTATCTTACTGCATTTAATTTGTTGCCATTATCATCGCAGATCTATTACACTCTTCTCATTTTTCAATACTTCTATTAACCGGAGTACCCAAAGCAAGCCCACGCAGTCACAGGGAGAATGTGCAAAATCCAAACAGTCAGTTGCCCAAGACTGTGAGGCAGCAATGCTAATCAATGAACCACTATGCCACCACAGTGCAAAGTATCAAGAATCCAGAGTAATATTCAAAATGTCAGATATTCATATTCATTACATTGGTCAGAATTCCAGGCTTGCAAGGGAGCACAGTTATCTGTCCTAAATCAATCAGCATTCAATTTAATGCTGTAACTCCTCGTGTTGGCCTTCGCTATCTGAGGAAAGAGGCTCTCACTCTTCACTCTATTTGACCTTCTGATAATCACATAAATCTTGATTAAGTCACCTGCCAACCTTCTTCTCTCGAACGAAAACAACCTCAGTCTCCTCAGACTTTGCTCGTAAGACTTTTGATTCACACCTGTCACCATCCTAGTAAACCTCCTTTGAACCCTTTCCAGAGATTTCACATGTTTCCAAAATTCAATGCCCAGAGCTTCATGCAATACTTGGTGGTGCCCTACCAGGTGGTAAAGCCGCAACTTCTGTGATTTTATGGAATGGTGTTGTCTGAGCAATTGTTGGGATGCAAGGAATACTGGTCCAGAGGGTTGCGACAGAAAATGTCCTGCATTTTGCTGGCAAGTTGTGGAGTACAGTGGAATGGAATATTGGTGAAAGTGGAAAAGAATGTATACCTTCCACCGCTTCCTGTCACCAGTGAGCATATCCAAGTCACATTCAGACATTCAGACATATTTCCTTATCTTTAAAAGGTATGCACAATTTCAGTTTGCCATGCGAAAGTTTTGTAAATTAATTCAGTACTGACAGGATTACCGTTTAAATCTGTGTGACAGATGTTGCAAATGGTCATACCAGACAAAATGAGGTGCCACGTGAAAAAAAAAGTGCTTCATTCAGGAAAGATAAAATAGAATTGTTCATAGAGAATTTGTCATAGAAAACTGTCGTGAACTGTCTGCTGATTTTTTTAGATGGGGGAAGAAGACGTCCGCATGAGCACCACTCTCATGCTGACTCTGATCTCCATGATCTGCAGCCCTCACTTTCACCTGCGGGAAAGGGAACGGAGTCATCATTAACAATTGTGTTTTGAACTGGAAGAATATTTCAAGCGAAGTTTGATTGAGCGTAGGGATGTGGAAGTTCTGGATAGATTAGTTGAGGCCAACAGCATTCTATGATTGACCAGAGCCCCCAGCGCGCCCTTGAGTTTCTCTGATTGGTTGGAGCACCAATGCCTCCAGCTCTGTCATGTAGAACTGCCTCTTCTACGCTGTTGGGCATTATACATCATCAGTTCGGATGGGTCCTGCAGCATGCACAGGGTTAACATGATTGGAGAGCATGCTTGTGGCGAGTGATCATTGGAACGAAATGTTGTCCTCTTCAATCGATAGTTGGTGAGTGAGGGCAAAAGGGGAGGGAAGCCCAGGTGCTAGAACCCAGGTGGAGGTTTCATGTTTGGTCATTATATGACTCTGGACCCAAACACAGTGGCTCTGGGCTCGCCAATTAAGCCAAAGACAGCCTGAGTCATCTTCCCAGAAACAGACCCCAGTCAGCCGCCGCCATTGCTGGTTCAGTTTTATCTTGTTTTAATTTATCAGGTCACTGTTGGTTTATCTATCGTTAGTGTGAACAGAGATGAAAATAAATGATATTGTTTGAAATCATTGTTGTGGTCCAGGAGTATGTGGTGTTGTTGGGAGACGTTTGGCTGTGTATTAGTCATTTGGATTGATGGGAAAGTGTACCCCATGAACACCTCTGTCCCTTACCTTGCTGTAAATGTTTCAGATACGAAAATAATGGACATCCTGTCCTTTTTTTGGAACAAAAACCTGCTTTGAAAGGTGGTGAAGATTGGACTGAAGCAGTGACAGTGATTATCTTTGTTGCTTGTTCAATTCGTGCACATCACTGCTATTAGTCGTGTCCGTGCAAACATCACGGCTCTTAGACATCTCTCTGTGCGTCGGGCCAGTGGCGCAGTGGATAACGCGCCTGACTACGGATCAGGAGGCTGTAGGTTCGAGTCCTACCTGGCTCGAGGGAAATGCAGGCATTTATTACGCATTTGAAAACTGATTTCTCTGCAGCCGAAATAAGGTGTGAGTTTTTAATCTGCAGGAATAAGAATGCCTTCATTAAATGTCCACGAGAACCTGAGGGTCAATGTTCCAGCGTCATCACAGGAGGGAAGCCGAATAGTCGCACACGTTGGTCATGGGTACCTTTCCATTTCGCAAAGCCACCAATCGCATCACTTATGCTCGCGGGAATGCTCGGCTTTGAGCATTTTTTTTTGAAACTCCTTGGCCCATGGATCAGAGAAGAATGGAAAGTTCAATGTCCAACTAATCTTTATAGAGAGTGAGTTCCAGAGTCTACCACCTGCAGACTGATAAAGTTTTTCGACAAATCTATTCAAAGCTTTCTGCATCTTGTCTGAAATCTACAAACCTGGTGATCGATCAAGAGTAACTGTTTCCTTCAATCTGTAATTCCATGCTCCTCATTATTTCATACATGTCAATCATGTCTCCTCACAATCAGCTCTGCTCTGAGAAAAGTAACTCCCGTTTTGCCGAGGCCAGACCACTCAAAACATTCTTATCCAGGAAATCCAGAGTGTAACATTGCTGTTTGTTTTGAGTGTGTAGTAAGATTTACTTAGAATACTTTAGCTAGGTTGACTTCCAGTTTTTAAAACAGAGAGAAAATTATTCACAAAACTAAGGAATGAAACACAATGAACAGAATATAAAAACCCACAGAACGTAGCTATCTAAAGTAGATTTAATTATGCTTTTCAAAAAAATACACAACTGACCTGATAATTAAGCCTCATAAACACAGAATACAAATGAAACTGGTTTACAGGTCGATATGAGAGGGGCAGAAGAAGAGAGACATGCACATCAGTGGCACATTGAAAACCTTCGTGTAATTAGGTGTGGCTGATCTTTCTGCTGTAACTCAGTTGCATAGCTGAGCTGAATATACTTGCATTTTTAACGTTTGTCCCCCGCTGTGTCCCACTTACTTGACAATAAAAACATTGTAATCTTGATGCATTGTGTAGGTCCCGACATTCAATAAAAATGGGAATAAGTATTAATTAACATAAATGGATGTAATCATATTTCAGCCTCCAAATCCGTGCCTTTTGATTTCTCCTGCTTGATCACAGAGTCACAATCGAAAGCAGGAGAAATCAAAAGACACATTCTGGGAAAATCCTTTATCAACGTCCTGCATTGCTACTCTTGCCTGCAGCTCGACTGGCTTTTCAACTGGAGTATGGAGCAGGCTAACCGGTGATTGAGCTATATCATTTGCAAGCTCAAATTGGATTCTTGAGCTGAGAGTTTGCCCAGAACTCCCACCACAAACTCCCCACTCTTTTCTGCCCACTCTAGCTTCACTGTACATCACTGAGCAATGTTTCGTCCCACCATGAATTCCTGTACACATAGTTCTTCAGGAGTACATATTTCCCCATCCTTCTGCATCACAGACTGAGACGATCCTGTGTCCCTTAATATTCTTACCTGTCTATCTGCTATTCCTGGCCAAGGTAAATATATTTTAAATTTGCAGGTATATTTTTCAAGGAGATCTGGCACTTGCCCCTTACCAACCTCTGATCGGATTGTGCACTCTGATGAAGTTTGCAAGCCTCCACTGTGCTTTCTATTACCATGCCAGCAAAACAGCCAGGCTTGTTTTGTTTTCCTGCATTTGATTTTACAGTGCTTTCCATAGTTCTCCAATACTGATTTCATGTGGCCTACTTTATTGCAATGAAATCCTCAAATTTTGTTCCGTTCAAGATTTTCCTATTTACCCTGTGATAAGTTACCCTTATTTACCCTTATGATCTTCACAGAGATTTAACTTTCCCTTTCCACTTGAGGATTTCTCTTTGGCCAATTTCTATCCCTCAGGTTTAAAATGATTCTGGAAGCCCATCCTTGTTTTATCGATCAGTTCATTACAATCAGCGATTTCAGCTGCTATCCTTGTCGTTTTAACAATATGCTTTTCCAGAGTAAACTTATCTTCAGCATTAATCTCCAGCATTTTAATGTGAATTCCTTTAATAATTGCCCATTTCTAAAGTTCAAACTCTGTCTCCTTTTCTCTTTCCTCTGCTGCTCTCTCTTCTTCGAATCGTACCTGAAACTACTTGAAATCTGGCGTATTTTCCTTATCTCTCGCGTCTAACTCAAGCTGCTTCATATTCAATTAATGTTTAAACATCTCTGCAGATTCTCATGAATTTTCCAGCTGGGTTAAATGCTGAGCTACTGCGGGGAATGACCTCTTCTTTCCTCACAGAAAGAGGCAAATACAACCCCAGCATTTCTGCTTATTCCAGAAGCCTGGCCTGCACCAGTTTTTTGTAAAAATGCCAACTTTACATCGTCCATAGTCAAACAACTCTTTGTACCTAAATGAGACATTGCTTTCCCAAGAACTGTCTACGACAATCCAAATCAACACCCCAAATAAAGACGCAAGCACATATCGGTTGCTCTTTTAATCCACCAACTATCTTCCAATTTGTTATGAGCTAGGCTAAATCATTCAAAATGTTATTAAGCAGACAACCCAGATCGCAACATTATATTCTTTTTCGTTAAGTGTACATTGAAAATTACCCAATTAGCTCATTACAAAAATTATTCACAAAATGACGGATAGAAAAAAAAAGCATGTAGAATACTCACAGAACTTAGTCTATCCAAAGTAGACTGAATTATGTTGTTCTGAAAGCACACAACATTCCTGAAAAAAACAAGCACTTTAAGCACAGTAAAAATGGAACAGAAGCTTATGAGTAAAAATTAGAACGGCAGAAGGAGAAAGGTTATTAGTTAGTGCACCACTGCTGCAGGATCGAAAAACCGGAATTCAGCATTCCAGAATAACCATTCTTTTACCATTATGCAGTTCATTTCAAAAGCATAAAGTCTTTGGCCACAAGGCTCAGCTGTTGTTGGGGAAACGAAAGGCCACACAGCGAAGAATTATACTTTACACTGTTAAACTTAATCTGATTCGGAGCCTGGACTGATTTACAATGCCTTTGATAAATTAAAGATATCAATACACATTATCCTTGAGAAAAAGTACAGCTCGTATTTTTTTAAAAAGAGAACATCTTTGTGACAGCGCAGTCCACCCAACAATCTTCATAACTGAAATTCTTCAAACAGACAATATCCTGGTAAATCTGGTCTGCACAGTTTCCAGTGCTGTCACATCCCTGCTCTAATGATAATTGCAGAAAGACACTCAATACTCCATCTAGAGCCGATTGAGCAAATGAAATTAACAACTTAGAAAGCCACAGAAACTGCACTTTTCAAATAATGTGACTTTTACACAATACTCCGCCGTGGAGAAAGTGAGAACTGCAGATGCCAGAACTCAGAGTCGACAGTGGGGTGATGGAAATCACAGTTGTTCAGGCAGCATGCGAGGAGTGGGAGAATGATGTTTCGGGCATTAACACCTCATCAGAAATGAGGTTTGTGGCCATGGGGACTGAGAGAAAAACGGGCGGTTTGGGGATTTGCGGGCGTGATAGCTGAGAATGCGATGAGTTAATAAAGGTGGAAAATAAAATACCAGTTCTGACAGGAGGTGGAGCGTGCAGGTTGGAAAGGTAAACATGCTGGTCATGAGGGCAATGCTGAGTTGGAGTCATGAAACTAGAATAATGTGAGCGAAGGGCGAATGAGAAAACTGGTGACCCCATGTTGCATCAGTGTCCCAAGCAGAAGATGAGGCATTCTTCATTCAGGCATCAGGTGTTTAGAGAATGTCAACAAAGGAGGCAGAGGACCTGCATGTGCTTGGCAGATTGGGAGGTGGAGAATGATTTACATCAGTGATGAGTTTCCAACTGCATATCCAAACTCTCACTACGAACATGTTGCTACATCTCAGGAACAGTATCCGACACTATCCCCATCTAAGTAGAAGGCGATGATTGCAGATGCGAGAGATTGTAGTCAGGAAGGATAGCGCTAGAAAGCACAGTGGTTAGGCAACATCTGAGGACTAGGAATGTCAATGTTTCGAACATACCTGGCGAAGAACTTATGCTCGAAACATCGATTTTCCTACTCCACGAATGCTGCCTTACCAGGTGTACTTTTCCAGATCCACGCTTTTAACTCGACAACACCACCACTCAACTGCTTTAGAAAATTAAGATGCACCTGTCACCACTTAGTTATTCTGCCGCATGCGAGACAAACTGCGACATTCTTTTCCCAATAAATATCAGGTCATTCAGATCACCAAAGAAAATAAAACTGCAGAGGCTGATTATCTGAGGGAAAAGAATTGCTGCAGAATTCTGCATTCTCTCAGTGCAACTGAATGTTTGAATATAAAGTTGGTAAAGGAAAAGAGAAATCTGCAGTTTAATAACTGCTACATTCTGTTTCTCAAAGGAAAATCGAGTTTCATGAACCGGAATGTTTCGATCAGGCAATGCATGCTCACCTTGTCAGGTTCTGATAGGATTGGTGGAACATATATTGGCTTCGCCACTGCTGAACAGACGAAATTTATAATTCTGACTTCCGAAACAGTTGATGCTTCTGCAGAAAAGTCAATGTGACTCATATCGCAGCACAGGCATTTAGGTGAGTATGTCATTGTCCTGCAACATCACATTTAATTTAAAAGATCTTTATTGATTGTTCCTTACAAATATGGCATTCTTAATTTCATAGTGCATTGGACAATATTTTACCCACTCACTTACTCATCGGTACATCACTCAATTTTAGTCCCGCTAATGTTCCATTCACGACCTATCTACCAAACTGCTTTCACGAAGAAAATGCTTCTTTTTAAAACTGAAGACTGAGCTTAACCAATGCCTGTTGGTAATCAACCATCATTCTGTCACTCTCTAGACGTTGTTTAGTGTGTCTCAGTGCCTGTCACCTAAATCCTGTGCCATCTAGTTTTGAACTTCACCATCGTGCGCAAACAATTCAGGCCAGTTGTCGATCCATGCCCCTCATGATTTTATAAACGGTGAGAAAGTGACGCGCTGCCTGGAACATTCCAGCGAAAAAGCCCCTGCCTACCCCCTGCCTACCCCATCACCACGCTTATCTCACGCCTTCGTCTCCCAGAAACATCCCAGTTTCAATTTTCACAAAATCCTTCCTGTAGACGTTGACCATAATCGTAAGCAGTATTCTAAATGTGATCTCACCAATGCTCCATATCGCCACAACATGACATTCCAACTTGGATAATTGACTTTCTGACTAATGACGAAAAGCATGCCAAGTATTGCCTTCACTACATTGTCTCCTTGTGGCACCACTTTATCTGCTTTTATAAATTTTGCCTTGACTGATAAAGTTGTGATTGTCACTATGTTCTGCTGCCTTCACGGATATGTTGACCAAAATGCAAATTCTCCCTGTTCCTGTGGGTTTTCTCGTGTCCTGTCAATCATTGAGTAATCCGTTGACGTGTTACTTCCAATGTGCATTGCCTCATGTTTTTAGATTAGTTTCAACATCGCCTCTCTGAATTTGACATTTGGTAAATCCATTTCTGAGCACCTCCATCCCAAAAGGATCTTCTTCACTATTAACCACTTTGCTAATATTCGTATCATCGGCAACTCTGCTTATCATTTCCTCCTAACTTGTTCTATATTCTTTGCACACATTCACAAACGACATGCGACCCAGCATTCATCCTTGTGTTACAGCATTGAATACCAGCTCCAGTCACAAGAAACAGCCTTCTATCACCTTCCTGTGTCTCTTATCACCACCAATTTAAGTTTGTTTCAAACTACCAGGGGACCTTGAATCCCTTTTCACTTGTATCCTCCTACCAATCTTCAGACTGGTGTCGTGTTGAATAACATCAACTTCACTACCCTCGTTAAAAAAAACCTGATCACTTGCCAATAAAATGTATTTAATCCAATCTGTGAGGTATGACAGTCTGTTCCAAAACCGTGATGACTCTCCCTGATGAAACCTTGCCTGGACAAGTGGCAGTTAACTCTCTCCTTCAAGGTTTGCTCCAAAAGGTTCCCTTCAACTGATGTGAGACTCATTGCTTGTGATTCTCTCCAAATCTTGCGTTAGTCCAGTCCACGACAAACCCAAAGATGAAAGTAAACCATTGCTCAGAAAACCTGCAATTTCCTCCCTTGTCACAGAGAGGAACATAAGATACAAGTTCATCCTCAATTGGGAATATGCACACTTCTATCCGGAAAACCGTGAACACTTCCTCAGTCCCTATGTCAAACTACTTAAGAACTTTTCCATCCCTCCTCCTGCATTCTGCCCCTATATCTTACCACAAGAGGACTGTTTGTCGCTGAACAAGTAAAGTGATTCAGTCAGTTATTCCATTTGCTGACACGACTGTACTGTCTCTCTGGAGGAAGATCATTCAGATATTTTAACTTGAAAACACTGTATTAAGCATTTGTAGTTATGAAATATTTTGCTTCGATAGCCACAGGCTTCAATACTTTGAATTTTCTCCAACTGAAAAACATTGACTAAATTCCAACTCTTGTGGAGATTCCTATCTGTTCACATCTGACATGACGGATATTTTGCTCTCTGTTGTTTATCATATCCAGAACAGAGCTGCGGCACAAATCCCAAGCACATGATTTCTATTTTCATTGACCTATGAAGTCGATGCCAGTGGCTCACATTGTAATGGGATTCATCAACAAGAGAAACTTTCACGATTAACAGTTCTGTCTTATGTGCAGGAGGTCATTACAGAAGCACAGTATCAAGCTTCCTCAGGGGCAAGACCAAAAGGTGCTGGAAAGCGAAATTGGAGTTAACATTTTTGGTCCAGTGACCCCGTCCTTGGCACTGATGGTTTCCAGGAAAACTTTGGTCTATATGCAGAAGATATGGGGGGGGGGGGGGGGGGGGGGGGGGGAGGAGGTGGGGCGCAGTAATGAGGAGGAAACGAGATGTCGGGATAGAGCCGAAAGAGAGAGACATAGGAATTGATAATGATCTGTTTGGAGCATTAACAACTTTTCACAGAGACAGTTTATGACTGACCAACGGTAATGTGTGACTCGGCCTGGTGAGTGTGTCGGGGGCCAACACATGGGAAACTTCAGGCCTCTAAAATGACTGAGATTGATCTGGAGGGTAGTGGGGTCCTCAAGCAGAAAATAGCCTGGTGCTTATTCAGCATTCAAGCTATGGTGGAACACTGCAGTAAGACTGAGATAGAGACGTTCGCTAGTAAACATGGTTCTGTGCTAAAGGAGCAATGAACTGGAAGCTCAGGGACAGTTCTGGCGATAGAACATGGCATTCTGCAAACTGTCATTCAGTCCACACTTCGTTTCCCAAGGTGGTGGCGACCACAATATGAGCAGTAGACTACATTGTGCGAAGTGTAGGGAAAGTATTCCTTTCCCTAGAAGGTGTATTTGAGCACTTGTATACTACGCATGTAGGTCAGAAATGGACAAGTGAGGAGAAGCAAGAAGCAAGAAGGAAGGATACCGTAGAAGATATTATTATAGATGTTTTTAATCAATGAGTAAGAATGCTTCCATAAAGGCACCATACCTGAATGCTCGTACTTTTCAGAAGAAGGTTGGAGCTATAATGGCATAAATTATCACAAATGAATACAATTTAATACGCGCTGCAGAGATATGGAGACAACATAGTTAACACTGGGA
The DNA here is from genome assembly GCF_020745735.1 of Hemiscyllium ocellatum. Lineage (NCBI taxonomy): Eukaryota > Metazoa > Chordata > Chondrichthyes > Orectolobiformes > Hemiscylliidae > Hemiscyllium > Hemiscyllium ocellatum. The sequence continues at coordinate 473,988 of NC_083454.1, read as the reverse complement.
GGTATATATTCACTGGTATGAGACAATTTGGAAGGACACAAAGGATGGTAAGGAAGGTGGTGTAACCCAAACATTGAAGAACAACCTCAGACCGATGCTGACAGATGATATAGGTTCAATGGAGAATGAGTTTGAACCCATTTGGGAGGAAATTAGAAGTTCTAAGAAGAAAATGTCAGTGATTGTCGGAGTCTATCCGCCTCGAAATTTTAATGTCACATTGGGGAGGGGAGTAAACAAAGACATAAATAACAAATGAAAAATGGTATGGCAATTATCACGTGGAAATTTAATCAACATGTCAATCGGTCGAAGCAGCTCAGTCAGGGTAGCCTTGACGGGGATAGTGTTAAGTGTATCTGCGATAGAGTCCTTAAATAATGTTTAATGGAACAGGCCAACAAGGGGAGAGGTAAAATTAGATTTAGTGCTGGGTAATGAACACGGCAAGATGTTAGATTTGGCGATAGGTCAGCACTTTGGTGATAGTTACCAAAAATCAGTTTATTTACTTTAGATTTTCAAAGGGATAGGTATACACCGGAGTGCAAGCGCTATTGTTGGGGGAAAGAAAATTGAAATGCGAATAGATAAGATTATGCATCCATAGGTTGGGCAAAGAAACGGCACGGAATGGGCAGAATAGAAATGTGGAGCTTATTCAAGGAGCAGGTTCTGTGTGTCTTTGATAAGTATGTACCCTGCAGAGAGGGAGGAAATTGTCAAGCACAGGAGTCATGATTACTGAGGAAGTTGAATCTCTTGTTGAGATGAAGAAGGCTTGTGTTCCCATGAGATGTGAATGCTCAGTTAAGGAGATTTAGAGTTACAAGTTAAACAGGAAAGACCTGAAGAGAGACTAAAGACGAGCTAGGAGGGAACTGAGAATTTGTTGACAGATAGGATAAGGGAAACTCCTAAGGCTTTCCATCGGTATGTAAGGGCTAAAAGAATGAATGGATTAAAGACGAGATAGGATTGAAGTTCCCAAAGACAAGGCGTTACCAGCTCTGAAAATGTGAACATATATAAATTCCCCTGGGCCGGATGGGATTTATCCTAGGATTCTCTGGGAAGCTAAGAATCAGATTTCCGAGCCTTCCACTTTGATCTTCATGTCGTCATTGTCCAAAGTTATAGTACAACAACACTACAGGATAGTAAAAGTTCCTCTCTGATTCAAAAAAGGGATTAACGAAAATCCTGGACATTATAGACCATTGACCCTTCCGTCGGTTGTGGGTAAAGTGTTGGAAAAGTTCTATGAGATAAGATTTGTAATCATCTCGATTGGAATAAATTTATGAGGGAAAGTCAAGCCGGTTTTCTGAATGGGTGGACGACACTCACAAACATTATCGAGCTCTTTGAATACGTCATTAAACTGGATGTTGGTTTGCTCACAGAATTGGAAATTTCATTTCCAGACGTTTCATCACCCTACTAGGTAACAATATCAATGTGTCTCCAGGTGAAGCACTGTTCATGATTACTGCTTTCTATTGATATGTTTGTGTTTCTTTGGGTTCGTGATGTAATTTCCGGTGGTGATGTCATTTCCAGTTCTTTTTTTCTTGGGGGTAGTCGATGGCGTCGAACTCGAAGTGTTTGTTGTTAGAGTCCTGGATGGAATGCCATGCTTCGATGAATTCTCCTGCATGTAAGTGTTTGGCATGTCCTCGGATGGATGTGTTGTCTCAGGGGAAATTTAGTGTTTATCTAATGCAATATTTGTTACAGTTCTTGCATGATATTTTGTAAATAACATCAGTTTTTGCATATGGACAAATAGGCAGAAAATGAGCCACCAGGATACATGAACATCAACTAGCCACAATACAACGTGACCCTCTCTCACTGGTATCCTTACATACAGATGAGGAAAGGCACCACTTTGACTTGGACAACGCATCCATCCAAGCACAAGTGAAACAGAGACACACACCATAATTCCAAAAAGCATGGCATTCCAACTGGAAATACAACAAAATCACATGGATGTAGACGCCATCTACAACTCCCTAAGAAACAGAACAGGAAATGATATAACTACAGGAAATAACATCACAAATAATGTCCAAAGAACAGCAAGCATATAAACAAAAAGTAGAAATCATGACCAGTCCATCACCCGAAGGCACACTGGAGATATTACAAAAGAGGGTAACGAAAAGTCTGGAAATGAGCGTTCCAGCTCAGTGTGCAAATCTTCATCTGGGAAGCTAAAACTGAGCTACAACTCTTGTCAAAACTTGCCAGGTGACTAAACAGATGTATGAGGATATAGCCGTTCATGTAATGCACGTTTGCATTTCAGTTAGCCGTTTGATAAATTTGACCATGGCAGGTGACTGCACGAAACACTGAGGCATGGGCTTGAGGGGGTGTCGTGCTTTTGATCAGAAATTAGATTAGATTAGATTAGATTAGACTTACAGTGTGGAAACAGGCCCTTCGGCCCAACAAGTCCACACCGACCCGCCGAAGCGCAACCCACCCATACCCCTACATTTACCCCTTACCTAACACTACGGGCAATTTAGCTTGGCCAATTCACCTGACCTGCACATCTTTGGACTGTGGGAGGAAACCGGAGCACCCGGAGGAAACCCACGCAGACACGGGGAGAACGTGCAAACTCCACACAGTCAGTCACCTGAGTCGGGAATTGAACCCGGGTCTACAGGTGCTGTGAGGCAGCAGTGCTAACCACTGTGCCACCGTGCCGCCCATAGCCAGCTGAAAGAAGACAGAGGGTGTTCATTGATGGGAAAACTTCATCCTGGAATTACGTACGCTTGTGGTGTACTACAACGATCTGTTTTGGGTTCACTGCTTTTTGTCATTTTTTGTAAACGACCTGGATGGGGGCGGAAAAAGATGGGTGAGTAAATTTGCGGACGACACTAATTTCGGTACAGTTGTACAAAGTGCTGAATGTTATTCTAGGTAACATTGGGACACAGGTCTGCAGCAGAGCTGGGTTGAGAGTTGTCAAATGGAATTTAATCCAGAAAAGTGTGAGAAAGAACATGGCATTAAAATATCACAGAATGTAAAGATCGATAGCAGATGTTTCTATTAAAATATAAAATGAAAAAGAGAGACAAAAGTAAACGTTGACCCTCTCGGGGATAAGAAGGGGCATTTTCTTATGGGATATGCGGAAATAGCCATGCATTGATCAGGCATTTGCGTCGGTCTTCACAGTGGAGGATATTAATAACATGCCAGTAATTGACAAAGAGATGACGTTTGGTGATGACCTGGGAACAGTCATTATAACAAAAGAAATAGTGTTGGATTGTTGAAGCTAATATTGCAAAGGATGGTTACATCTCCAGGACCTGATGGAATGCATCGCAGGGTACATAGAACATAGAACATAGAACAATACAGCACAGAACAGGCCCTTCGGCCCACGATGTTGTGCCGAACATCTATCCTAGATTAAGCACCCATCCATGTACCTATCCAGTTGCCGCTTAAAGGTCGTCAATGTTTCTGACTCTACCACTCCCACGGGCAGCGCATTCCATGCCCCCACCACTCTCTGGGTAAAGAACCCACCCCTGACATCTCACCTATACCTTCCACCCTTCACCTTAAATTGATGTCCCCTTGTAATACTCTGTTGTACCCGGGGAAAAAGTTTCTGACTGTCTACTCTACCTATTCCTCTGATCATCTTATAAACCTCTATCAAGTCACACATCATCCTTCGCCGTTCCAACGAGCAAAGTCCGAGAACACTCAGCCTGTCCTCATACGACCTATTCTCCATTCCAGGCAACATCCTGGTAAATCTTCTCTGCACCCTCTCCAAAGCTTCCACATCTTTCCTAAAGTGAGGCGACCAGAACTGCACACAGTACTCCAAATTTGGCCTAACCAAAGTCCTGTACAGCTGCAACATCACTTCACGACTCTTGGATTCAATCCCTCTGCTAATGAACGCTAATACACCATAGGCCTTCTTACAAGCTCTATCCACCTGAGTGGCAACTTTCAAGGATCTATGTACATAGACCTCAAGATCCCTCTGTTCCTCCACCTCACTAAGAACTCTACCGTTAACCCTGTATTCCGCATTCTTATGTGATCTTCCAAGATGGACAACCTCACACTTGGCAGGGTTGAACTCCATCTGCCACTACTCAGCCCAGATCTGCATCATATCTAAGTCCCTTTGCAAACGACGACAGCCCTCCTCACTATCCACAACCCCACCAATCTTCGTGTCATCTACAAATTTACTGACCCACCCTTCGACTCCCTCATCCAAGTCATTAATAAAAATTACAAACAGCAGAGGACCCAGAACTGAACCCTGCGGAACTCCACTTGTAACTGCGCTCCAGGCTGAATATTTACCATCTACCACCACTCTCTGACTTCGACCGGTTAGCCAGTTTTCAATCCAATTGGACTAGTTTCCCACTATTCCATGCCTCCTGACTTTCCGCATAAGCCTACCATGGGGAACCTTATCAAATGCCTTACTAAAATCCATGTACACTACATCCACTGCTCTACCCTCATCCACATGCTTGGTCACCTCCGCAAAGACTTGTAAGGCAAGACCTACCCTTCAGAAATGCGTGCTGGCTGTCCCTAATCAAACAGTGTCTTTCCAGATACTCATAAATCCTATCCATCACTATCCTTTCCATTACTTTGCCTACCACAGAAGTAAGACTAACTGGCCTTTAATTCCCGGGGTTATCCCTATTCCCTTTTTTGAACAAGGGCACAACATTCGCTACTCTCCAATCCTCTGGTACCACCCCCGTTGTCAGTGAAGACGAAAAGATCATTGCCAACGGTACTGCAATTTCCTCTCTTGCTTCCCACATAATCCTAGGATATATCCCGTCAGGTCCGGGGGACTTGTCTATCGTCAAGTTGTTCAAAATGTCCAACACATCTTTCTTCCTAACAAGTATCTCTTCTAGCTTACCAGTCCGTTTCACACTCTCCTCTTCAACAATACGATCCCTCTCGTTCGTAAATACTGAAGAAAAGTACTCATTCAAGACTTCTCCAATCTCTTCCGACTCAATACACAATCTCCCACTACTGTCCTTGATCGGACCTACCCTCGTTCTCGTCATTCTCATGTTTCTCACATACGCATAAAATGCCTTGGCGTTTTCCTTGATCCCATCTGCCAAGGATTTTTCATGCCCTCTCTTAGCTCTCCTGATCCCTTTCTTCAGGTCCCTTCTGGCTATCCTGTATCCCTCCACTGCTCTGTCTGAACCCTGTTTCCTCAACCTTATGTAAGCCTCCTTCTTCCTCTTTACAAGACATTCAACCTCCCTCGTCAGCTAAGGCTCCCTCACACGACCATTTCTTTCCTGCCTTATAGGTACATACATATCAAGGACGCGTCGTATCTGCTCATTGAAAAAGTTCCATATTTCCACCACATCCTTCCCTGACAGCCTATGCTGCCAACTTATGCTCCTCAAATCCTGTCTAACAGCATCATAATTTCCCTTCCCCCAATTGTAAAATCTACCCTGCTGTGCGCACCTATCTCTCTCCCTAACCAAGGTGAAAGTCACAGAATTGTGGTCACCATCACCAAAATGTTCACCCATTAACAAGCCCATCACTTGACCTGGTTCATTAACGAGTACCAAATCCAATATGGCCTCCCCTCTGGTTGGACAATCTACAAAATGTGTTAGAAAAGCTTCCTGGACACACTGCACAAACACCTCCCCATCCAATCTACTTGATCTAAAGAGCTTCCAATCAATATTTGGGAAGTTGAAGTCGCCCATGATTACGACCCTATGGCTTCTGCACCTTTCCAAAATCTGTTTCCCAATCTGTTCCTACACATCTCCGCTGCTATTGGGGGGCCTATAGTAAACACCTAACAAGGTGACTGCACCTTTCCTATTTCTGACTTCAGCCCATACTACCTCCAACGGCAGATCCCCCTCAAAATTCCTTTCTGCAGCCGTTATACCATTTCTAATTAGCAATGCCACCCCCCTCCGTTTTTGCCACCCTCCCTAATCTTACTGAAACATCTGTAACCAGGAACCTCCAACAACCATTCCTGTCTCTCTTCTATCCACGTTTCCGTGATGGCCACAACATCACAGTCCCAGGTACTGATCCATGCCTTAAGTTCACCCACCTTTTTTCTGATACTTCTTGCGTTGAAGTATACGCACTTGAGCCCATCTCTATGTCTGCAAGTATTCCCTGTCAGTGCTACTTTCTCCACAGCCTTCCTAAATTCTTGGACATCCAGAACCACAGCTAGCTTACTTGCTGCACTACAAGTCCGGATCCCATCCCCCTGGCAAATTTGTTTAAACCCCCCCCCCGAAGAGTGCTAGCAAACCTACACCCCAGGATATTGGTGCCCTTCTGGTTCAGGTGCAACCCGTCCTGTTTGTACAGGTCCCACCTTCCCCAGAATGCAGTCCAATTGTCCAAATACCTGAAGCCCTCCCTCCTACACCATCCTTGCAGCCACGTGTTCAACTGCACTCTCTCCCTATTCCTTGCCTCACTGTCACGTGGCACCGGCAACAACCCAGAGATGACTACTCTGTCTGTCCTAGCTTTTAGCTTCCAGCCTAACTCCCTGAGTTCTTGAATGACCTCCCCACCCCTCTTCCTACCTATGTCGTTCGTGCCAATGTGTACCACGACTTCTGGCTGCACACCCTCCCCCTTAAGGATTCTGAAGACTCGGTCCGAGACGTCTCGGACCCTGGCACCAGGGAGGCAACAAACCATTCGAGAGTCTCGCCCTTGTCCACAGAACCGTCTGTCCGTCCCTCTAACTAGAGAGTCTCCTCTAACTAGCGCTCTCCTGCTCTCCCCCTTTTCCTTCTTAGTCTCAGAACCAGACCTCATGCCACAGACCCCTTCACTGCAGCTTACACCTTCAAGGCTGTCCCCCCCAACTGTTTCCAAAGCTGTATACCTATTTTTAAGGGGAACGACCACAGGGGAACCCTGCACTGCCTGCTTCTTCCCCTTCCCACCTCTAACTGTCACCCAACTACCTCTGTTCTCCGGCGTAACTATGCCCCTGTAGCTTCTGTCAATCACCCTCTCAGCCTCTCGAATAGAGCACGCCCACTCAAATACTACTCACCCACCTTCCCGACCGGCTCTGCGCTTCGACCTCACTTCCGCCCAGCTCGCGCCGCTCTCCGCAGTGAAAAGACCGTTGTCTTCGAGGTAAGTGCTTTAAATACTACTCACCCACCTTCCCGCCCGGCTCTGCGCTTCGACTTCACTTCCGCCCGGCTCGCGCCACTCTCCGCAGTGAAAAAAAAAAGCAATGGTATGTAAAAAAAGAACTGTGCTTGTGGTACTTTTCCAAAATTAGTTGGTCTCTGGGGGAGTGCCAGCAGTTTGGAAAACACGAATATAACAGCACCCTTCAAAAAGTGAGCCAGACAAAATATGAGGAATTAGATCAGATTACTTAAAGTATCGAAGCAGACCCTTCGGCCCAACAAGTCCACACTGACCGCCAAAGTGCAACCCACCCAGACCCATTCTCCAACATGATCGACCAGTTTGTTTCACCTCTGCAGTGCAGAAACTTCTTGAGTCTATTATCGTGGAAGAAATAGTGGGGTTTCTTGTTAGAAATCTGATAGGGGTAGCACGGGTTAATGAAGAGCAGGTCATTCTTGCAAAATCTTTTCGAATTCTATGATGGCATTACGATCATGGTTTACAATGGGACCCAGTGAATTGATGTACTTAAATTTTCAAAATGGCCTCGGCAGGGGCTGACAGCAAACGGATGCATGCTGCTAAGGGTAAAGTATGAGCATGGATTGAAGATTGTTTCTCAACAGGAAGCGCAGAGCACGGAGAAATGAGTGTTATATTATTGACCATCAACGATGTTCCTCAGGGAATGGTACTGGGACCGCAATTACTTACAATTTATTTGGATGATTTGGATTTTGTATCCATGCGCATCTTGTCAAGGACTGCAGTTGACACAAATGTGAGCAACAGAGCAAAGTGTGCGGAGGACTGTGAAAATCTGCAGAGGAACATTGAAACATTGGGTTAATGAGAAATATTTTGTCAGATGGAATTCCGAAATTGAAGGTGTTCGCTGATGACAGGAGAGTATGTGGAATAGGCTTATTTCGAAAACTCAAAAGAATGAGGCCGGATCTTATGGAAACGAATAAGATTATGAATGTCATGTGTGAGATAGAAGTCGAGAGCATGCTTCCATTTGCAGATGAAACTAGGGCAAGAGGGCACAGCACCTAGGTTAGAATGTGATATAGGACTGAATTGATAATGAATTTCTTCAACCAAAAGGTTGTTCCCCGATGGAATGCTTGCCCAACGATGTAGTTGATGCTACATCAATCAATTTTTTTTAAAGCTGGGGCTGCTTTTTCTTGAACAATAAAGGAAGTAAAGATTACCTTCCGAGTTTGGTTAAGTGGCTGTGTGTCCATGAAAAGATCAGGCATGAGCTTAATGATTGGCAAAGCACTCTCGAAAGCCTGTACGGCAAAGTCTTGCTCCTCGTTCTCATGTTCTATGAATGTATGTGTCACATACTCCGCGATTTTAGGGAAAACCTCCATGGAGCTGTTGGGGGAGATGTTGAGAGTGAAGACGCAGTGCACCACGATGCCCTGGAGGGAATGGTTCCTGGGGACGGCAGACAAGGGTGGGGAGGGGGATATAAGTTTGGTAATAGCATTTCGCTGAAGGTGGTGGAATTAGGAAATTATTTCGTTGATCACTTGGAGCACCAGAGTTCTTAAAGCTCCAGACCAATTTCTGAAAAATAATGGGATGAAAATGGATCGTTACTTCAAGATGGACATTTGCAAGATGGGTCCAAAGTCCTTCTTTGGTGCAGTGAAAGTCACAATGTCTATGAGAAGCAAACTTTAGCAGCCATATATCATTGTGGCCACAAGAGCAGGTCATAGTCAGAGATTTTCTTGACTCCTCAAGTCTGTCTAACACATAGCTTGCGATTACATGCCACTGATGATTTGTCACTGTCAGTCTCTATTAACAGCTATTCACTCCCAGAGCGAGAGCGTTATTTACCTCATTGACCAAATGTTCTTCTCTTTCTTTACTTCTTTCCCCACCAACTGTTTACTACTTTACAATACAGAATGAGACATGATGGGATAGATCCTTTTCGCCTGGATGATTGCAGCGTGAAAGAGACAATGTACAGGAGAAGCACAACAGAATCATCAGCATCTGAGTAAAAAGAGATCTTTAAATCCCAACCTTCGTGAGGATTCCTTACTGCAGTTGCAACAATATTGAAAAGCTCAACACCGTCCAGAACAGAGCAGCTGAATTGAGCAGCAACACACAAATAATAAAACATCGAGAAACATCCATTCCCACCATAACCAAACGCTCAGACATGCAGTCTGCACCATCCACTAGGTGCACTGCAAATATTCACCAAGGCTCCTTCAAAAGTACATTACAAACTCACAACTACATCCATCTAAAAAGAAAAGGCACTAGACAGATAGGAAAGACCCACAACCCACTTACCATCCTGATCTGGAAATATATTGCCGTTCCTCCAGAATAACTGGATCAAAATTGTGGATTTCACATACCTATAATTTGGATCTACCGACAGCACACAGAAACGATGGTTCAAGAAAGAAGCTCATCATCACCTTATCCAGTCAAATCAGGAATGAACAATAAATACTGACCTGTTCTGGAATACCCACATCTGATGAAGAATGAAAATCATATGCTTTGGTGTTCTGAGGATTCTCTCTTCCTGAGATATTTCTAGATTTATTTGAGAGGTGCAAACATGAGGATATGCTGTTGGAAAACTGAAACGAAGCATCACATCAGAATTTGAAGGGGTTGCTTTGTACCATGTATCCTGAACCATACCGGCCTTTGAAAATGAAAGCAGAAAGCTGCATTCACAGGGGAGTGAAAATATTCACAATCTGAAATATCGAGACTTAATTGGAGGGACGCTGGAGAGAAACTGCGGAAGTGTGATGACGATTCAATTACTTGTCTGCCCTGAAAATTCATCAGGGCAACCACACCGGGGGAAAACTATTCAACTGTTCTGAGTCTGGAAAGGGAGTTGCTCAGATCTCTAACTTGCTGACTCATCAGTGGGTTCACACGGACAAAAAACCATTTAATGGTCCAGAGTCTGGAAAAGGCATTAAAAGGGCTCACCATCATCCTGTTCACGCTGACGAGAAACCATTCAAGTGCTCTCTCAGAGGGAATAGATTCAGGCCGTCATTTGATCTCACTTTACATCTGCGAACTCAGTGGAGAGAGGCCGTTCTTCTGTTCTAAGAATGGGAAAGAATTCTTGCAGTCATTCTGTCTGCTGAGGCACCAGTGAGTTCACACAGAGGAGAGACCATTCGTCCGCTGTGATTTGAAATAATTAATTGATTCCGGCAATCTGCTGAAATGCAAGCGTGTTCATACTGGAAAGAGACCATTCACCTGAATGTGCACGATTTGCCTTTGAATGGAAAAGGGAACCAGAATTGACTTTCTGGGTATACCGCTACACTAGGTATTTTCTAAATCCAAAGCAGAGAACCATTTACTGTCCGGTGGAATTTGGGCTAATATAGTACCAGGATTAGGAACATTTGGGGTGGGCAGAACAACAGCATAACTGACTACCTGCAGGTCTTGAACAAACCTCCATTTCCCCAATTCACCTGGAATGTTTGCCTTTTTGAAATGGGGGCTCTCACCGATGATAATCCGCAGGGGATTATCACTTCACCCTTCAGCAGGGATTCAAAGACCAGAGTAATTCCTTTTACAGCCTCAGGTTTTAATGAGTCTCGTGTTCTGCTAGGACGAGACTGGGATTTTTCTTTTCGTTTCACAACTTTGTATGAACCCCACCTCACGTTTGCTTTTTGCCTTGCACTCAGTAGGGGCCCTTCTTAGTCTTGGGTCCGAGACACTTACCATAGCTAAACGCCAGTCTACTGTATTGGCGGGAGTTACCTGGACTGTCCTAGCTGCCTGAGTTAGCCAATTTAGTTTCTCCATATATGTCCTTATATCTGCATTGAAGCAGATATGCACATTGTCCCTGAAGACACAAGCTTTTTTTTTGTGCCAGTAGTACCCCTGGTCCCAAATCCTGCCACCTGTCACTGGATGTGTTCGCCAATGGTACTTGAGGAAAGGAGCGTTCCACTTCAAAAAGATAGCGTCTACTTGCCGTCACAGATAATTTGGATAAGTTTACACTGACTGAACATCTGTGATCGTTCTAATAAAATTCGCAAAATAATAACTGATCTGGTTCAAACAATCTCCTAAAACAATCCTTCTCATATGATTTGAAAGGGCCATGACGGTGTATGCGTGCTGTGCAGTACCTCATATCTCCAGCAAGAAAATTGGTGTTTATGGGATTAACATGGTTACTTGCAACTGGGCGAGTGAATCTCTCACTGAACTTATGGCTCTCTGCGTAATCATCACTCATAGCCATGCATCAGGGGTCGTGAGTCGTATTTTACAGCCTGCACTGGTAAATCTTCTTTTACTATTTCCTTCAAGCCGGTCGAGGTAATGCGCAAATCCAACCCCAGTCTCACGATGAGATCACCAGCATCAGATTTAAAGGACAGAATTCCGAGAAATGAAATGAGAATTGGAAAGTTTCACCATTACTGGTTTTGCACAACAGGTGTGCGGTTAATCTCTCTCGTGTCACGAATCCTGATGCATCCATTGCGTCGACTCTCTCAACAGCCTTGGTTTAAGGGCTGAATATGTTGCCCCTGTATCTACCGAAAAGGTAACTGGCACACCTTTCACATATAATACATTTTCCCTTTAGACTAGAATTAGCTTCTTCTTATCAACACCTCAATGTCAGGGACCTGAAACATTCGAGTTCCTTTCCAGATACGGAGTTGTTTTTTTTCCATTCCTTTACTGGTGATAAGGCAGTTAACAGGCCTTGTAAGTCTGCTATCAGTTCGGTTTAACTTCACATTTTTCTTTCTTTCTGTCTGCAAAACATGCCTCTGCAAAGTAAGGTTCTTACTTCTTTGTTTCCCTGTGCTTTTATTGGTTTCGAAATAAATGCTAATTTTCCATTACAATGAACATCACATTATTTTTACAGGTCGCTGCAACAGCGAGGGCCGAAGTGCCTGCACTGCATTGTAACGTTCTATGTAGTAAGCTACATTTCCTGCTGGTTTCAGATGTCTCTCCTCAATGTGGAAGCTTCCAGTCACATCTTCGAGAAATCTGTATGCACTTCATTTAATCGAGGCAACTGTATTTCCTGCTCAGAATGTGATCTCTTTGCAATGGAGAGAGGAAAACAGTTGATGCCAAAGCTGCGATCACTTACGTTCTGTCCAGAATCAACAAAATCTATCCCAATCTTACAGTCTCCTGTAACTTCAACATTACACTGCTTTCCCACCATTCAAGCTCTCTGCCTGTATTCCTCATGAAGGGCTCTTGCACGAAAAGTCGGTTTTACTGCTCTTCGGATGCTGCCTGAACTCCTGTGCATTTCCAGCCCCACTCTAATCGAGACACTGTGCTCCCAGGCCACTATTCCCATCTCTGGTTTGCTTCAGTGCTCCTTCAAGGAATAACACAAGTTGGAAGACCTGCAAATCATTTTCAGACAAACCATGCAAACTTTAGGACCCAACATCGAGTTCAATCATTTTAGAACCAGTCCGCCCTCTTCCACATTCTTCACCCACCCTTCCATCCCATCATTTCCGAAGTCAGATCATTGGACTCGAAACGTTAACTTTCCTTTCTCACGAGATATGGACACGAGCTGGTGATTTTGTTCAGACCTTTTGGCTTTACTTCAGGGAACTTTGCTGGTCCGTTGTAATCGCCAGACTGCTGGAAGCGTGTGATTGCAGGAAGAGATATTCACAGGAGATGACAAGAATGGCAAGGGCTGGACCATTCCCATTGTGAAGGTAGACGAGCTAGGTTGCGGATGTTTGTCGAAGAGCAGAGAAGGCTGTTTGAGTAACCGATTAACGTGCACATTTTATGAAGAGGATAGATATGTATGAGAGGGATCAGCCTGTATTTGGAAGGAATAGAGTGACATAAATGAAATACAGGAGACAAGATGTTTTGAGGAGATTTTGGGAGAATGCTTTCACCAGTAGAATATTGCTTATCTGGAAATCATTATCTGAACATGTGATAAAGCTAAGTGTCATGAGAACGTTCCTGCAGTCTGTAGCGGAACACTTGAAGAGCCAGAGCACACGTGAATAAGGAACAGGTACTGGAAAGTGTGACCAGGACAGACAGATGCGAGATGGGTAGCCTGAACGCAATTGGTCAAAGGCAAATTTGTGTACTAAAAGACACATGCAGGTGCGGCTCTGTGGCGCAATGGATAGCGCGTTGGACTTCTATGTCGATGCTCTGGTTGCAATTAAAAGGTTGTGGTTTCGAGTCCCATCAGCGTCGAGTTTTAGTTTATGGTTTGGAAAGTGGTCAGAGCAGACTCGGCTGCTCATCTGCAAAACCAACAATATTCGTGCAGAAACCCAACTGTCTCAAAACGGAACATTTTCCTCTCACAAGTTTAAAATTTCCGATGTTTATTTATGATAGAGATCAATAAACATCTGTTAGTCAGTAGGCAGCACGATGATGTGGATAGGCTGGAAAAAGACACAAAATTGTTGTGTCAGCCATGATGATATTGAATCACGGAGCGGGGCTAGATGGTTATTAACAATGGGATTCTTTGTGTCTGTGCCATTTCTGGCCCAGGTTTTTAAACAAACACAATCACTCAATAGAGATACAGAGGTGAGTTTTGCAAAAAAAATGACGTGTTTCATACCGCTGATTCGGCGCTGTGTTAAATTCTGGAAAGGATCGTTTCATATTAACGATTTTGCTGCAAGCTCGCACAGGCCATTAAAACAATCCACAAAGTGTTAGATCTCATTGGACATTTTCACTGTACCGGAAAAACTGTAATCTAAATGATAACGATGTTTTTAAGTATTACTGTGAAGATTACAGAATTTCAGCAGGAATATTTTTCGTGTCTTGTTACTGGATATTTTGGGGGGAGATGAGTGAGCAGCAAATGGACTCAATCCCTTCTCTGTGATTGCAGCCAAATGTTCCAATGCAACACATGAAAGGATAAAGGTGCATTACATTGGCAGGTCAGTTCCCACTCACGATAGTATAGTTTCACTTTGATTATCGCCATCGTCTAAAGTATTAGCTGAGTTGCGAGATCATGAGAGTATGCTGAGACATTATGAGAATTAATCCCACACTGTTGGCATCACTTTATATCATAAACCAGTTATGCAGCGAACTGAGCTAACCGGCTTCCCTTTCATGCGATCTAACGCAAACAGCTCAGTTCTTTTACAAGTTCATAGATGTTCACGTGGAACAAGTTGCTAAAACTTTCCTCACAATCAGCTCATTCTATATTTAGTAGTACTCAGTCGCAGGTGTTACGAGGTTTCTTTCCAATTAACGAGTACCAATTAGAGAGTGTGCACTTAACGTGTATCCATAATGGCCCCTCAGACTCCTTGTCGTGGTGAAATTTATTCCTTGCATGCCTGCACGCATCTTCACAAATATATTAAAATCAGCTTCTGAATATTTTTTCCAGCGAAAAAGTAAACATTGTCGAATTCAATAGCTGTAAAAGGAAAAGGAAAACGTGTTCCAAACTTCGCTTTGTCATTCATCGCTGGTTTTGAAGTTCTAAAGTCTTGATATAGATCCATCTGAATGAAGGAATTTCCCTCCTGTTTACTCTCACCAAATTCTCATCGGCTGGAAACCTTCCGTACGGACACAACTCAGTTTTACCTGGTGTCACGCCACGTGATCTATTCGTCTTTTCCACCAACCCATGAAAACTCGCCTTGTCTTTTCAAATGGCATTACCCCTCACTACATCAATGGCTTCCTTTCCATTTTTTTGTTTCCAAGTAAACGCTGTCTATTCTTCCTGACGTGTTTTCATTCCAGTCATCAACATCCATGTCTTTTATTATCTCTTTATATCCCAGTATAGTCCATGTTCAGAAAGGATGGTTCCAATGCAACACATTAAAACCCGCTATAATGCTGTATACTGCCATTACCAATGTAGGGAAAATGGGAGCTAGTTCAGTCAAAAGTAAATCCGTTGGTTGTCACATAATGGATCAATCCCTGCCTGGGAAGTGACTGTTTTTCCTCACTTTTCTCCCTTGTCTTCACATTTGCTAAAGCAACACACTCAGGTAACATAGAATGCCTACCGTTCAGAAACTGGCTTTTCAATACAACCAATGCACACCAATCCTCCAGGGATTAACCCTCACAGAACAATTCCTTACCCGTTTTCTCTTCATTTGCTCCTAAAGCAGGCACCTTATTGACAGTCAACCCAGTTGTAGACAAATCATATCTCTGGCGCTGTGAGACAGCAGTGATAACCAGTGAGCCACCTTATGGCTCTGTACAATACTTGAAGTCACATGCGGACGCGTTTGTGATGTGATTCCTGTCAAAGATGCTCTAGTTTTGTTGTCAGAACAATAAATTCTGATCCCTTGACCAAGAAATGAACCAAACCCACAGCAGTAAAAGCGCTGCATCGTAACCACGAGTCTACCAGGAAGGACGGCATGTGCAATTGCGTCTTCTCTTCACAGCATAGATTTCTTTTTAGGCGATGAGTATTTCTATTACAAAAAAGAATATTCGTGATTCCGTGCTTTTACAGCACAGAATAATGCATTATGTCAGTGCCAATCATCAAACATCCATCCATTTCCCCTTTCCAGATACCACTACTTGATCCACAGCCTGACGTCTGAAGTGTTCATCCCAACGAGACTTTCCATGCAAAGTTTTAATTTCAAATGAACCAGCGATAGAGACTGATGTCAGATACCGTCACGTTTATTCATGACCTGGGGGAGAACTGAACCTCATTTTGACTCATAGATTGAACTACACAGACACACCTTTTGAGAGTGACAAAGGCCTCAGGACAGCCCAATTTGAATAACATGAGGAATTGAACCGTCAGGCCTCTTCTTTCTTCACAACTAGCTTTAAAACCCGATTCTGTTTACATAAGCAGAGGGGTAAATTGGCAGGAGGCTGTCCTGCGAAGACTGCCCCAATCGTGAATATTTGAATCGTGAATCGTGCAAACCGTCGATTTCGCCACCTCTGAGATAGGCTGGCTAGCTGCGCTCCTCCAGCCTCTGATCAGTTTAATTTGGATTCCAGCACGTTCCTGTCTCTACATGAGGAATGGATGCACACAGCCGCATCCCTGTAAATTTTCGTCCCCCACTGTTTCACCGTTACTTTACTGATTCTACTGAGTCACGTTTTTCTTCCTGCCAAATGAAGGAGTTCTTCACATCAAAGGCTTGTCATCCACATGGTCCTTAGAGGATAAACACGGATGTGGACTTCCAAACTGAAACAGATGAGGCCTGGTCAGCTTAAAAAATGACTTCCAGATGTTCCTTCAAAAACAATTCCTAACAACATATAGAACGCACCTTCGGATGCTGTTGCAACAGTTGTAAGAAAATTCAGCAAGGCTCTCGTGAGGATGGAGGTGACAAACCCTGGTTTACAAAATCAGCCTCGAACCACTGAGTTTTGTAAGCACTAACTTCTGAGTCATTTTGAGTCTGACAAAAGATGATGACCTCGAGCAGAACAAATTCGGTCAAATCAGTTTTCCAATACAAGCTTCGTTTTGTGTGACAATTTACGTCTTGAAACCCACTTCTTTGATCACTTGTTTGATATAACACTTTGTCAGCTTCCCAATATCTCATAATATGACAGGGATCAACATTTGTTTAAACTCCCTCCAGAGTAAAACCTTTGAAGTTTCTATTATGAAAAGTGCATGAAATAGTGTTGACACGAATTAGTTGCCTTGATTTCAGCATGTATGACAGTTTTTTTTTCATCACTTGGCGAGTAATTCCTTTCCTTTCACCTTGTGCGATTTACATAGAGATTGGATTTCATAATTTCTGGCCTTGGCAGATGACATTTAGGCACTAACGTGAAACAGTTCAAATCGAAAATGATCTGGAGGTTGGAATTCGAGTGAATGCAGATATCTGAGAGAGCACTTTAGAATATAATCTCGGGTGTTGTGTCCGTTGGCTGGGTTGGCATACTATTGACCAGTTCTGTTTGCTCTTGAGTGGGCTGCAGGACATAACAGTGATAGATAGAGGGAAGACAGTAGAAAATGATGAAATGATGTAGAAAATGATGAAACCCTTGAAATTTAACTGCCCAGTGATGGGTGAGCAACCCTTATTTTGAGTATACCCACATGCAGAAGAGCTATTGGAAGACCTCAGGATTACATGCTTGGGTGAATAACCTGCAACTCCTTCCATTCCACCATGAGGGAACCATTGTGGAAAGTAAAGCTGCGACGGCCGCATTGCCCGTTTGGGAAAATAGGCGTTGGTAAAAATGTCATTCAGGAAATGCACAATGAAACAGTGAACAGAACGCAAGTACACCCTTGAACAGAAGCAGAGGGAGTTAGACCATAGAACATAGAACATAGAACATTACAGCGCAGTACAGTCCGTTCATCCCTCGATGTTGTGCCGACCGGTCATACCGTAAGACCATAAGACATAGGATTGGAAGAAAGGCCATTCGGCCCATCGAGTCCACTCCGCCATTCAATCGTGGGTGATGGGCATTTCAACTCCACTTACCCGCATTCTCCCCGTTGCCTTTAATTCCTTGTGACATCAAAAATTTATCAATCTCTGCCATGAAGACATTTAGCAGCCCGGCCTCCACTGCACTCTGCGGCAATGAATTCCACAGGCCCACCACTCTCTGGCTGAAGAAATGTCTCCGTATTTCAGTTCGGATTTGAACCCCTCTAATTCTAAGGCTGTGTCCACGGGTCCTAGTCTCCTCGCCTAACGGAAACAATTTCCTAGCGTCCACCCTTTCCAAGCCATGTATTTTCTTGTAATATCAATCTGAAGACCATCTTGCCTACATTATTCCATTTGCGTCAATATGCTTGTCCAATTACGACTTAAATGTACTGAAAGTTAGGGAATCTACTAACGCTGCAGGCAAAGCATTCCATACCCTTACTACTCTCTGAGTAAAGAATCTACCTCTGACATCTGTCCTTTATCTATCACCCCTCAATTTAAAGCTACGCCCCCTCGTGCTGGCTGTCACCATTCTTGGAAGAAGGCTCTCCCTATCGACCCTGTCTAACCCTCTGATTATAATATATGTCTCTATTCAGTCACTTTTCAACCTTCTTCTCTCTATCGAGACAAATACAAGTCCCGCAGCCTTTCCTCATAAGACCTTCCCTCCATACTAGGCAACATCCGAGTAAATATCCTCTGCACCCTTTCCAAAGCTTTCATATCCTTCTTATAATGCAGTGACCAGAACTGAACACAATACTCCAAGTGCGGCCACACGAGAGTTTTGTACAGCTGTAGCATAACCTCATCGTTCCAGAACTCGATCCCTCTATTAATATAAGCTAAGACACTGTATACCGTCTTAACAACCCTTTCAATCTGGGTAGCAACTTTCAGGATCTGTGTACCTGGACACCGAAATCTCTCTTCCCCACTACACTACCAAGAAGCTTACCATTAACCCAGTACTTTGCATTGCTGTCACTCCAACCAAAGTGAATCACCCCACACTTGTCCGCATTGAACTCCATTTCCTACCTCTCAGCCCAGATCTGCAGCTTATCTATGTCTTTCTGCAACTGACTACATCATTCGCAATTATCCACAACGCCACCAACTTCAGTGTCGTCTGCAAACTTACGAACACGCCCTTCCACACCCCCATCCACGTCGTTTATAAAATAATGACGAACAGTAGTGGACCCAACACCAACCCTTGCACTTGAACACTGTTTAGTGGACTCCGGGAGCAACATTTCCCATCAACCACCACCCTCTGTCTTCTTTCAACATGCCAATGACTGATACAAACTGCTTTATCTACCACAATCTCATTCCTCCGGAATTTATGCATTAGCCTACTGTGGGGAACCTTATCGAACGCCTTGCTGAAATCCATATACACAACTTGAACCGGTTTACTCTCATCTACCTGCTTGGCCACCTTCTCAAGGAACTCAGTAAGGTTTACGAAGTCACAACATAATCTTCACAAAACTATGCTGACTATCCCTAATCAAATTATTCTTTTCTAGATGATTATAATTCCTATCTCTTATAATTTTTCCAACACTTTGCCAACAACTAAAGTGAATCTCACTGGTCTATAATTAACAGGATTATCTCTACTCCCATTCTTGGGCACTACATTTACTATCCTCCAGTCTTCTGGCCCTATTCCTGTAGACAATGACGATTTAAAGATCAATGCCAAAGGCTTGGCAATCTCCCCACTTGCTTCCCAGAGGATCATAGAATAAATCCCACCCGGCCCAGGGGAATTATCTATTTTCACGCTCTGTAGGATTTCCAATACCTCCTCTTTGTGAACCTCAATCACACCTAGTGTCGTAGCCTGTATCTCAGTATTCTTCTCGACAACATTGTTGTTTTCTAGAATGAATTCTGTTGAAAAATATTGATTTAGTGCTTCCCCTATCTCCTTTGACTCCACACACAACCTCCCACGATTATCCCTGATTGGCCCTAATCTTACTCTGGTCATTCTTTTATTCCTTAAATAATTATAGAAAGCCTATCCGCCAACAACTTCTCTTGTCTCCTCCTGGCTCATCTGATCTCTCTTTTTAGATCTTTCCTGGCTACCTTGTAACCATCAAGCGCCATAACTGAGTCTTTGCATGTCATCCTAACATAAGACTTCTTCTTCCTCTTGACCAGAGAATGTACTTCCTTCATAAACCACGGCTCCCGTGCTCTACAGCTTTCTTTTTGGTGAACAGGTACATACTTATCTAGGAGACACAGTAGTTTTTCCTTGCATGAAATCCTCATTTATAATGTGCCTATCCACTGCAGTTTCCTTCATCATCCTATGCTTCCCAAATCCTGCCTAATCGCATCATAAATATCTTTCCCCCGGCTGTAACTCTTGCCCAGTGGTATGCACCTATCTATTTCTATCACAATAGTTAACATGACACAATTATGATCTCTATCACCAAAGTGCTCACCTACTTCCAAGTCTAACAACTGGCCGGGCTCATTACCCAGTACCGAATCTAATGTGGCCTCTCCCCTTGTTGGCCTGTTTACATACTGTGTAGAGAAGCCCTCCTACACACACAGGGCAAACACTGACCCATCTATAGTACTCGTACTATAATGTTTTCTGTGAATATTTGGAAAGTTGAAGTCCCCATGACAACTACCCTGTCTCTCACAGCTATCGAAAATCATCTTTGCTATCCTTTCGTCTACATCTCTGGAACTATTCGGATGTCTGTAGAAAACTCCCAATGGGGTGACCTCTCCATTCCTGTTTCTAAATTCAGACCATATTACCTCAGTTGACGAGTCCCCAAACATCCTTTCTGCAAGTGTAATACTGTCCTTGATCAACAATGCCACACCTCTCCCTCTTTTACATTCTACTCCGTTCTTACTGAAACATTTGAATCCTGGAGTCTGCAACAACCATTCCTGTCCCTGCACTATTCATGTATACGAAATGACAAGAACATCGAAATTTCAAGTACCAACCTCATGAACGTCATCACATTGAGGAGAGACCTATCAAATATGTAGCCTGTGGGATGTGCTCTCTAGTCTCGGTAGAACTGATTTCCCGTTGATATGTTCGAATTGTGAGAGACGTTTCAAATGTATTTATTCCAGGAATAGCTTCAAGCGATCATCTCAACTCTCAGTACACCATTTGGTTTGCAGTTGGCAGCAAGCATTTACCTGCTGCATGTGAGAAAAACAGTTAGGTGATTCATCGACCCTGCCGAGAGAGTAGAGGGATCCCACTGAGGGAAGGGAGTCACTTGCTCAGCGACCCTACTGAGACAATGTAGAGTATACATATCTCAACAGCGATTGTTGTTCTTCAATTTCAGGTCTGAAATCAAAGTTGGAATATTCTAGACAACAATCAAATAAATCAGGTTTGTGTTAAACACAGTATTAAAGGTCATTGGAAGGATGGGATTACAGAGTACATGATGCATCAGCACAGGTTGTCAAGAAAATAATCACATTTGACAAATATATTAGAATGCTTTGAGTAGGTAATGAGCAAGATAGTCGACGGCAAGCCTGTGGAGGTGACCAGCTTGAATTTCGACAGGCATGCGTCAAGATTAGTACGGCAAACTGCGAAATAAGAGGGCATGGATTGAGGCTTGGTTGTCTGGCAGAAGGCAGACAGTTGGGTAAACGGATCTTTTCCAGCATGGCAGCCGGTGACTAGTGGAGTTCAGTCGGAGTCAGTGTTGGCAACTCAGCTATTCGCATTATGTATGAAGGATCCATTCAAAGGAATGGAGGGTGTTGTTGCTCCATTTGAAGAAGACACAATGATAGGTGGAAGGATAGATCTTATTGATGAAGCGGGCATGCTTCAGAATGACTTGAACGGACTGAGTGCTTTCAAAAAATAGTCGCAGTTGCTATACTTTGTGGAAAAGTGTGAGCTCATATCTTTGGTGGCATAGAAAATTTTCTGAAAGCAGAAAGAATTCAATGTTCAATTTTCTCTTATGTTTCACATACAGTTTCAGTTAGTGTTTAGGAAAGCAAATACAAAGCAGGCGTTCAGTTCAAGCGAATAGGAAAGCATGGGCAGAGGTTTACATCTCAGTCAATAGGAGGCTCTGGACAGATGCATTTAGAACATTAGGAGTAGGTTTTGTGCCCCATATCTAAGTGATGATATGTTTTGAGTGGTGGATAGGAAGTTTATAATGGCTGACTCAGTGGTGAGTACTAATGTCTTGCGGCCTCAGCGATGTTGATTCAATATCTACTTTGAACGAATGTGTATTTGGAGTTTGCATATTCCTCCCCAGACTAAAGATTTGTGGCTGACGTTCTTTGGGCATGGGAAATGCAGAGTTACAGGAATTGGGTAGAGGTGTGAGTTTGGGTGTGATTCCTTTCGCGGGATTAGTAGGGGCTTCTTGGTCCGAATGGCCTGTTTCCATATTGTAGGAATTCCGTTAGAACACGTAGATTGCTGAGATCTAAGCCTTGTCTCAAGAATGTTTTATAAAAAGGTGACAGCTTCCATATATACACATGGTTTAAAGTGAATCTCTTGAACGATATAAGGAGTGGAGAGGCATTCTTAAGGAGGACATTATAAAGGTCAATCGTGGATATGGGATATCATCAGAACATAAAGGTAAGTACAGTCTAAAGAGAATCTACAAGTAATTAAGAACTTGAGACCAAATAGAACCACTTTCAGATGAAAGAGCTCACCTTTGTCTTGAACCTCAGCAGATACCAACACCTACCAATAGAGGGAGATTGACCCCACCCCACAGCTCACCAATAGGATAAACAACACACTGAGGAATCTACAAAAAAAACGGACAGATAACCAGGTCTGACCTACACAGAATGAAACCTGAAAGCAACAACACCCCCAAATTCTATGGACTACCTAAAGTACACAAACCAGATATCCCACTCAGACCCATAGTATCACTACCAGGGACACAATCACACAAACTGGCTAAAAAGCTATATCAGAAACTGAAACGCCTGATCAGCGGATCCAGACACTCTATACAGTCAACACATGAATTCTTGGACATCAGCATAAATATACACAAAGACAAGGAAGAAACTATGGTCTCATTCGATGTAACGCCATTGTTCACCTCTATCAACAAAACCCTCGCCAGGGAAACAATATCCAACCTGCTGGACATACAGAACAGACAACAGGACGTTGAACCTGTTAACAAAGACGGCATACTTAAACTACTGGACCTATGCCTCACAACACACTTCACCTTCAACAACCAGATATATGAACAAATCAACGGAACACCCATGGGCTCACCGATCTCTGGACTCATAACAGAAGCAGTAATGCAAAGGTTAGAATAAACAGTCTTACCGCAAATACAACCCAAACCCTGGGTCAGATATGTGGACGACACCTTTGTATCATTACAAACACAGAAATAGAGAACACACACCGGATCATCAACGCCACACTCACAGGAATCCGATTCACGAGAGAGGAAGAAAAGGACAACCAGCTCCCATTCCTAGACGTGATGATATATAGAACACGGAACGGAGAATTCAGCACGAAGTTATACAGAAACGCCACACACACAGACAAGGTCCTGAACTATGAAAGCAACCACCCCAACGCACACAAACGAAGTTGCATCAGGACACTATTCAAAAGGGCCACAATATACTGCAGTACACCAGAACTACAAAAAGAGGAAGAAGAACATCTATACAAGGTATTCACCAAAAACGGATACCCACGCAATTTCCTCAACAGATGCCTGAGGGAAAGACAACGGAACGAGGACATGCCGCAACCCAAAGGACTAGCCACATTACCATACATCAGGAGCATTTCTGACTAACAGGCAGACTGCTGCGACCACTAGGACTCATAACAGCACAGAAACCAACAGCCACTCTCAGGCAACAGGACAAAGGACCCGATACCCAGCATGAGCAAAACCAACGTAGTGTACAAAATCCTATGCAAGGACTGCACAAAACACTACATAGGACAAACAGGAAGACAGCTAACAACCCGCATCCACGAACACCAACTAGCCACGAAACGACACGACCAGCTATCCCTGGTAACCACACAGATGACAAACAACATGAATTCGACTGGGTCAACACTACTATTATAGCGCGAGTCAAACAGAGAACAGCCAGGGAATTCCTAGAGGCATGGCACTCATCCATTGATTCTATCAACAAACATAAGGGCGGCACGGTGGCACAGTGGTTAGCACTGCTGCCTCACAGCGCCTGTAGACCTGGGTTCAATTCCCGCCTCAGGCGACTGACTGTGTGGAGTTTGCATGTTCTCCCCGTGTCTGCGTGGGTTTCCTCCGGGTGCTCCGGTTTCCTCCCACAGTCACAAAGATGTGCGGGTCAGGTGAATTGGCCAAGCTAAATTGCCCATAATGTTAGGTAAGGGGTAAATGTAGGGGTATGGGTGGGTTGCGCTTCGGCGGGTCGGTGTGGACTTGTTGGGCCGAAGGGCCTGTTTCCACACTGTAAGTCTAATCTAATCTAATCTAATCTAATATCGACCTGGACCCAATATAGCAGCCACTGCAGTGGACAGCAACTGACAACCGGAAGCGGCAGAGACAAGCCAGTATAAATGCCGAAGGAAACATGACAGAAGCGCTTCACTGAGGATGTCACCTAGAAAGGGGACGAAACGTTTGCAACAAAAACTCCCAGCTCGGCGAACAGAACCACAACAATGAGATTGGTATCTGTGCGTGCGTGTGTGTGTGCAGCTCTAAGTGTGGACATGTCGATGTGTGCGTTTGCGTGTTTGTAGTGTGTGTATGTGCATATATGTTTGTTAATGGTGCTCTCTGTTTGGATGGTGAGCCGATACACTCCCTCTGTCCTTGCTAAACTGAATCCCTGATGATTTTCGCACTCCACTACCAACTGTGCAGTGGTGCGGGGAGATCAGCAGAGACTGACCGCAACAGAAAGCTCAGCAAGTCTGTCAGCATCTGTGGAGAGAAATGAAAGTTACTGTTTTGGGTTGAGTACCCCTTCCTCAGAAACTCATGTCAGGGGGATAGTACATCAAATTAACACCACAGAAATTACCAGATAAGCCCCACACTGATACACACAGATAAACACACACTAACACAGAGACATAGAGACACTCACTCATACACTGACATTAATACAGGCATGGAGTGTCTGTCAGTATTTCTCTTTCTCCGGTAACTTTGTCAATATATCACTTGCTCTCTGGCGTGTGTCAGTTTTTTCAGTCTGTTCTTTGGGAGTGTGTTCGTATTGCGCTTGTTCACACTAGTGAGTGAATCAGTATTTATGTGTGGAATGTGATTGGAGGGCAATTTCAATGCTTGCAGAAACCGAACCTGGAAGAATTGTAAACTGTGCTGAGGACAGTGTGGAACTCCAAAACGGCAGTGACAAATTGGTGTAGTGTTCTGTTTTATGGCAGATGAGCATCAATGCAGAGCAATGTGAAATGATGCACTTTGGTAGGAATAACATTGACAGATACAATCAAGCTTCTGTACCGTTATAAAAGGGCTGCAGGAGCACAGGATGCTGGATGTATATGATGGCAGGTTATTGAACATGGCAGGTCAAGTGAGGAGAGCAGTAAATGTCACGGATTGTTTTCAGTATCTGAGATTTTTCTAGGAGGAGGTATAGCAGGGAGCCTCCGTGCACCCTTCCTGGGAGATTGTGGTGACGATATGATGTGAGCCCACCCTCCTGCCCACCGAGACGGTGGCGTTTCCATTTCTATCAGCTCGACACAAAACAGAGATGGCATCAGGACCACGGGTTCTAAGTTGTGCCAGGGAAAACGGAACCGCCAGTGGGTTTAAAGTGAGAATTGCCCTTCACTGAACATTGTTGCTTAATCGTTTGGAGGGACGTGATTGTTTCAAAATCTCCACACGAGGCATCCTGGTCCTCTCCAACTAGTACCAGGGTCCTCCCCATGTGACGGCGGAGGGGGGATGAGGGAGCGGATATCGGGCATTCCCTCACCCAGCTTTACCCTTTCTTTCCTATTCCAGGCTGTTTCTCCTGGAATGGGACAAAGGATGGGAGGGGGGAGGGTAGCTTGCAGAGGGCGGCCCTGCTCTTAGTGCGGGTGTAGGTGTGGTAGGGGAAATAGTGAGGTGGCAGGAGGGCGTCAGTACATAGTGTTATGTCCATGCTGTGTTATTAGTGTGGGTGGTATAGTGGATGGAAATTGGGGGAGAGAGAGAGAGAGAGAGGAAGAGGAGGTGCAATAGTGAAAGTGGTGGAGCATGAGCCTTGTATGATGGTCGGTGCTATAACAGATATACAGTGAGTGTGAGGGAGCAGAGAAAATACAGTGACCCTTATTCTGACAGAGTGGGGAAGGTTATTGATACTTGTCCTATATTGCTGGACATTTCCTCAGATCGCAGCTCCTGCACTGAGCTAGGTGGTGAGCTCAGACCATGCTCAGTGGGTCTGGTGGTGTAGTTCCCTCTGGGAAGAGAATGGACCCCCACTGTACGACCCCATCCGCCAGGACCTCCAAACCCCTGTCAAAAAACCGTGGTGTAATTGACTCTTATCTGCCATGCTCAGGGTAAACTGTGCAAAGCAACTTCTAACTAAGGAAGTTCAACTCTGTGCCCATTGGCCTTTTGAAGACAGCACCAGTGCCAGGGATCACGGAATATCCAGGGGCATCCGAGCGATGGTGAGTACCTCCAGCCATGATGGATGGGAGAATCGGGCTGGTATTGATTAAGAGGGACATCGTGGGATGGGGTGGGTAGTTAATGAGGTGAGTTTGATAAGACAGCATCAGGAAACTAGCTCAGCCTCGTACAGACAATCCCTCTGTCACATTCAATGAAAACGTCACTGAGGCAATTTATTGTTAGATTCAGCCCAGTGAGTCATAGATTCTGTTGAAACCACTAACAGTTACAAAGCTGCAGTTGGTTGTCCGATGCTCTCCATCACAGAGAAGGACATAGACTTGACCTATCCTTGGGAAATAAGGTAGGGTAGGAGATTGAGTTATCAGTGGGGAAGCACTTTGGAACAAGTAATCATAATTGTATTAGTTTTAAATCAGAGATGGAAAAGGATGAACTGGGTCTAAGAGATAATGTTTTAAATTGGACGAAGGCTAATTTGATGATATTAGGCAAGAACGTAGATAGGGTAAATGAACAAAGTCTTTTCCCTGAGGTCCGAGAGTCCAGAACCAGACGGTATAGGTTTAGGGTGAAAGGGGAAAGATACAAAAGTGACCCAAGGGACAATGTTTCACACAGAGGGTGGTACATGCATGAAATGAGCTGCCAGAGGAAGTGGTGGAGGCTGGTACAATTGCAACATTTAAGAGGCATTTGGATGGTTACATGAATAGGAAGGGATATGGGCTGGATGCTGGCAGGTGGGATTAGATTGGATTGGGATATCTAGTCAGCATGGACGATTCGGACTGAAGGGTCTGTTTCCATGCTGTACATCTCTATGACACTATGACTCTAACTTCCAAACTGGATTGGAATAGATATTCACAGATTAGGGGCCAGCTGAGAAGAGGGAAGCCTTCAAAAATGAGATATCAAGAGCCCAGAGACAGTATGCTCCTTTTAGAGTGAGGGGTAAGGCTGGAAGGTGTAAGGAATGCTGGCGGACTGGAGAAATTGATGGCCTGGTCACGGGTAAGAAGGCTGCCAATGTCATATAAAGATATCAGAAGTCGATGTTTTTACAGTATTCATTCATGGGATGAAAGTATAACTGGCTTAGCCTGCATTTATTACCCATCACTAATTGCCCAGAGGGCAGTTAACAGTTAACCATATTGTTGTGAGTCTGGAGTCACATGTAACCTAGACCAGTTGAGGACGGCTGTCTGCTTCCTTCAAGGGCATCAGCGAACTAGTTGGGTATTTCAAACAATCAGAAATAGGTATATCATCGTCATCAGCCTCTGAATTCCAGATTTAAAGTGACTGTCGAGAAGATACTATCGCCAGCAGGAACATAATTAAAAGGAAAATCCGGAACCATAAACGGGGCTTGAGATAGCTTTGACAAATATGGTGAAGGAGAATTCAAAGGTACTGTACAAATACATTAAGGACGAAAGAGGAACTCGGGAGAGTTTTGGGTCACTTAAAGATCAGCAAGGCTGCCGATGTGCAGAAACCCAGGAGATGGAGGCGATATTAAATAAGCACCTTGCATCAGTTTTTATTGTGCAGAAGGATGCGGAATCTAAAGAACTTCGAAAAGAAACAGTGATATCAGTCTGTATTACTGAGGAAGCAATGCTGGAGTTCGTAAAGCCTATAAAGATGGAAAAGTCCCCATGACCTGATCAAGTGTAACCTCGAACTCTGTGGGAAGCTCGGGAAGGGATTTATGGGCCGCATGCTGAGGTACCTTTATCATTGATTGTCACAGGTGAGGTGCCAGAAGATAGGAAGTTTGATAACTGATGTCAATACTTTAAAAAAATTAAGAAGGATGGTAAGGAAAAGGCGGTGAGCCTGACGTCAGTGATGGGTAAGCTGTTGGTGTGGATTATGAAGCACAAGGTGTACATGTATTTTTGGCAAGGACTGATACGGAATCGTCAACCTAGCTTTAAGCATAGGACATGGTGTCTCATTAAATTGACTGAGATTTTTTGAAGAACTGACTAAGAGGATTCATTGAGAGAGAGGTGCACATTGCGATCTAGACTTCAGTAAGGCATTTGACAACTTTCCAAATGGTAGACTGGTTAACAAGGTTTGTTCACATGTAAATCAGGGAAAACTAGCCATGTGGATATAAAATTGGCTCGAAGATAGGAGCTGAAAATGTGTTGCTGGTTAAAGCACAGCAGGTCAGGCAGCAACCAAGGAACAGGAAATTCGACGTTTTGGGCCAGAGCCCTTCATCAGGAATGAGGAGAGGGTGCCAGGCAGGCTAAGATAAAAAGAAGGGAGGAGGGACTTGGGGGAGGGGCAATGGAGATGTGATAGGTGGAAGGAGGTCAAGGTGAGGGTGATAGGCCGGAGTGGGGTGGGGGTGGAAAGGTCAGGAAGAGGATTGCAGGTTAGGAGGGCGGTGCTGAGTTCAAGGGAATCGACTGAGACAAGGTGGGGGTACGGGAAATGAGGAAACTGGAGAAATCTGAGTACATCCCTTGTGGTTGGAGGGTTCCCAGGCGGAAGATGAGGCGATCTTCCTCCAACTGCCCGTGTTGTTATGTTCTGGTGATGGAGGAGCCCAAGGACCTGCATGTCTTCGGTGGAGTGGGAGGGAGAGTTAAAGTGTTGAGCCACGGGGTGGTTGGGTTGGTTGGTCAGGGTGTCCCAGAGGTGTTCTCTGAAACGTTCCGCAAGTAGGCGGCCCGTCTCCCAAATGTAGAGGAGGCCATATCGGGTGCAGCGGATGCAATAGATGATGTGCGTGGAGGGGCAGGTGAATTTGTAGCGGATATGGAAGGATCCCTTGGTGCCTTGGAGAGAGGTAAGGGAGGAGGTGTGGGCGCAAGTTTTGCATTTCCTGCGGTTGCAGGGGAATGTGCCGGGACTGAAGGTTGGGTTGGTGTGGGGTGTGGATCTGATGTCAATATGCAGTCACAAATGATTAGAATGGATGGCCTGGAAATATGCAGGGAAGAGGTTCTGGGAATATTGGAGAGGATGAAAATAGATAAGTCTCCTGGGCCTGATGGCATTTACCCTAGGATCCTATGGGAAGCTAGGGAGGAGATAGCAGAGCTATTGGCCTGGATTTTTATGTCGTCATTGTCAACGGGAATAGTACCAGAGGACTGGAGGATAGCGAATGTGGTCCCCTTGTTCAAGAAAGGGAGTAGGGATAGCTTTAGTAACTATAGGCCAGTGAGTCTGACTTCAGTGGTGGGCAAAGTCTTAGAAAGAATGGTAAGGGATAAGATTTATGAACATCTGGATAGGAATAACGTGATCAAGGATAGCCAGCATGGTTTTGTGAAGGGCAGGTCGTGCCTCACAAACCTTATTGAGTTCTTTGAGAAGGTGACTAAGGAAGTGGACGAGGGTAAAGCAGTAGATGTTGTGTATATGGACTTTAGTAAGGCGTTCGATAAGGTTCCCCATGGTAGGCTAATGCTAAAACTACGGAGGTATGGCATTGAGGATACATTAGAGGTTTGGATTAGGAATTGGCTAGCTGGAAGGAGACAGAGGGTAGTAGTTGATGGACTATGTTCATCTTGGAGTGCAGTTAATAGCGGTGTACCACAAGGATCTGTTTTGGGACCATTGCTTTTTGTTATCTTTATAAATGATCTAGAGGAAGGGCTTGAAAGCTGGGTAAGCAAGTTTGCGGATGACACAAAAGTCGGTGGAGTTGTGGATAGTGAGGAAGGAAGTGGTAGGTTACAGCGGGATATAGATAAGTTGCAGAGCTGGGCAGAAATGTGGCAAAGGAATTCAATGTAGCTAAGTGTGAAGTCATTCACTTTGGTAGGAGTAACAAGATGATGGATTACTGGGCTAATGGTAGGCTACTTGGTAGTGTGGATGAACAGAGGGATCTTGGTGTCCATGTACACAGATCTCTGAAAGTTGCCTCCCAGGTAAATAGTGCTGTGAGGAAGGCATATGGTGTACTGGGCTTTATTGGTAGAGGAATTGAGTTCCGGAGTCCTGAGGTCATGTTGCAACTGTATAAGACTCTGGTGCGGCCTCATCTGGAGTATTGTGTGCAGTTTTGGTCGCCATACTATAGGAAGGATGTGGAGGCATTGGAACGAGTGCAGAGGAGGTTTACCAGGATGTTGCCTGGAATGGTAGGAAAATCTTATGAGGAAAGGCTGAGGCACTTGGGGCTGTTCTCATTGGAGAAGAGAAGGTTTAGGGGAGATTTGATAGAGGTGTATAAGATGATTAGGGGTTTAGATAGGGTCGACACTGAGAACCTTTTACCGCTAATGGAGTCAGGTGTTACTAGGGGACACAGCTTTAAGTTAAGGGGTGGAAGGTATAGGACAGATGTTAGGGGTAGATTCTTTACACAGCGGGTTGTGAGTTCATGGAATGCCCTGCCAGTAGCAGTGGTGAACTCTCCTTCTTTATGGTCATTTAAGCGGGCATTGGATAGGCATTTGGAAGTTATTGGGCTAGTGTAGGTTAGGTAGGATTTGGTCGGCGCAACATTGAGGGCCGAAAGATACTGCGCTGTATCTTTCTATGTTCTATGGTCTTTACGGAACGCTAATGGGGGGGGAGGGAAATATATCCCTGGTGGTGGGGTCCGTTTGGAGGTGGTGGAAATGACGGCGGATGCTACGCTGTATACGGAGGTTGGTGGGGTGGTAGGTGAGAACCAGTGGGGTTCTGTCTTGGTGGCGGTTGGAAGGGCGGGGCTCAAGGGCGGAGGAGCGGGAAGTGGAGGCGATGCCGTGGAGGGCATCGTCGATCACGTGCGGGGGGAATCTGCGGTCCTTGAAGAAGGAGGCCATCTGGGCTGTACGGTATTGGAAATGGTCCTAAAATCTGATTGAAGATTTGTAGCTCGGGTATCCGTTGTTGTGGTTCTGCTCGCCGAGCTGGAAGTTTTTGCTGCAAACGTTTCGTTCCCTGGCTAGGGAACATCATCAGTGCTGTCGGAGCCTTGTGTGAAGCGCTGCTTTGATGTTTCTTACGGTATTTATATTGGTTTGTTCTTGCCGCTTCCGGGTGTCAGTTTCAGCTGCAGTGATTTGTATGTGGTCGATGTGTCTGTTGATGGATGTTCTTGCCGTTTCCGGGTGTCAGTTTCAGCTGTAGTGGTTTGTATATGGTGTCCAGGTCAATGTGTCTGTTGATGGAGTTTGGGGATGAATGCCATGCTTCTAGGAATTCTCTGGCTGTTCTCTGTCTGGCTTGTCCTATGATAGTGGTGTTTTCCCAGTCAAATTCATGTTGCTGGTTGTCTGAGTGTATGGCTACTAGAGATAGCTGGTCGTGTCGTTTTGTGGCTAGCTGATGTTCATGGATGCGGATTGTTAGCTGTCTTCCTGTTTGTCCTATATAGTGTTTTGTGCAGTCCTTGCATGGTATTTTGTAAACTACGTTAGTTTGGCTCATGCTGGGTATTGAGTCCTTTGTTCTAGTGAGTTGTTGTCTGAGCGTGGATGTTGGCTTGTGTGCTGTTATGAGTCCTAAGGGTCGCAGTAGTCTGGCTGTCAGTTCTGAGACGCTCCTGACGTATGGTAGAGTGGCTAGTCCTTTTGGTTGTGGCATGTCCTCGTTCCTCGGTCTATCTCTTAGGCATCTGGTGATAAAGTTGCGTGGGTATCCGTTTTTGGTGAATACCTTGTATAGATGTTCCTCTTCCTCTTTTCGCAGTTCTGGTGTACTGCAGTGTGTTCTGGCCCTTTTGAATAGTGTCCTGATGCAGCTTCGTTTGTGTGTGTTGGGGTGGTTACTTTCATAGTTTAAGACTTGGTCTGTGTGTGTTGGTTTCCTGTGTACACTTGTGGTGAATTCTCCGTTGGGTGTTCTCTCTACTAACGCGTCTAGGAATGGGAGTTGGCTATCCTTTTCCTCTTCTCGTGTGAATCGGATTCCTGTGAGTGTGGTGTTGATGATTCGGTGTGTTTTTTCTATATCTGTGTTTTTGATGATTACAAAGGTGTCATCAACATATCTGATCCAGAGTTCGGGTTGGATTTGTGGTATGGCTGTATGTTCTAACCTTTGCATAACTGCCTCTGCTATGAGTTCCGAGATTGGTGATCCCATGGGTGTTCCGTTGATTTGTTCGTATATCTGATTGTTGAATGTAAAGTGTGTGGTGAGGCACAGGTCCAGTAGTTTAAGTATGCCGTCCTTGTTGATAGGTTCGGCATCCTGTGTTCTGTTATGTATGTCCAGTAGGTTGGCTATTGTTTCTCTGGCTAGGGTTTTGTCAATTGAAGTGAACAGTGCCATCACGTCGAATGATACCATGGTTTCTTCTTTGTCTATGTGTGTATTCCTGATGACGTCCAAGAATTCCTGTGTTGATTGTATGGAGTGTTTGGATCCACTGACTAGGTGTTTCAGTTTTTGTTGTAGTTCTTTGGCCAGTTTGTATGCTGGTGTCCCTGGTAGTGATACTATGGGTCTGAGTGGGATGTCTGGTTTGTGTACTTTGGCTAGTCCATAGAATCTGGGGGAGTTGTTGCTTTCAGGTTTCATTCTTTGCTGGTCCGCTTTGGTTATCTGTCCGTTTTTTTGTAGATTCCTTAGTGTGTTGTTTATTCTATTGGTGGGTTGTGGTGTGGGGTCAGAATCCTTCATTTGGTAGGTGTTGGTGTCTGCGTGTAGTTGTTGTGCTTTACTGATGTAGTCTGATTTATCTAGGATGACCGTCATTCTGCCTTTATCTGCCGGGAGTATGATTATGTTTTTGTCATTTTTCAGTGCTTTCAGTGCTTCCCTCTCCTTGGTGTTGAGGTTATGTGTTTGTCATTTTCTTATCATCCTGGGTACTACCGTTTGTCTCACTGATTGTTGTGTCTCTTCTGTCAGTCCATTGTTCCTGAGTGTGCATTCTAGTGCTGCTAGGAAGTCTGCTGTGTTGGCATCCCTGTGGTTGTATTTGAGTCCCTTGGCCAGTATAGTTCTTTCCATGTCTGTGAGCTGTCTGTGGGAGAGGTTTTTAACCCAGTTGTGTGTTGTAGTGTCCTCTTTTTTGTGTGTTAGTTTGTCCATTTTTTCTCTTAGTGCTGTTTTTTTGCGGAGTGTTGTCCTGTTCTGTCCTATAGTGATTGCCTGTTCTATGGTCCGGGTGCATTCCTGATTAGTGGTTTTTGAAATTAACGACTTTTGGCGCGCAATTTCTTGCTTGTATCTGTGCAGTCGGTTGTGAGCGTTAGTGATCATTACCTGGACCATCCTGAATCCGTTCTTCTTGGCTGTTTCCCTGGCTTGTGGGTTATTTACTGGAGGTCTGTACTTGACACATTGTGGAAGGATTTGATTTTTTCTGCATTCGTGGAGGAACCGGAGTTGTTCATATGTTGCACTGAGGCGGTTAGCGCAGCATTCCCATCTCCTGGCTTGTTTCAGCGTTTCTCGCCCGTAAGTGTTTAAAATCTGATTGAAGATTTGTAGCTCGGGTATCCGTTGTTGTGGTTCTGCTCGCCGAGCTGGAAGTTTTTGCTGCAAACGTTTCGTTCCCTGGCTAGGGAACATCATCAGTGCTGTTGGAGCCTCGTATGAAGCGCTGCTTTGATGTTTCTTTCGGTATTTATATTGGTTTGTTCTTGCCGCTTCCGGGTGTCAGTTTCAGCTGCAGTGATTTGTATGTGGTCGATGTGTCTGTTGATGGATGTTCTTGCCGTTTCCAGGTGTCAGTTTCAGCTGTAGTGGTTTGTATATGGTGTCCAGGTCAATGTGTCTGTTGATGGAGTTTGGGGATGAATGCCATGCTTCTAGGAATTCTCTGGCTGTTCTCTGTCTGGCTTGTCCTATGATAGTGGTGTTTTCCCAGTCAAATTCATGTTGCTGGTTGTCTGAGTGTATGGCTACTAGAGATAGCTGGTCGTGTCGTTTTGTGGCTAGCTGATGTTCATGGATGCGGATTGTTAGCTGTCTTCCTGTTTGTCCTATATAGTGTTTTGTGCAGTCCTTGCATGGTATTTTGTAAACTACGTTAGTTTGGCTCATGCTGGGTATTGAGTCCTTTGTTCTAGTGAGTTGTTGTCTGAGCGTGGATGTTGGCTTGTGTGCTGTTATGAGTCCTAAGGGTCGCAGTAGTCTGGCTGTCAGTTCTGAGACGCTCCTGACGTATGGTAGAGTGGCTAGTCCTTTTGGTTGTGGCATGTCCTCGTTCCTCGGTCTATCTCTTAGGCATCTGGTGATAAAGTTGCGTGGGTATCCGTTTTTGGTGAATACCTTTTATAGATGTTCCTCTTCCTCTTTTCGCAGTTCTGGTGTACTGCAGTGTGTTCTGGCCCTTTTGAATAGTGTCCTGATGCAGCTTCGTTTGTGTGTGTTGGGAACAGATGGGGCGGAGACGAAGGAATTGGGAATATGGGATGGAGTTTTTACAGGGGGCAGGGTGGGAGGAGGTGTAGTCCAGGCAGCTGTGGAAGTCAGTCGGTTTATAGTAGATGTCTGTGATGAGTCGGTGGCCCGAGATAGAAATGGAAAGGTTTAGGAAGGGGACGGAGGAGTCTGAGACAGTCCAGGTGAATTTGAGGTCGGGATGGAAGGTGTTGGTAAAGTTCATGAACTGTTCAACCTCCTCGTGGGAGCATGAGACAGCACCGATACAATCGATGACTGAATTTCCCTCCCCTCCGCTATCAGCATTCCGTAAAGACCACTCCCTTCGTCACTCCCTCGTCAGGTCCACACACTCCACCAACCCAACCTTCAGTCCCGGCACATTCCCCTGCAAACGCAGGAAATGCAAAATGTGCGCCCACACCTTCTCCCTTGCTTCTCTCCAAGGCCACAAGGGATCCTTCCACATCCGCCGCAAATTCACCTGGACCTCCACACACATCATCTATTGCATCCGCTGCACCCGATGTGGCCTCCTCGATATTGCTGAGACGGGCCGCCTACTTGCAGAACGTTTCAGAGAATACCCCTGGGACACCCTGACCAACCAACCCAACCACCCCGTGGCTCAACATTTTAACTCTCCCTCCCACTCCACCGAAGACAAGCAGGTCCTTGGACTCCTCCAACGCCAGAACATAACAACAAGACGTTTGGAGGAAGATCGCCTCATCTTCCGCCTGGGAACCCTCCAACCACAAGGGATGAACTCAGATTTCTCCAGTTTCCTCATTTCCCGTACCCCCACCTTGTCTCAGAAGATTCCCTTGAACTCAGCACCGCCCTCCTAACCTGCAATCCTTATCCTGACCTCTCCGCCCCCACCCCACTCCGGCCTATCACCCTCACCTTGACATCCTTCCACATATCACATCTCCATCGCCCCTCCTCCAAGTCCCACCTCCCTACCTTTTATCTTAGCCTGCCTGGCACCCTCTCCTCATTCCTGATGAAGGGCTCTGGCCCAGAACGTCGAATTTCCTGTTCCTTGGATGCTGCCTGACCTGCTGTGCTTTAACCAGCAACACATTTTCAGCTCTGATCTCCAGCATCTGCAGACCTCACTTTTTACTCGAAGGTAGGAATTAGAGGGTGGTGATAAAGAATTGCTTTTCGAACTGGAGTGTTATAACCAGTGATGTGCGAAAAGTATCAGTACTGACTTCTCTCTTTTTCATTAATTGTATAGATTATTTGAATGTGAACACAGCAGAGATAGTTGGTTCGTTTGCAAATGAAACCAAAACTGATGTTGTAGTGGACAACGCAGAAGGTTTACGACAGACTACAATGAGGTATTGATCAGGTGGGCTGATCGGCTAAGGAGCAGTGAATGGTGCTTAGTGTAGATAAATGTAAGGCACTGCATTTTGGAAATGCAAATCATGGTAGGATGTATACACTTTATGGTAAGGTCCTCTGGAGTGTTGCTGAACAAAAAAGTCTTGGAGTGTAGGTTCAGAATTCGTTGAAAGTTGTGTTACAGTTCGACAGAATACTGTAAACGCCATTTGGTATGCTTGCCTTTATTGGTCAGTGCTTTCACTATATGAATTACGAGGCCATGCTGCTGCTAAACAGCACATTAATTCGTTTGTTTTGGAGTATTGTATTCAATTCTGGTCTCCTTCCTATCAGAAAGATATTGTGAAACCTGAAGGGAGTCAGAAAAGATTTACAAGGGTGTTGCCAGGATTTTAGCTATAGGGAGAGGGTGACAAGGTTGGAGTGATTTTTCTTGGAGTATGTGAGGCATATATAAGGTGAATAGCCAGGATCTTTTTCTCAATATTAAAGGGCATGGATTTCAGATGAGACCCAAGGACAAACATTTTCTAACGCAGAATGGTGTATGTGTGGAATGAGCTGCCAGTGGAGGTGTTGGTGGCCGTTATGATTACAACATTTAAAAGTCATTTTGAAGGGTACATGAAGAGGAAGGGTTTACATCGACATGGGCCAAGTGCTGGCAAATGGGACTAGTTTAATTTGGGATATCCCATCCGCATGGACAAGTTAGACTGAAGGGTCTGTTTCTGTGCTGTACATCTCCGAGAGTCTATGATTCTGTCTGACCTCACACCAATATCCCATTTATTCACCATTGCCAGAAATGCCAGCCTATGTTACTTGATGCTATCGAAATTTCTTCACTTCAGCATTTTTAAACCTGAGAACACAAACTTCCACAACACGGACTCTGAATGTCTCTCCGTCCATCTATATCCCAAATCCGTCCCATTTGTTGCTATTTAAACTGTTGGTTTTTAAACTGAGCATCAGCTTCCAACATTAAGCAGCTTAGAAACAATGTTCCAAAAACCATAGCGTGTGTTTATTTGACATCCCGGTGTCCTGCCCTGTGCTCCATAGTGGAGTTTCAGCAGTTTTGATGTACACCTTTCTTACTTGCTCTGTGCCGATCAATTGAACACCTGTGGTAATCACTCTCTACTGATCATGTGTTCAGAAACACAATGAATCGCTTGCACTGTTACTGATCCAGACCAGGCTTCTCACTAGCACTTGAATGACATTTGACTTAATTCTAGTTTTGGAGCTTTCGTGGAAAAGCTGGGGACGGTTTCCTGGAGGCTGTGCTTTAAGGTGCTGTGGAAATTCAGGAAGACCAGATGCTTTGGTGACCCACTCTGGATGGGTCATGGTGACTATGGTGAGAGCATCTGTATCTGCAACATGACCATCAAAGGGATCAGAGACTGCAGAGAGGGTAATCTCTGCAAAATGGAATGAGGGAATCATAATCAGATCAGAGAATAACTGCCTCCTATCCCTGTATTTCAGTCTCGAGCAGTTGAGGGACGACCTCCTGTTCCTGTGTCCCAGTCTTGAACAGTTGAGTGACTCCCTGCCGTTTCTGTATCCCAGTCACGAGCAGTTGAGTGATGGCCTCCTGTTCCTGTGTCCCAGTCTCGATCAATTGAATGACTACCTCCTGTTCCTGTGACCCAGTCTCGAGCAGTTGAGTTACTGCCTTCTGTTCCTGTGTAACAGTCTAGAGCAGTTGAATGACTGCCTCCTATTCCTGCATTCCAGATTCCACCTGCTGCCCTTGAGTAACAGGTTCCAATAGCTGTGTGCTAACCTCCTCATGCTCCTGAGTAGCAGGCTCGAATAGCTGTGTGCGCACACCCTGCTGCCCCTGATTAGCAAGTTCCAACAGCTGTGTGCTGTCCTCCTGCTGCCCTTCATGAACAGGTTACAAGAGCTGTGTGATACTCTCCTCCTGCTCCTGAGTAGAAGGCTCCAATAGCTGTGTGCCGTCCTCGTGTTGCTCCTGAGTAACAAGCTCCAATACCTGTGTGCCCACCTCCTGCTGCTCCTGATTAACAGGCTCCAATAGCTGTGCCTTCACACCCATCTGCCTTTGAGTAACAGGCTCCAATACCTGTGTGCTCTCCTCCTCGTGCTGCTCCTGAGTATCAGGCTCCAATACCTGTGTGCTCACCCACTGCTGCACCTGAGTGACAGGCTCCAATAGCTGCATGCCCTCCTCCTGCTGCTCCTGAGTAACAGGCTCCAATAACTGTGTGCCCTCTTCCTGCTGCTCCTGAGTAACAGGCTCCAATAGCTGTATGCTATCCTCCTGCAGATCGTCAGTTACAGGCTCCAATAGCTGTGTGCTAACCGCCTCCTGCCCCTGAGTAATAGGCTCCAACAGCTGTGTGCTCACATCCTGTTGCACCTGAGTAACACGCTCCAATAGCTTTGTGCTAACATCCTCATGTCCCTGAGTAAGAGGCTCCAATAGCTGTGCGCTCACACCCTGCTGCCTCTGAGTTACAGGCTCCAATACCTGTGTGCTCTCCTCCTGGTGCCACTGAGTAACAGGCTCCAATAGCTGTGTGCGCTCCACCTGCTGCTCCTGAGGAACAGGTTACAATATAAGTGTGCTCTCCTCCTGCTGCTCCTGAGTAACAGACTCCAATAACTTTGTGCTCTCCTCCTGCTGCCCCTGAGTAACAGATTCCAATTGCTGTGTGCTCTCCTCATGATGCCCCTGAGTAACAGGCTCCAATAGCTGTGTGCTCTCCTCCTGCTGCTCCTGAGTAACAGATTCCAATTGCTGTGTGCTCTCCTCCTGCTGCCCCTGAGTAATAGATTCCAATTGCTGTGTGCTCTCCTCCTGCTGCCCCTGAGTAATAGATTCCAATTGCTGTGTGCTCTCCTCCTGCTGCCCTGAGTAATAGATTCCAATTGCTGTGTGCTCCCCTCCTGCTGCTCCTGAGTAATAGATTCCAATTGCTGTGTGCTCTCCTCCTGCTGTCCCTGAGTAACATTCTCCCATAGCTGTATGCTCTCCTCCTGCTGCTCCTAAGTAACAGATTCCAATACCTGTGCGCGGTTCTCCTGCTGCCCTTCAGTAACAGGTTCCAATAGCCGTGTGCTCTCCTCCTGCTGCCCCTGAGTAACAGTCGCCAAAAGCTGTGTGCGCTCCTCCTGCTGCTCCTGAGTAACAGGCTCCAATTCCTGCGCGAGGTTCTCCAGCTGCCCTTCAGTAACAGGCTCCAATAGCTGTGTGCTCTCCTCCTGCTGCTTCTGAGTAACAGACTCCAAAAGCTGTGTGCACTCCTCCTGCTGCCCGTGAGAAACAGAATCCCATAGCTGTGTGCTTTCCTCCTGCTGCCCCTGAGTAACAGGCTCCAACAGCTGTGTGCTCTCCTCATGCTGCTCCTGAGTAACAGGCTCCAATAGCTGTGTGCCCTTCGCCTTCTGCTCCTGAGTAACATGCTCTAATAGCTGTGTGCTCTCCTCCTGCTGCTCATGAGTAACAGGCTCCAATACCTGTGCGCGATCCTCCTGCTGCCCTTCAGTAACAGCCTCCAAAAGCTGTGTGCTCTCCTCCTGCTGCCACTGAGTAACAGGCTCCAATACCTGTGTGCTCTCCTACTGCTGTCCCTGATAAACAGACTCCAATAGCTGTGTGCTCACCTCCTGCTGCTCCTGAGTAACAGGCTCCAATTGCTGTGTGCTCTCCTCCTGCTGCCCCTGAGTGTCAGGCACCAATAGCTGTGTGAGTTCCTCCTGCTGCTCCTGAGTAACAGGCTCCAATACCTGTGCGGGGTCCTCCTAATGCCCTTCAGTAACTGGCTCCAATAGCTGTGTGCTCTCCTTCTACTACTCCTGAGTAACAGCCTCCAAAAGCTGTGTGCTCTCCTCCTGCTGCCACTGAGTAACAGGCTCCAATACCTGTGTGCTCTCCTACTGCTGTCCCTGATAAACAGACTCCAATAGCTGTGTGCTCACCTCCTGCTGCTACTGAGTAACAGGCTCCAATTGCTGTGTGCTCTCCTCCTGCTGCCCCTGAGTGTCAGGCACCAATAGCTGTGTGAATTCCTCCTGCTGCTCCTGAGTAACAGGCTCCAATACCTGTGCGGGGTCCTCCTAATGCCCTTCAGTAACTGGCTCCAATAGCTGTGTGCTCTCCTTCTACTACTCCTGAGTAACAGCCTCCAAAAGCTCTGTGCTCTCCTCCTGCAGCCCATTAGTAACAGGCTCCAATAGCTGTGTGCTCTCCTCCTGCTGCTCCTGAGTAACTGACTCTAATAGCAGTGTGCTCTCCTCCTGCTGCTCCTGAGTAACGTTCTCCCATAGCTGTGTGCTCTCCTCCTGCTGCTCCTGAGTAACAGATTCCAGTTGCTGTGTGCTCTCCTCCTGCTGCCCCTGAGTAACAGATTCCAATAGCTGTGTGCTCTCCTCCTGCTGCTCCTGAGTAACAGACTCCAAAAGCTGTGTGCACTCCTCCTGCTGCCCGTGAGTAACTGAATCCCATAGCAGTGTGCTTTCCTCCTGCTGCCCCTGAGTAACAGGCTCCAACAGCTGTGTGCTCACAGCGTGCTGCACCTGAGTTACAGGCTACAATAGCTGTGTGCTGTCCTCCTGCTGCCACTGAGTAACAGGCTCCAATAGCTGTATGCTCTCCTCCTGCTGCCCCTGAGTAACAGGCTCCAATAGCTGTATGCTCTTCGCCTTCTGCTCCTGAGTAACATGCTCTAATAGCTGTGTGCTCTCCTCCTGCTGCTCATGAGTAACAGGCTCGAATACCTGTGCGCGATCCTCCTGCTGCCCTTCAGAAACAGCCTCCAAAAGCTGTGTGCTCTCCTCCTGCTGCCCCTGTGTAACAGGCTC
Organism: Hemiscyllium ocellatum; assembly: GCF_020745735.1. Taxonomy (NCBI): domain Eukaryota; kingdom Metazoa; phylum Chordata; class Chondrichthyes; order Orectolobiformes; family Hemiscylliidae; genus Hemiscyllium; species Hemiscyllium ocellatum. The sequence continues at coordinate 433,013 of NC_083454.1, read as the reverse complement.
CAATACCTGTGTGCTCTCCTACTGCTGTCCCTGATAAACAGACTCCAATAGCTGTGTGCTCTCCTCCTGCTGCTCCTGAGTAACAGGCTCCAATTGCTGTGTGCTCTCCTCCTGCTGCTCCTGAGTGTCAGGCACCAATAGCTGTGTGAGGTCCTCCTGCTGCTCCTGAGTAACAGGCTCCAATACCTGTGCGGGGTCCTCCCAATGCCCTTCAGTAACTGGCTTCAATAGCTGTGTGCTCTCCTTCTACTACTCCTGAGTAACAGGCTCCAAAAGCTGTGTGCTCTCCTCCTGCTGCCCCTGAGTAACAGACTACAATAGATGTGTGCTCTCCTCCTGCAGCCCATTAGTAACAGGCTCCAATAGCTGTGTGCTGTCCACCTGCTGCTCCTGAGTAACAGGCTCCAATAGCTGTGTGCTGTCCACCTGCTGCCCTACAGTAACAGACTCTAATAGCTGTGTGCTCCCCTCCTGCTGCCCCTGAGTAACATGCTCCATTAGCTGTGTGCTCTCCTCCTGCTGCTCCTGAGTAACTGACTCTAATAGCTGTGTGTTCTCCTCCTGCAGCTCCTGAGTAAGGTTCTCCCATAGCCTGTGTGCTCTCCTCCTGCAGCTCCTGAGTAACAAACTCCAAAAGCTGTGTGCACTCCTCCTGCTGCCCGTGAGTAACAGAATCCCATAGCAGTGTGCTTTCCTCCTGCTGCCCCTGAGTAACAGGCTCCAACAGCTGTGTGCTCACAGCGTGCTGCACCTGAGTTACAGGCTACAATAGCTGTGTGCTCTCCTCCTACTGCTCCTGAGTAACAGGCTCCAATAGCTGTGTGCTGTCCTCCTGCTGCCTCTGAGTAACAGGCTCCAATAGCTGTATGCTCTCCTCCTGCTGCTCCTGAGTAACAGACTCCAAAATCTGTGTGCACTCCTCCTGCTGCCCGTGAGTAACAGAATCCCATAGCTGTGTGCTTTCCTCCTGCTGCCCCTGAGTAACAGGCTCCAACAGCTGTGTGCTCACAGCGTGCTGCACCTGAGTTACAGGCTACAATAGCTGTGTGCTCTCCTCCTACTGCTCCTGAGTAACAGGCTCCAATAGCTGTGTGCTCTCCTCCTGCTGCCCCTGTGTAACAGGCTCCAATAGCTGTATGCTCTCCTACTGCTGCCCCTGAGTAACAGGCTCCAATAGCTGTGTGCTCTTCGCCTTCTGCTCCTGAGTAACATTCTCTAATAGCTGTGTGCTCTCCTCCTGCTGCTCATGAGTAACAGGCTCCAATACCTGTGCGCGATCCTCCTGCTGCCCTTCAGTAACAGCCTCCAAAAGCTGTGTGCTCTCCTCCTGCTGCCCCTGTGTAACAGGCTCCAATACCTGTGTGCTCTCCTACTGCTGTCCCTGATAAACAGACTCCAATAGCTGTGTGCTCTCCTCCTGCTGCTCCTGAGTAACAGGCTCCATTTGCTGTGTGCTCTCCTCCTGCTGGTCCTGAGTGTCAGGCACCAATAGCTGTGTGAGTTCCTCCTGCTGCTCCTGAGTAACAGGCTCCAATACCTGTGCGGGGTCCTCCTAATGCCCTTCAGTAACTGGCTCCAATAGCTGTGTGCTCTCCTTCTACTACTCCTGAGTAACAGGCTCCAAAAGCTGTGTTCTCTCCTCCTGCTGCCCCTGAGTAACAGACTACAATAGATGTGTGCTCTCCTCCTGCAGCCCATTAGTAACAGGCTCCAATAGCTGTGTGCTGTCCACCTGCTGCTCCTGAGTAACAGGCTCCAATAGCTGTGTGCTGTCCACCTGCTGCCCTACAGTAACAGACTCTAATAGCTGTGTGCTCCCCTCCTGCTGCCCCTGAGTAACATGCTCCATTAGCTGTGTGCTCTCCTCCTGCTGCTCCTGAGTAACTGACTCTAATAGCTGTGTGTTCTCCTCCTGCAGCTCCTGAGTAAGGTTCTCCCATAGCTGTGTGCTCTCCTCCTGCAGCTCCTGAGTAACAAACTCCAAAAGCTGTGTGCACTCCTCCTGCTGCCCGTGAGTAACAGAATCCCATAGCAGTGTGCTTTCCTCCTGCTGCCCCTGAGTAACAGGCTCCAACAGCTGTGTGCTCACAGCGTGCTGCACCTGAGTTACAGGCTACAATAGCTGTGTGCTCTCCTCCTACTGCTCCTGAGTAACAGGCTCCAATAGCTGTGTGCTGTCCTCCTGCTGCCACTGCGTAACAGGCTCCAATACCTGTGTGCTCTCCTACTGCTGTCCCTGATAAACAGACTCCAATAGCTGTGTGCTCTCCTCCTGCTGCTCCTGAGTAACAGACTCCAATTGCTGTGTGCTCTCCTCCTGCTGGTCCTGAGTGTCAGGCACCAATAGCTGTGTGAGTTCCTCCTGCTGCTCCTGAGTAACAGGCTCCAATACCTGTGCGGGGTCCTCCTAATGCCCTTCAGTAACTGGCTCCAATAGCTGTGTGCTCTCCTTCTACTACTCCTGAGTAACAGGCTCCAAAAGCTGTGTGCTCTCCTCCTGCTGCCTCTGAGTAACAGACAACAATAGATGTGTGCTCTCCTCCTGCAGCCCATTAGTAACAGGCTCCAATAGCTGTGTGCTGTCCACCTGCTGCTCCTGAGTAACAGGCTCCAATAGCTGTGTGCTGTCCACCTGCTGCCCTACAGTAACAGTCTCTAATAGCTGTGTGCTCACCTCCTGCTGCCCCTGAGTAACATGCTCCATTAGCTGTGTGCTCTCCTCCTGCTGCTCCTGAGTAACTGTCTCTAATAGCTGTGTGCTCACCTCCTGCAGCTCCTGTGTAACAGATTCCAGTTGCAGTGTGCTCTCCTCCTGCTGCTCCTGAGTAACATGCTCTAATAGCTGTGTGCTCTCCTCCTGCTGCTCATGAGTAACAGGCTCCAATACCTGTGCGCGATCCTCCTGCTGCCCTTCAGTAACAGCCTCCAAAAGCTGTGTGCTCTCCTCCTGCTGCCCCTGAGTAACAGGCTCCAATACCTGTGTGCTCTCCTACTGCTGTCCCTGATAAACAGCCTCCAATAGCTGTGTGCTCTCCTCCTGCTGCTCCTGAGTAACAGGCTCCAATTGCTGTGTGCTCTCCTACTGCTGCTCCTGAGTAACTGACTCTAATAACTGTGTGCTCTCCTCCTGCTGCTCCTGAGTAACGTTCTCCCATAGCTGTGTGCTCTCCTCCTGCAGCTCCTGAGTAACAGATTCCAGTTGCTGTGTGCTCTCCTCCTGCTGCCCCTGCGTAACAGATTCCAATTGCTGTGTGCTCTCCTCCTCCTGCCCCTGAGTAACAGATTCTAATAGCTGTGTGCTCGCCTACTGCTGCCCCTGAGTGACAGGCTCCAATACCTGTGCGCGATCCTCCTGCTTCCCTTCAGTAACAGGCTCCAATAGCTGTGTGCTCCCCTCCTGCTGCCCCTGATAAACAGACTCCAAAAGTTGTGTGCTCTCCTCCTGCTGCCCCTGAGTAACTGACTCTAATAGGTGTGTGCTCACCTCCTGCAGCTCCTGAGTAAAAGATTCCAGTTGCTGTGTGCTCTCATCCTGCTGCTCCTGAGTAACATGCTCTAATAGCTGTATGCTCTACTCCTGCTGCCCCTGAGTAACAGGCTCCAATAGCTGTGTGCTCTTCGCCTTCTGCTCCTTAGTAACATGCTCTAATAGCTGTGTGCTCTCCTCCTGCTGCTCATGAGTAACAGGCTCCAATACCTGTGCGCGATCCTCCTGCTGCCCTTCAGTAACAGCCTCCAAAAGCTGTGTGCTCTCCTCCTGCTGCCCCTGTGTAACAGGCTCCAATACCTGTGTGCTCTCCTACTACTGTCCCTGATAAACAGACTCCAATAGCTGTGTGCTCTCCTCCTGCTGCTCCTGAGTAACAGGCTCCAATACCTGTGCGCGGTTCTCCTGCTGCCCTTCAGTAACAGGCTCCAATAGCTGTGTGCTCTCCTCCTGCTGCTCCTGAATAACAGACTCCAAAAGCTGTGTGCACTCCTCCTGCTGCCCGTGAGTAACAGAATCCCATAGCAGTGTGCTTTCCTCCTACTGCCCCTGAGTAACAGGCTCCAACAGCTGTGTGCTCACAGTGTGCTGCACCTGAGTTACAGGCTACAATAGCTGTGTGCTCTCCTCCTACTGCTCCTGAGTAACAGGCTCCAATAGCTATGTGCTGTCCTCCTGCTGCCACTGAGTAACAGGCTCCAATAGCTGTATGCTCTCCTACTGCTGCCCCTGAGTAACAGGCTCCAATAGCTGTGTGCTCTTCGCCTTCTGCTCCTGAGTAACATGCTCTAATAGCTGTGTGCTCTCCTCCTGCTGCTCATGAGTAACAGGCTCCAATACCTGTGCGCGATCCTCCTGCTGCCCTTCAGAAACAGCCTCCAAAAGCTGTGTGCTCTCCTCCTGCTGCCCCTGAGTAACAGGCTCCAATACCTGTGTGCTCTCCTACTGCTGTCCCTGATAAACAGACTCCAATAGCTGTGTGCTCTCCTCCTGCTGCTCCTGAGTAACAGGCTCCAATTGCTGTGTGCTCTCCTCCTGCTGCTCCTGAGTGTCAGGCACCAATAGCTGTGTGAGTTCCTCCTGCTGCTCCTGAGTAACAGGCTCCAATACCTGTGCGGGATCCTCCTAATGCCCTTCAGTAACTGGCTCCAATAGCTGTGTGCTCTCCTTCTACTACTCCTGAGTAACAGGCTCCAAAAGCTGTGTGCTCTCTTCCTGCTGCCCCTGAGTAACAGACTACAATAGATGTGTGCTCTCCTACTGCAGCCCATTAGTAACAGGCTCCAATAGCTGTGTGCTGTCCACCTGCTGCTCGTGAGTAACAGGCTCCAATAGCTGTGTGCTGTCCACCTGCTGCCCTACAGTAACAGACTCTAATAGCTGTGTGCTCCCCTCCTGCTGCCCCTGAGTAACATGCTCCATTAGCTGTGTGCTCTCCACCTGCTGCTCCTGAGTAACTGACTCTAATAGCTGTGTGCTCACCTCCTGCATCTCCTGAGTAACAGATTCCAGTTGCAGTGTGCTCTCCTCCTGCAGCTCCTGAGTAACATGCTCTAATAGCTGTATGCTCTCCTCCTGCTGCTCCTGAGTAACAGGCTCCAATAGCTGTGTGCTCTTTGCCTTCTGCTCCTTAGTAATATGCTCTAATAGCTGTGTGCTCTCCTCCTGCTGCTCATGGGTAACAGGCTCCAATACCTATGCGCGATCCTCCTGCTGCCCTTCAGTAACAGTCTCCAAAAGCTGTGTGCTCTCCTCCTGCTGCCCCTGAGTAACAGGCTCCAATACCTTTGTGCTCTCCTACTGCTGTCCCTGATAAACAGACTCCAATATCTGTGTGCTCTCCTCCTGCGGCTCCTGAGTAACAGGCTCCAATTGCTGTGTGCTCTCCTCCTGCTGCTCCTGAGTAACGTTCTCCCATAGCTGTGTGCTCTCCTCCTGCAGCTCCTGAGTAACAGATTCCAGTTGCTGTGTGCTCTCCTCCTCCTGCTCCTGAGTAACAGATTCCAATAGCTGTGTGCTCTCCTAGTGCTGCCCCTGAGTAATAGGATCCAATACCTGTGTGCTCTCCTCCTGCTCCTCCTGAGTAACAGGCTCCAATACCTGTGCGCGGTTCTCCTGCTGCCCTTCAGTAACAGGCTCCAATAGCTGTGTGCTCTCCTCCTGCTGCTCCTGAATATCAGACTCCAAAAGCTGTGTGCCCTCCTCCTGCTGCCCGTGAGTAACAGAATCCCATAGCAGTGTGCTCTCCTCCTACCGCTCCTGAGTAATAGGCTCCAATAGCTGTGTGCTGTCCTCCTGCTGCCACTGAGTAACAGGCTCCAATAGCTGTATGCTCTCCTCCTGCTGCCCCTGAGTAACAGGCTCCAATAGCTGTGTGCTCTTCGCCTTCTGCTCCTGAGTAACATGCTCTAATAGCTGTGTGCTCTCCTCCTGCTGCTCATGAGTAACAGGCTCCAATACCTGTGCGCGATCCTCCTGCTGCCCTTCAGTAACAGCCTCCAAAAGCTGTGTGCTCTCCTCCTGCTGCCCCTGAGTAACAGGCTCCAATACCTGTGTGCTCTCCTACTGCTGTCCATGATAAACAGACTCCAATAGCTGTGTGCTCTCCTCGTGCTGCTCCTGAGTAACAGGCTCCAATTGCTGTGTGCTCTCCTCCTGCTGCTCCTGAGTGTCAGGCACCAATAGCTGTGTGAGGTCCTCCTTCTGCTCCTGAGTAACAGGCTCCAACAGCTGTGTGCTCACAGCGTGCTGCACCTGAGTTACAGGCTACAATAGCTGTGTGCTCTCCACCTACTGCTCCTGAGTAACAGGCTCCAATAGCTATGTTCTGCCCTCCTGCTGCCCCTGAGTAACAGGCTCCAATAGCTGTGTGCTCTTCGCCTTCTGCTCCTGAGTAACATGGTCCAATAGCTGTGTGCTCTCCGCCTGCTGCTCATGAGTAACAGGCTCCAATACCTGTGCGCGATCCTCCTGCTTCCCTTCAGTGACAGCCTCCAATAGCTGTGTGCTCTCCTCCTGCTGCCCCTGATAAACAGACTCCAATAGCTGTGTGCTCTCCTCCTGCTGCTCCTGAGTGTCAGGCTCCAATAGCTGTGTGCTTTCCTCCTGCTGCTCGTGAGTAACAGGCTCCAATACCTGTGCGCGGTCCTCATAATCCCCTTCAGTTACTGGCTCCAATAGCTATGTGCTCCCCTCCTGCTGCCCCTGAGTAACATGCTCCATTAGCTGTGTGCTCTCCTCCTGCTGCTCCTGAGTAACTGACTCTAATAGCTGTGTGCTCACCTCCTGCAGCTCCTGAGTAACAGATTCCAGTTGCAGTGTGCTCTCCTCCTGCAGCTCCTGAGTAACATGCTCTAATAGCTGTATGCTCTCCTCCTGCTGCCCCTGAGTAACAGGCTCAAATAGCTGTGTGCTCTTTGCCTTCTGCTCCTTAGTAACATGCTCTAATAGCTGTGTGCTCTCCTCCTGCTGCTCATGAGTAACAGGCTCCAATACCTGTGCGCGATCCTCCTGCTGCCCTTCAGTAACAGCCTCCAAAAGCTGTGTGCTCTCCTCCTGCTGCCCCTGAGTAACAGGCTCCAATTCCTTTGTGCTCTCCTACTGCTGTCCCTGATAAACAGACTCCAATATCTGTGTGCTCTCCTCCTGCGGCTCCTGAGTAACAGGCTCCAATTGCTGTGTGCTCTCCTCCTGCTGCTCCTGAGTAACTGACTCTAATAACTGTGTGCTCTCCTCCTGCTGCTCCTGAGTAACAGGCTCCAATACCTGTGCACGGTCCTCATAATCCCCTTCAGTAACAGGCTCCAATAGCTATGTTCTGCCCTCCTGCTGCCCCTGAGTAACAGGCTCCAATAGCTGTGTGCTCTTCGCCTTCTGCTCCTGAGTAACATGGTCCAATAGCTGTGTGCTCTCTGCCTGCTGCTCATGAGTAACAGGCTCCAATACCTGTGCGCGATCCTCCTCCTTCCCTTCAGTAACAGCCTCCAATAGCTGTGTGCTCTCCTCCTGCTGCCCCTGATAAACAGACTCCAATAGCTGTGTGCTCTCCTCCTGCTGTTCCTGAGTAACAGGCTCCAAAAGCTGTGTGCTCTCTTCCTGCTGCCCCTGAGTAACAGACTACAATAGATGTGTGCTCTCCTCCTGCAGCCCATTAGTAACAGGCTCCAATAGCTGTGTGCTGTCCACCTGCTGCTCCTGAGTAACAGGCTCCAATAGCTGTGTGCTGTCCACCTGCTGCCCTACAGTAACAGACTCTAATAGCTGTGTGCTCCCCTCCTGCTGCCCCTGAGTAACATGCTCCATTAGCTGTGTGCTCTCCTCCTGCTGCTCCTGAGTAACTGACTCTAATAGCTGTATGCTCACCTCCTGCAGCTCCTGAGTAACAGATTCCAGTTGCAGTGTGCTCTCCTCCTGCAGCTCCTGAGTAACATGCTCTAATAGCTGTATGCTCTCCTCCTGCTGCCCCTGAGTAACAGGCTCCAATAGCTGTGTGCTCTTTGCCTTCTGCTCCTTAGTAACATGCTCTAAGAGCTGTGTGCTCTCCTCCTGCTGCTCATGAGTAACAGGCTCCAATACCTATGCGCGATCCTCCTGCTGCCCTTCAGTAACAGCCTCCAAAAGCTGTGTGCTCTCCTCCTGCTGCCCCTGATAAACAGACTCCAATACCTTTGAGCTCTCCTACTGCTGTCCCTGATAAACAGACTCCAATATCTGTGTGCTCTCCTCCTGCGGCTCCTGAGTAACAGGCTCCAATTGCTGTGTGCTCTCCTCCTGCTGCTCCTGAGTAACTGACTCTAATAGCTGTGTGCTCTCCTCCTGCTGCTCATGAGTAACGTTCTCCCATAGCTGTGTGCTCTCCTCCTGCAGCTCCTGAGTAACAGATTCCAATTGCTGTGTGCTCTCCTCCTGCTGCCCCTGCGTAACAGATTCCAATTGCTGTGTGCTCTCCTCCTCCTGCCCCTGAGTAACAGATTCCAATAGCTGTGTGCTCTCCTACTGCTGCCCCTGAGTGACAGGCTCCAATACCTGTGCGCGGTCCTCCTGCTTCCCTTCAGTAACAGGCTCCAATAGCTGTGTGCTCTCCTCCTGCTGCTCCTGAGTAACAGGCTCCAATACCTGTGCGCGGTTCTCCTGCTGCCCTTCAGTAACAGGCTCCAATAGCTGTGTGCTCTCCTCCTGCTGCTCCTGAATAACAAACTCCAAAAGCTGTGTGCACTCCTCCTGCTGCCCGTGAGTAACAGAATCCCATAGCAGTGTGCTTTCCTCCTACTGCCCCTGAGTAACAGGCTGCAACAGCTGTGTGCTCACAGCGTGCTGCACCTGAGTTACAGGCTACAATAGCTGTGTGCTCTCCTCCTACTGCTCCTGAGTAACAGGCTCCAATAGCTGTGTGCTGTCCTCCTGCTGCCACTGAGTAACAGGCTCCAATAGCTGTATGCTCTCCTCCTGCTGCCCCTGAGTAACAGGCTCCAATAGCTGTGTGCTCTTCGCCTTCTGCTCCTGAGTAACATGCTCTAATAGCTGTGTGCTCTCCTCCTGCTGCTCATGAGTAACAGGCTCCAATACCTGTGCGCGATCCTCCTGCTGCCCTTCAGAAACAGCCTCCAAAAGCTACGTGCTCTCCTCCTGCTGCCCCTGAGTAACAGGCTCCAATACCTGTGTGCTCTCCTACTGCTGTCCATGATAAACAGACTCCAATAGCTGTGTGCTCTCCTCCTGCTGCTCTTGAGTAACAGGCTCCAATTGCTGTGTGCTCTCCTCCTGCTGCTCCTGAGTGTCAGGCACCAATAGCTGTGTGAGTTCCTCCTGCTGCTCCTGAGTAACAGGCTCCAACAGCTGTGTGCTCACAGCGTGCTGCACCTGAGTTACAGGCTACAATAGCTGTGTGCTCTCCACCTACTGCTCCTGAGTAACAGGCTCCAATAGCTATGTTCTGCCCTCCTGCTGCCCCTGAGTAACAGGCTCCAATAGCTGTGTGCTCTCCTCCTGCTGCTCCTGAGTAACATGGTCCAATAGCTGTGTGCTCTCCGCCTGCTGCTCATGAGTGACAGGCTCCAATTCCTGTGCGCGATCCTCCTGCTTCCCTTCAGTAACAGCCTCCAATAGCTGTGTGCTCTCCTCCTGCTGCCCCTGATAAACAGACTCCAATAGCTGTGTGCTCTCCTCCTGCTGCTCCTGAGTGTCAGGCTCCAATAGCTGTGTGCTTTCCTCCTGCTGCTCGTGAGTAACAGGCTCCAATACCTGTGCGCAGTCCTCATAATCCCCTTCAGTTACTGGCTCCAATAGCTATGTGCTCCCCTCCTGCTGCCCCTGAGTAACATGCTCCATTAGCTGTGTGCTCTCCTCCTGCTGCTCCTGAGTAACTGACTCTAATAGCTGTGTGCTCACCTCCTGCAGCTCCTGAGTAACAGATTCCAGTTGCAGTGTGCTCTCCTCCTGCAGCTCCTGAGTAACATGCTCTAATAGCTGTATGCTCTCCTCCTGCTGCCCCTGAGTAACAGGCTCCAATAGCTGTGTGCTCTCCTCCTTCTGCTCCTTAGTAACATGCTCTAATAGCTGTGTGCTCTCCTCCTGCTGCTCATGAGTAACAGGCTCCAATACCTATGCGCGATCCTCCTGCTGCCCTTCAGTAACAGCCTCCAATAGCTGTGTGCTCTCCTCCTGCTGCCCCTGTGTAACAGGCTCCAATACCTTTGTGCTCTCCTACTGCTGTCCCTGATAAACAGACTCCAATATCTGTGTGCTCTCGTCCTGCGGCTCCTGAGTAACAGGCTCCAATTGCTGTGTGCTCTCCTCCTGCTGCTCCTGAGTAACTGACTCTAATAGCTGTGTGCTCTCCTCCTGCTGCTCCTGAGTAACAGGCTCCAATACCTGTGCGTGATCCTCCTGCTTCCCTTCAGTAACAGCCTCCAATAGCTGTGTGCTCTCCTCCTGCTGCCCCTGATAAACAGGCTCCAATAGCTGTGTGCTCTCCTCCTGCTGCTCCTGAGTGTCAGGCTCCAATAGCTGTGTGCTTTCCTCCTGCTGCTCGTGAGTAACTGACTCTAATAACTGTGTGCTCTCCTCCTGCTGCTCCTGAGTAACAGGCTCCAATACCTGTGCACGGTCCTCATAATCCCCTTCAGTAACAGGCTCCAATAGCTATGTTCTGCCCTCCTGCTGCCCCTGAGTAACAGGCTCCAATAGCTGTGTGCTCTTCGCCTTCTGCTCCTGAGTAACATGGTCCAATAGCTGTGTGCTCTCTGCCTGCTGCTCATGAGTAACAGGCTCCAATACCTGTGCGCGATCCTCCTGCTTCCCTTCAGTAACAGCCTCCAATAGCTGTGTGCTCTCCTCCTGCTGTTCCTGAGTAACAGGCTCCAATTGCTGTGTGCTCTCCTCCTGCTGTTCCTGAGTGTCAGGCTCCAATAGCTGTGTGCTTTCCTCCTGCTGCTCCTGAGTAATAGGCTCCAATACCTGTGCGCGGTCCTCATAATCCCCTTCAGTAACTGGCTCCAATAGCTGTGTGCTCTCCTCCTACTGCTCTTGAGTAACAGGCTCCAAAAGCTGTGTGCTCTCCTCCTGCTGCCCCTGAGTAACAGACTACAATAGCTGTGTGCTGTCCACCTGCTGCTCCTGAGGTACAGGCACCAATAGCTGTGTGCTCTCCTCCTGCTGCTCCTGAGTAAATGACTCAATTAGCTGTGTGCTCTCCACCTGCTGCTCCTGAGTAACGTTCTCCCATAGCTGTGTGCTCTCCTCCTGCTGCTCTTGAGTAACAGATTCCAGTTGCTGTGTGCTCTCCTCCTGCTGCCCCTGAGTAACAGATTCCAATAGCTGTGTGCTCTCCTACTGCTGCCCCTGAGTAACAAGCTCCAATACCTGTGCGCGATCCGCCTGCTTCCCTTCAGTAACAGGCTCCAATAGCTGTGTGCTCTCCTAGTGCTGCCCCTGAGTAACAGGCTCCGATAGCTGTGTGCTCTCCTCCTGCTGCTCATGAGTAACAGGCTCCAATACCTGTGCGCGGTTCTCCTGCTGCCCTTCAGTAACAGGTTCCAATAGCTGTGTGCTCTCCTCCTGCTGCTCCTGAGTAACAGACTCCAAAAGCTGTGTGCACTCCTCCTGCTGCCCGTGGTTAACAGAATCCCATAGCAGTGTGCTTTCCTCCTACTGCCCCTGAGTAACAGGCTCCAACAGCTGTGTGCTCACAGCGTGCTGCACCTGAGTTACAGGCTACAATAGCTGTGTGCTCTCCTCCTGCTGCCCCTGAGTAACAGGCTCCAATAGCTGTGTGCTCTTCGCCTTCTGCTCCTGAGTAACATGGTCCAATAGCTGTGTGCTCTCTGCCTGCTGCTCATGAGTAACAGGCTCCAATACCTGTGCGCGATCCTCCTGCTTCCCTTCAGTAACAGCCTCCAATAGCTGTGTGCTCTCCTCCTGCTGTTCCTGAGTAACAGGCTCCAATTGCTGTGTGCTCTCCTCCTGCTGTTCCTGAGTGTCAGGCTCCAAAAGCTGTGTGCTTTCCTCCTGCTGCTCCTGAGTAACAGGCTCCAATACCTGTGCGCAGTCCTCATAATCCCCTTCAGTAACAGGTTCCAATAGCTGTGTGCTCTCCTCCTGCTGCTCCTGAGTAACAGACTCCAATAGCTGTGTGCTCTCCTCCTGCTGCTCCTGAGTAACAGACTCCAAAAGCTGTGTGCACTCCTCCTGCTGCCTCTGAGTAACAGAATCCCATAGCAGTGTGCTTTCCTCCTGCTGCCCCTGAGTAACAGGCTCCAACAGCTGTATGCTCACAGCGTCCTGCACCTGAGTTACAGGCTACAATAGCTGTGTGCTCTCCTCCTACTGCTCCTGAGTAACAGGCTCCAATAGCTGTGTGCTGTCCTCCTGCTGCCCCTGAGTAACAGGCTTCAACAGCTGTGTGCTCTTCGCCTTCTGCTCCTGAGTAACATGTTCCAATAGCTGTGTGCTCTCCTCCTGCTGCTCATGAGTAACAGGCTCCAATACCTGTCCGCGATCCACCTGCTTAACTTCAGTAACAGCCTCCAATAGCTGTGGGCTCTCCTCCTGCTGCCCCTGATAAACAGACTCCAATAGCTGTGTGCTCTCCTCCTGCTGTTCCTGAGTAACAGGCTCCAACTGCTGTGTGCTCTCCTCCTGCTGCTCCTGAGTGTCAGGCTCCAATAGCTGTGTGCTTTCCTCCTGCTGCTCCTAAGTAACAGGCTCCAATACCTGTGCGCGGTTCTCCTGCTGCCCTTCAGTAACAGGCTCCAATAGCTGTGTGCTCTCCTCCTGCTGCTCCTGAGTAACAGACTCCAAAAGCTGTGTGCACTCCTCCTGCTGCGCGTGAGTAACAGAATCCAATAGCAGTGTGCTTTCCTCCTGCTGCCCCTGAGTAACAGGCTCCAACAGCTGTGTGCTCACAGCGTGCTGCGCCTGAGTTACAGGCTACAATAGCTGTGTGCTCTCCTCCTACTGCTCCTGAGTAACAGGCTCCAATAGCTATGTGCTGTCCTCCTGCTGCCACTGAGTAACAGGCTCCAATAGCTGTGTGCTCTCCTCCTGCTGCCCCTGAGTAACAGATTCCAGTTGCTGTGTGCTCTCCTCCTGCTGCTCCTGAGTAACAGGCTCCAATACCTGTGCGCGGTTCTCCTGCTGACCTTCAGTAACAGGTTCCAATAGCTGTGTGCTCTCCTCCTGCTGCTCCTGAGTAACAGACTCCAAAAGCTGTGTGCACTCCTCCTGCTGCCCGTGAGTAACAGAATCCCATAGCAGTGTGCTTTCCTCCTGCTGCCCCTGAGTAACAGGCTCCAACAGCTGTGTGCTCACAGCGTGCTGCACCTGAGTTACAGGCTACAATAGCTGTGTGCTCTCCTCCTACTGCTCCTGAGTAACAGGCTCCAATAGCTGTGTGCTGTCCTCCTGCTGCCCCTGAGTAACAGGCTCCAATAGCTGTGTGCTCTTCGCCTTCTGCTCCTGAGTAACATGTTCCAATAGCTGTGTGCTCTCCTCCTGCTGCTCATGAGTAACAGGCTCCAATACCTGTCCGCGATCCACCTGCTTCCCTTCAGTAACTGCCCCCAATAGCTGTGTGCTCTCCTCCTGCTGCCCCTGATAAACAGACTCCAATAGCTGTGTGCTCTCCTCCTGCTGTTCCTGAGTAATAGGCTCCAATTGCTGTGTGCTCTCCTCCTGCTGCTCCTGAGTGTCAGGCACCAATAGCTGTGTGAGTTCCTCCTGCTGCTCCTGAGTAACAGGCTCCAATACCTGTGCGCGGTCCTCATAATGCCCTTCAGTAACAGGCTCCAATAGCTGTGTGCTCTCCTCCTACTGCTCCTGAGTAACAGGCTCCAAAAGCTGTGTGCTCTCCTCCTGCTGCCTCTGAGTAACAGACTCTAATATCTGTGTGCCCTCCACCTGCTGATCCCGGATAACAAGCTCTAATATCTCTGTGCTCTACTCCTGCTGTCCCTGAGTAACAGACTCCAATAGCTGTGTGCTCTGCCCCTGCTGCTCCTGAGTAACAGGTTCCGATAGCTCTGTGCTCTCCTCCTGCTGCTCCTGAGTAACAGACTCCAATAGCTGTGTGCACTCCTCCTGCTGCCTGCGAGTAGCAGAATCCAATAGCTGTGTGCTTTCCTCCTGCTGCCCCTGAGTAACAGGCTCCAATAGCTGTGTGCTCACACCCTTCTGCACATGAGTAACAGTCTCCAATAGCTGTGTGCTCTCCTCCTGCTGCTCCTGAGTAACAGGCTCCAATAGCTGTGTGCTCTTCTCCTGCTGCCCGTGAGTAACACGCTCCAATAGCTGTGTGCTCTCCTCCTTCTGCTCCTGAGTAACATGCTCCAAAGCTGTGTGCTCTCCTCCTGCTGCTCATGAGTAACAGGCTCCAATACCTGTGCGCGATCCTCCTGCTGCCCTTCAGTAACATCCCCCAATAGCTGTGTGCTCTCCTCCTGCTGCCCCTGAGCAACAGGCTCCAATAGATGTGTGCTCTCCTACTGCTGCCCCTGATAAACAGACTCCAATAGCTGTGTGCTCTCCTCCTGCTTCTCCTGAGTAACAGGCTCCAATAGCTGTGTCCTCCCCTCCTGCTGCCCCTGAGTAACAGGCTCCAATAGCTGTGTGCTCACACCCTGCTGCACATGAGTAACAGGCTCCAATAGCTGTGTGCTCTCCTACTGCTGCCCCTGATAAACAGACTCCAATAGCTGTGTGCTCTCCTCCTGCTGCCCATTAGTAACAGGCTCCAATAGCTGTGTGCTGTCCACCTGCTGCTCCTGAGTAACAGGCTCCAATAGCTCTGTGCTCTCCGCCTGCTGCTCCTGAGTAACAGGCTCAAATAGCTATGTGCCCTCCTCTTACTGCTCCTGAGTAACAGCCTCGATTAGCTGTGTGCCCTCCGCCTGCTGCTTCATAGTAACAGGCTGGTTCTGTAAAATACCATCAAAATCAGAATGTTGCATTTATATTTTATTTCTCATTAACTGAGCTATCATGCTAACTGACTGCTTTTGTTATACAGGTCTGAGAAGCTGAACGAGTAACAGTTTCGAGAGGCTGATCAGTTCCTCCTGTCCCTCTGTAACAGGCCGAAAGGTCTAAGTCTTCCTCTGCCTCTATAGCAGTCACTTGGGGGCGGAATTGTTTCTCCCTGTTTCTGAGCAGCAATTGCAATGCGCTGAATGGTGCCTCGAAGTTATGAAGTGGTTTGATGCCAGGGCATTTGAAACTACGAGCAGCATTACTCGTAGGAAGAAACTTCCTTACCAGGCATTTTATGCATCTGATCTGTTATTCTATCCATGTCTCCTTTTTATGAACAGGAAGGTACGTAAACAATCCTACAATGTTCCAGCAGTAGTCCTACATACAAGGAAGAAAGATTAAAAAGATTGAAAGATTTATGATCTATCCCTCGGCAACAGTCATCCACTCAGTCCAGACTGAGTAAATGTTCCCTTTTATTGGGATGTGTAAAATGGTGTATAGAACTGGTTAACTGAATCTGTTTGTTTGGTGACTGTGATGAATGTCAGTCTCCAGAGATTGCACTTATCCCAGTGGAGGGTTTACATATTTTAATGAATCAATGGACACTGTTAAATGTGTTATCCCATATTATGAGTGGGTGTATCACCAACAGCATAACAGGGATCAGCAGCTACAGAGAGAGGGGAATGGGAGATCTGACTCTGAGAACATCAGACTGGAACGTAACGACAATGGACAGGAGTTTATCCTATTATGTATGGAGTTTTCAATTCCAGACATTACCATTCCGAATCAAATATGCACTTTTCATCATTCAACATTTTTATTATCCTAACCTGGCTATTGTTGGTGTACCTAGTAAGTTTCACTGTCCATTTATTATGTGCATTAATCATGTGTGACTGTATTATTTTTCTTTACATTTACTCTACTTTGTAATCATTCACTCTCCAAACCACCACGAACAACTTTCCTTCTTTCGTTCTAGCACTATGCCTTCTCGGTTGACCAGTTCAGTTTCAACTATGGAACACAGTTCATTGTATCACAGCCCTATTTAAATATTGAAAGCTTGGAGGTCACTGTCTTCTGTTCTGGTTACAAACACTATTTCATTCCTCTGGCTTCCTGGCCATTATCTGAGGCTGACACAGACGTGTCACAATTATGGTGATCCGTTTGGCCATGAGCTGATTCCTGACACATTTCTTAACCATTCCTATTTGTAATGATTACCATCTCCTGAATATACATCACTGGCTTATTCTATCTGCTATTTGAACCTTGAGCTATGAAATAATCTGCTGCTGACACTCCCAAATTCAAACCTGCAAATCTGAGTTGATATTCCATGGCTCGGTTCTCATCTGACCCCAGAATCCCATCATTTGTGTGAGGATTGATTTATATTGTTGCTGGGTCTGGCAATGCCTTTAATTCAATATTTTGATGCACATTGTTTCCTCTGTCTGTGGCACAATCCTCAAAGTCTGTATATTGATTATCCAAACCCTTGTCAGTTGTTCTCATTTCAACTGATTTCCTCTACGTATGTTCTCTCTCAAACAACAATTTTCATATTTATCAACACCAAAACACACACATACTGTATCACTCACGGGTTGCAAATCTTCCCGTCTAAAACATTTCTGTAGTGTAAGTATAGTAGCAATATAATTTCGTTTGCAATGGTCCCCATGCTGAGCAGGTAATCCAGTTCATGGAGTACTGCACTAGCATGGTCTGCACAGCTCTCCATTCCGGCTGGCACTTTGGCCCAGCTTATGGTATCTGGGATGTTCTGTGAGGCAGATTCAGATTTTGATGTAACGAAGCATTTCAACTGATCTGGCAATGTTTTCATTTGATGTTCCAATATTTGTGATTGGACCCACCATTGTCTCACTTCTCCAGTTGTTCTCACTCCCCTGTCTCCTTATCCATACTTTCACAACTTGTTATCAGTTAATTCATTATTTGTTTTTATGTACCATTCTCTGGTATTTTATTTTTGGACTCTGAATATATCAAATGCTGGCATTGTGAAGCTCTGAAACAATTAAATAGTGTGTATTATGCTGTTGTTCACTTCCTGGTGTGTCCCATGTGATTATCCATGTTGGACAAGGGGTTCAGTAGCTTTGAGAGACGTGCCTGTCAGCTGAACGCCTCTATTTGTCGTTCTCAGCTGACCGTGCAGTCAGTAACACGAGGGAACCCCTTGACTATCAGTATAAAAGAACCAGGCATTTAACTTGTAACTGAGGAGCTTCTGACTATCTCCTGTTATTGAAAACTTAGTGGATGGGCTGGGGATGATTTGCTGCAGGTCGTGCTGTGAGCTGCCTCTCACATTCAGAGAGACCTGATGATTTGGTGACCCAAATCTGGATGGAGCATAGGGACTGTAGTGACAGCATCTGAGTCTGTAACAGGAACAACAAAAAATGAGCAAAGATTCAGAGATTCGAAGCTCTGAAACCACGGAGTGAGTGGGTGGGGAAAGGGATCTGCCAAATCTGGCTGTGTCTTAACGTAGGTACAAACGCCGTCTCGCTCTCCCCCGACATACACCCATGCACCTCTCCTTCTTCTCCCCGCGCACACTCACACTCCCCCTCTCACATGTACACCAATTAACTCCCCTGTCTCATAACAATAAGCCACATTTTGTCCACAATATAAAATTTGTATACAGCCAGTCAATGCAGTATTTTATAAACTCATACTTTGGAAATAAAATCAGTCTGACTCCAGGAGAAGGCAAAGACAGACTTTAAACAAGACCTCACGCCTCAATAACATAACCTGTCCGGAGCGGTCCCTTCCTTTACATCGTTAGTATCTTAAATTATCTGCAAGCTGTGACTTGAAATAAATTCTCAGGTTTGCATATTAATCAATCAAAACCCGCACTTCTATTCTAACTGAAAGAAGATTTGGTCGACATCTTCAATGTGTGAAATTCATGTGCAGGAGTTTTCCAACCCTTTGATCTTTTCTTTATAAATTATATGGCTAAGGTCATCTGCTCTCACTAACATCTGAACAGCGAGAACAAAGCTAGTGTTTTTCAAAATAAAACTGTTGGGCTATAACCTGGTATCTTGCGATTTCTAACGTTGTCCAACCCCGTCCATTCCAGCACGTTCACATCATGGCTTTTATTCGTTAGCGCCTCTCCAACAAAATACATTTTCCTTATCCTATTTGCTTTTGTTTTTCATATTAATCTTTTGTGAGGCACGTTATGCAATGCCTTCTGGAAGTCCAGAATTAAGACAACTATAGGATCCCCTTCATCCACCATGTTTGTCAGATTATGTTTTTAAAAACGTAAGTCAAAAAATTCAAACCTGCTTTATCCGTCAGTAAATCATGTTAACTGCGATTGATTGTGGTTTGATTTGAACATATTCTGTTATTAATTCCTTAATTCTAATTCTAAAATTTGTCTTCATTTCCCAATAGTTTGCTCATCACTTTTCATTCACTAGTGAAGTTGGCTGTTCGAAGTTCTTCCCTTTCCAGAACCTCGACATTCCCCGTCTATTCACAAGGTTGTAAATGATCTGCTCCAATTGTTGTGTAAGAGGCATGAGTGGCTGAATGGACTCATTCAGTTCCTGATTTACACATTTGATGGGCTGAATGTCCTCCTGGTGCTCCTACATTACAGTCTCCATGGGCTGAATATCCTCCCGGTGTTCCTACATTATCTTCTCGATGGCTTGCATGTCTTTCTCCTGTTCCTGACCAAGCCGCTCAAGGTCTCAATGTCTTCCTTCTGTTGCTCAGTGACAGGTTTTGGGACTTACAGAATCTACCTGCTGTTAAGTCACATCTCGAGGGCTGAATTGCGCAGGCACATTGTGTTGCCACGCTGGGTAGCTCAGTGGTTAGCACTACTTCCTCACAGCACCAGAGATACAGGATCAATTTCAGTCTCGAGTCATTTTGTCACATTCTCCCTGTGCCTGCAAGAGTTTCTATCGGGTATTCCAGTTTCCTCCCAGTCCCAGCATGTGCAGGTAAGGTGTATTAGTCAAAGAAAATGTCAGGTTACAGAGATTGGTTTAGGGAGCATGGGGGAATAGTGGGATTTAAATGTGCTGGTTATCGGAGGATTAATGTGCTGTCGATGGGTCAAATGACCTGCGTCCACATTGTAGGAATTCTACGTTTAACACCGTCAATGCACAAATCATTTGAGGGAATAATCTGAGTTAATTTCAATTTCCCCAGTGAGGAGATTAATTCTGTACACACTCCCCCGGATGTGATTTCACTAATATCCTGTACATCAGCAGCAACACTTCATCAGCCTGCTGTAAGGTTCCCATCAATGTTAGAGCAGTATCAGCTGTTTGGGGGAATACATAGCACTGTCAAACGGTCATTGCCCTCCTTCACTCCACCAGCATAATGGGAGATCTGCTGAAAATGTCATAATGACATTTGAGAGAAATGTGTCAGATGTGGTGAGATGACATCAATGTTGAGATATGCCTCACTAAACATCTCGCCTGAATCTGCCATTAATCTCCCCAGAGCCCATGTCACTCAGATTCCACAAAGTCTGGTATGGTGGAGCTCAGAAACAGCAAGTAGAAGCAAACATTGATGGGAGTTATATCTCAAGACAAAATTGTGATACAAATGCTGTTTATATTACAAAACAAGAAATTTCACATCCAAGTTTTGTGGGTACTACAATAAAAATGGACAGCTTCAAGTTGCATCTGAACAATGTTAACCCAAGGGAATTTTAATGCTGAGGAAATGTATTTCATGAGTGAGTGTGAGATGGGTTGCTTTGACAGTATGTTGAGCACCGATCTAGAGTTTAGACTGTTTTGAAATTGGTGTTGTGTGATCAGAAGGTGGTACTTATTGTAGAGAACAGAAAAAATGACAGAGAAACTAACCAGTAACTTAGTATCTGTCTTCATGGAGGAAATACCAAGTGATCATGGGACTTGTGTAACTAAACGCTAAAGTCATCCATATCAGTGATGAGGTAGTATTTGAAAAGATATGTGGATTGAGGATTGATACGTCTGACAGATCAGATGTAATTCATACTGAAATTTCAGAGAAAGCAGCAGTTCACCAATTGATTGCATCGAGGTTGATTGTATTTTTCCATGTTCAATTTGGAAGATAGTGAATGCGTTCCAAGGATTTAAGAAGGGAAGAGGAGGGAGAGCTGGTCTGTTATCCCTACTGTGGATAACAGACCAGCTAATCTGTTATCCACAGTAGGGAATCTGTTGAAATTTATTATAAAGAATCTGATATTGTACACTTAGAGAACAATAGCAAACGTCAAGAGAATGATTCTAGATTTCTGAAAGGGTAGTCAAAATTTGCAAACTTTTTACTGAAGATAACCCTTGTGAATGTGAACAATGGAAATCCAGTGAATATGGTAAAGTTGGACACTCAGGAGATTGTCCAGAACCCATGCAGTAACTTAACAGAGAAAATAAAACAAAGTGTACTGGGAGAACCATACGCAAATTGAGTAAGGTAAAATTTAGGTTTGATTTTGTTTAAAGAGAATCAGTATATAGGCGGTGTAGAGCTCCATGCACTCACTCCACGGATGCTGTCCGACTTACTGTGATATCTACCATGTGTTGGGTTCGGTACAGATTGCAGCTTCTACAGTAATTTATTCCGACTAAAGTAAAGACATTCTGCACGAGTTACACAGCGTTGGTGAGACTGTACCTGTATACGGATCTGATGTCCTGATCTAACTAAAATTTCTGACAGAACAGAGTCTATGCTTCTGTGACTGCATGGTGTGAACATGAATTGGTGGGTTTCTGAAAAAATTAACAAGAGTTATAAGAGTGAACTGTCAAAGGAAAAGGTAAGAGAAGACAAGTGCAGCTTCGTTACAGTCTGAACCCAGAGAATACAGCCTTACAGCAGGGAAGTGACAGAACTATGAAGCAAATACATTAGTTCTGTCTTCACAGAAGAAAAAAAAACAAACAAGTCAGATCTTCCCAGCAAGACTGGGAAGCCTTAATCTCGAAAGATAAAGAATGAGATTAATAAATAAATGCATTGGAATAAATTATTGGTGCTTAAAGTATGGTTGAACTCAGTATACAGATTAAAGATAAGGATAAAATCCAATACCAGAGTACTATGCTAAAACAAAGGAGACAACAATAGTTTGATGGAGGTGTTGGCTAAAGTTGGCTGGAAGCAAAGATTGTAAGGTGGAACCGTTGATGAACACTGGCTGGCTTTCAATGCAATTTTTCCAAGAGTTCAGCAACACTATATAACAGGGAAATGGAAGGACTGTAGGAAAAGGGTAATCTGTCGTGGATGTCTCAGGAAATAAGGGAAGCTATGGAATTAAAATAAATGGCATAAATAATGACAAAGACCACTGGGAAACTGAAAGATTTGGAAAAATGTAAACGTCAAAAGAAAGCACAAAAAAGCTATCAAAAAACATAAGATAGATGATGAGAGTAAACTTCCTCAGAATATAAAGACAGGTAGCAAAAGATTCTATAAATATATACAACAAAAATATTGGCTAATGTAAGCAATTGTTCTGTAGTGGGTGAGAAGTGGGATTCAGTAATGGGGTATGAGGAAATGGCCGAGGATTTGAGCACATATTTTGTCGATCTTGTCTGTGAAATACATTAGTAACATGCCAGTAATTGTTAAAACAATGATGGTAGGTGAGGACCTGGAAATAATCATGCCCACGAAAGAGATAATGTTGAGCAAGCTAATGGAGCTAAACGTAGATAAGTCTCTGGCTCTGATGGAATGCATCACAATTTACTAACAGGTAGTGGGAGAAATATTAAGTGCATTTGTGGATTTCTTTCTAAATTCACTGGACTCTGGTGCAGTTCCAGCAGATTAGAAAACAGGAAGTGAGACACCACTGTTAAAAAAGAGAGGTCGACAAAGGTGGGGAACTATAGACCAGTTAGCCATTAAGTATAGTGGTGAAAATACTTCAATATGTAATCAAGGAATTAATAGCAATGCATCTCGATAGGAATCGTCCCATTGGGCTGACATTGCATCAGTTCATGAAAGGAAAGTCATGCTTAACTAATTTACAGGAAATCTATGAAGACATTATGACCACGGAGACCCAGTAGATGCGACATACTGTGATTTACAAAAAGCATTTGACACAGTGCTGCCAAAAAAGCTGCTGCATAAGGTAAAGGTATGTGGAATTATGGGTAATGCATTAACATGGATACAGGATTGGTTAACTAACAAGAAGCAATGAGTGGGTTTAAATGAGTGTTTTTTTCTGGTTTCTGATCATTGACTAGTGGTGTGCCTGAGGGATCAGTGCTCGGACCACAATTGTTCACAGCTTATATGGACGATTTGCAGTTGGACACCACGTGTAGTGTTTCAAAGATTGCAGATGATACTAAAATGAGTGTCAGAGCAAAGTGTGCAGAGGAATGTTAAACTTTACAAAGGAACATAAATAGTTTAAGTGAGTGGGCAAAGGTCTGGCAGATGGAGTACAATTGTAATAAATGTGAAGTCATCCATTTTGGTAGGAATACCAGTGAAAAGGACTATTACTCGCATGCTAAAACAAATGCAGCATGTTTATGTGCAGAGGGTCTTGGGTGTCCTTGTGCATGAATCACAGAAGTTTGTCCGCAAGTGCAACAGGTAATTAACGAGGCAATTAGAATTGCTAAAGGGATTGAGTTTAAAAGCGGGGAGGTTATGTTGCAGCTGTATAAGGTGCTGGTGAGACCACACCTGGAGTATTGTGTGCAGGTTTGGTCTCCTTAATTGAGAAATGATGTCCTAGCACTGCGATGGATACAGGGGAGGTTCAATAGGTTGGTTGCGGAGTTGAAGGGATTCGCTTATGAGGAGAGACTGAGTAGACTGGAATTATATATTGATTGGAATTTGAAAGAATGATGGCGGATCTGATAGAAACATATACAATTATGAAGGAAATAGATCAGGTAGAAATAGAGAGGAGGTTTGAGTAGAATGTGAAACTAGGACAAGAGGGCAAAGTCTCAAAATTAGGAAGAGCAGATTTAGGGCTGAATTCAGAAGGAACATCTTGACCAAGAAGGTTGTGAATCGGTGGAATTCCCTGCTGAGTGAAATAGTTGAAGCTTTGTCATTGAATGTGTTTGAAGCTCAGATAGATTTTTTTTGAGCAGTAAAGGAACTAATGGTTATGGTGAGTGGACAGGCAAGTAGAACTGAGGCCATGAAATGATCAGTCATGTTCTTTTCCTAGTTCATATGTAATGGGTCAACATGAAATGGGAATCATATTTGAGAAACTGACTCGTCTATACATACGGTGAAGCAATGGATGCAGTGCATTTGGATTTTCAGAAAGATTTTGGTAAAGATTCTGGCCTTGTGTGCAAAGTCAAATGTTACAAAGTTGGGGCTAAGTTATGAACATGGTTTTAGAATGGGAGAGCTGACAGGAAACAATGAACAGGAGTGGAATATTCTGTATTGAAGTGCAAGGAATTTTGGGTGTTACAGGGATCGTTGCTTTAGCCCCAGCTATTCTCAATACATCACAAACATTTGGTTGACAGAATTAAATGCAGTATATAACAGTCTGTTGACATCACTAAATGATGTCGGATTGTGAGTGGGCGAGGAGTATATTGAGACAAGTAGAGTGAATGGGTAAATACGTGGCAGATGAAGAACAATCGGTGTGGACATGACAATGTTTATTTTGGTGGAAACAATAGAATAGCAACCTATCATTTGACAATGGATAGGGCGAAACATTTCAATCTTTAATGGGGTTTATGCCTTGCAGGGCAGTGAGTTCTGAAGCCAGAAGTCAATACTGGGAATGATATTGGCACACTAAACAGTGTATACAGACCCACCAAGTGGGTAGCTGCGACATTGAAAAGTTCAGGGTCTCCCTGTACAACAGTCATGAATGCAATATTGCAGAAACACAAACCAGTTAGGAAGGTAAAGGGTGTGTTGATCATCATTTCAGGGGGATTTAAACACAGGAGTAAGGGTGTCTTACTTCAATTGTACAGGCCTTTGTGGAGACGCCCATCTCGAACATTTTGTAGTATTGTGTGCAACGTTGGTCTCCTTACATTATAAAG
The DNA here is from genome assembly GCF_020745735.1 of Hemiscyllium ocellatum. Taxonomy (NCBI): domain Eukaryota; kingdom Metazoa; phylum Chordata; class Chondrichthyes; order Orectolobiformes; family Hemiscylliidae; genus Hemiscyllium; species Hemiscyllium ocellatum. The sequence goes on along the minus strand of NC_083454.1, from coordinate 408,905 downwards.
GACAACCCTGACATTGAGGGAGAGCAGTGAAGGATGACCAGACTGATCTCTGGGTTGACAGACCTGTTGAGGGAGCAGGGTTTGGGGCGACTGGACCTGTATTCCTTGGGCTTTAGGAAAATGAGTGGAGATCTCAATGAAACATTTCGAACACTTACAGGGCGGGACAGATTGGAAGCAACGATGATAATTCCTCTGGCTGGGTTGTCTAAAAAAAGAGGTCACAGTATTAGGTACAGGCAGTCCACTCTGTATTGAGATGAGAGTTGTGCCCTCAGAGAGTGGTGACCCTGGGAAATTCTCTACGACATCAGGCTGTGGAAGCCAAAACACGGGATATAAATAGGGATTTCTAGACACTAAACGGATCAGGAGACAGCTGGGGTATGGTTGTCACAAACTCACAGATATTAGGAAGGAGGTCTCTTCAGTGTCAACAGGACTGTGTTTCCCATTCCCTTTTCCGATACTGAGGCTGCAGCTGGGGGTTTTGTGGTTTTTATCCTTCCAAACATCGGAGCACATCAATACAATTTAGTGTCTTGCTTGACCGGCTTAGAGACTATTGAAACGTTTATCACATGTCTGTGTGTCTGGAGTCACTTTTAGGCCAGGCCAGGAAAGCATGGAATTCACCAGATCAGAATTCACTTCCATAAACTACATTGGGGAAGCAAATTGAAGTTTACAATTGACATTGATTGCAGGGTCACTGTTACTGACACCAGATTTAAAATGTCGATGTTTTATTAGTTGTTTTTAAGTTCCACCATTGGCCAGAACATTTGCCTGGCCTGGTTTAGTAATCCAGTGCCATTTCCACAACATCACCATCTTCACATGGGGACCTATGGGAAACCACACTGAGCAGGTTAATTCTGTGCTGCTTGACAGCTCTGTCAAAAAGAACTCCCACCAAGTTGACTGTCGTGATGGTACTGCGGGGATGCTAATTGGTCAGATTGTAAGTATTCGCCCGTGAGAGGACTGGACATAGCTGAGTAATTTTCCACGTTGCCAGGGAGATGTCAGAGTTGGAGCTGGAATGAAACAGCTTCCCCAGTGACACGGCTTGTTGTGCAGGACAAGTCTTCAGTCTTATTGAAGGAATGGTGTCTGGGCCCATTGCCTTTGCCGTAATCTACTGTGTTCAGTCGTTTCTTCATGCCACGTGAAGTGAATCAAATTAATTGAAGGCTGGCATCTGTGATTCTTTTGGCATCATGATGAGGGTGAGGTGGATCATCTACTCAACACTTCTGGCTGAGGATGGTGCAGGTACTGCATCCTTGTCTTTTACATTGAGTTACAGGGCTGTTCCTTTACTTAGGATGGAGATATTTGTGGAGCCCTTATCGACAGTGAGCTGTTTTATGGTCAATCGACATCTATGACTGATTGTGGCAGGACTGTTGGTCTGTTGGCCACGGGTGAATTGCACCTTGTCTATCAGATGTTGGTTCTATTGTTTGGAATACATGCAGTCAGTTGTGATAGGTTCAGCGGGTTGCCATCAGGTTTAGGCACTCGTGGTTCTGAAATTGGCATGCTCACTCATACAGCACTGAAACATAAATTGGCTTGGTGGTAATGGTAGTCTGATGGATCATCCCAGGCAAAAAGTTACAGATTGAGGTTGAATATAATTCTGCTCCTGCTGCTGCTGTGTTTGACAGCACCACATCAATGTCTGGAATTTTCTGTTTAAGAAAGTTCAGAAAGTTAGATCATTTATAGAGGATTTTTGCCTTGGAAATGAATTGAGGAGAATGAAGAATTAATGATAAAAGATGAGTTACAGAGTCATCGACTGTAAGAGCCATAAAATATGGAAACAGACCCTACCAATAGCCAAACAGCATTAGCCAACACCGTTCAGTTTGGAAACTAAGACTATCAGTGAGCTGTACTCGGTCGGGCTTGGTTTGATGATGTTCTCCTTGAGCATGGCCTCCACCTCCTTTTGGACCTGTCTGGCTTTGAGAGGATTAAGCTGATATGGGTGTTGTTTTGTCAGAACAGTATTCCCTCCGTCTACTTCATGTACAATAGCATTACTCCTCATGTGATTCTTACGTATGTCCTCATAGTGCAATAACAAGCTTTTCAGCTGCGTTCTATGCTCATGAGACAGATAGTTTATATATCTGCCCCAACGCTCAAGGACTTCTTCATGTTTAACATATTTTGAGGCAGAACAATATCCACAACATTTGGATATCATTCCTCACTCTGTCATGCAGTAACTAACACCTGTTTCTCCAGTTCTCCCTCTCCTCTGCTTTTCAGGAGGTGACCAACACACTCATTTATAATCCACATGAAGGGGTCTTCGAATCTGGGAATTGGCAATAGAGAGGTTACTTCCATTACTGCCTGTGGTCAACCTACCATTTGGCATGTATGACACGCCTGCCAAAAGTTAACCACATCTTTGTGCATTGCAGGTCAATAAAAATGTTTTTGTCCCTTAGCTTGAGTCTTTCTACCCGAGATGGCCTACCACTGGTAGTTCATGTGCTACCCGAATGCTTCCCTTCTCTACATTAGCGGCAAAACAATCTCGGTGCACTTCGGCACATTCCTGTTCTGCACTAACTTGCCATGTTCTACATTTCCGTCTTAGGATTCTATCTTTCAAACACTAACCCTCAGGAATATCTTTGCCTTCTTTTCAGAGTACGCATCCACTTACATATCTTTTATCGTCTTGTCTGTCCGTTGCAAGACCCTTCGCCTTACAGCACTAAACACTTCTGTCTGACCCACTGCCTGTTCAAGTTTTCCCTGCACCATTACATCAAACAAGGTATCCGCCAACTGAACCTCAACTCCTTCATCTTTGTCTTTAGTTTGTGTGCTTCATGCTGTGACTTATGACAGTGGGACCGGGTTACTGTGCAGTCTGGGAAAATAGCAGAATACTTCTGTTTTAACTTCTCAGTTTCTTGGTCTTCCTTGGGCTTTTGCACAACAAGCAGTGTCGCTCCCAACTTGGACCCTGCTAAATCATTCCCAAGAATAAACTGGATTCCTGGAACTCACGCTCTGCCAGTCACTCACACTATTTCCTTTAATACTTCCACTCGTGCAAGTGCCTTAGCTTCTTTTATCACATCTTTTCCCACAGTGCCTTTTTTAATGACCAGCACTGTGACCTTACGTATCCCACCTTATGGCGGTCCTAGTGTCCTAGTGTCATTCTGAAACCACCAGCATTTTCCATGTCCCACTCTATTACAGGGAAAACACCTGAGGCCTTTAAGCTTTTGCCCACCCTCTTGGGCATCTTCTTTAACCTGTGATAAACTATTACCCTCTACTCTTTTTTTATAGTGAAGCATCTCCACCACTCCCAAATTCAATCCCTCGCAGGACGAAATTTTGGTTGGAAGCTTGTCCTTTACAGCAAAATGTATTCATCTGATAATTCTCCTGCCCTTCTCAATTCCTGAAATTTCCGCTCGTCCATGTGAATTCTTAATATATCTGGAAATGGGTTTTTCAACATCTTCAGCAGAATATTCTTCATTTCAGCCTCATAGGTCATATTTATCTTCAAAACAAGCATCCACCTATCAAAATGCCTATGTTTAATTCTTTCAAACTCAATCAAAGTCTGACCGGTTTACTTCCTAATTTTTATCAACTGCAGTCTACATGCCTCTGGTACCAATTCGTGAGCACGTAAAATAGATTGTTTGACATCTTCAGGGTCTCTTGACCCCTCGCCTGACAGCAGAGCAAATACCTCACTCGCCAAGCCACCAGTTTAGTCTGAACTAACATTACCCATAATTACTTGGACAATTCCATCTGCCTAGCCAAGTTTTCAGTGAAACGATGAAGGCTTCAAAATCTTTCTCATCAAAATTGGCAGAGTTTTGACATAGCTGTATGTATCACCACCTACCCTTTTAATCTGCATCCTGTTTTCTTGACTTTTTTGACTAAATTGCAACTTCTCAAGTTCAAATTCTCGCTCTTTTTGCTCAACAAAAACCTTCTGTCTCGTTTTTCTTCATTTCTTCTCTCTTTGCTCAGATACGAGCTTTCTCCTTCCCCTTTCCCCACACTCTCTTCTGTCTTGCTTTCTGTTTCTTCTTTCTCTCTTTCTCTCTTCCTTTATTTATCTTTAAACTCCATTTTATTCAATTGTAATTTATGTTTTTCTCACTCACTCTACTTCACTTGTCTGCTTCTCTGACACACCGGAACGTTTGAGAACTTCCCTGACAAATTCAGTTTTGCTTTTGTCCTTGGTGAAACGCAAATCTATGTTCTTTGCTAATTCTAAAGGTTTGGCCTTTATCTGTCTTTCTAAACCTCATTGGAAAAATTGAGAATCATCTTCAAACCCCTCTTAATTTTTTAAGAGCCATTTCTCTCACTTTTAATGTAACCAACCACAAGTCATCGAAATTGAACAAGTGTCTTACTGACGTTTTGTTGAAAGATCTCGGACACGGACGTGCAAATGTTTTAATATACGGTGCTTTTTCTCATATCTCAAATCTATTCAAATCTGCTCAAATGTCAGTTTGGATCTGCCTAAACCTGTTAAACTCGCGGACGAAAGCCCACAAACTTTTGCCACACAGGGTTAACTACTCTCCTAAGTTAATCCAGCCTCACAGGAACCGTTCACCCCATGTCATAATATCTTAAGCGTCGAGAGGCAAAGATACATTTATAGAGTCACTACCTAAAGCAAAATTAACAATTTTGTTATTTAAGTCCAACAGAGAATAATAAAATAAACAACTATTTAGATCTCCCTTGGGTTAAACGTATCTTCAACCTCTCACACTACAATAATGGTCTGATGAAACATAAGCCCCAATAAAGGTTAACAAAAACTATAATCATGTTTCTAAACCAGTCAGTATTGTCGATTCTCCATTGTAGATTTTCTCTGTAGAATTTTACACACGGTGTCGGCTTTGATGTTCTGCTGTGCAAATTTCTTATAGACAGGTGCCTTCAGGAAGCTCTTCAACTCGCAGTCTATCTTTGTCGATGTCTTTAGCAGTTCTCCCCTTAAATGTTCAAAATGTCCAGTTTTATGCCACAAAGCATCGGATCATTTCAGTGATATTGATGTCACCAAATACATTATATTTCAATCTCGATTTGATTTCAGTGTGTTGGTGCGTTGGTGTCTGGCTGACTTTGAATTTGTTTTTGTTCCATGGCAATGCAGCATCACTCTTGGTTTCACAGTTAAAAGCTACATTTCAACTTCTTTCAGAACTGTTTGTGCCAGCTTCCTGTCACCCTTAACTGTATAGTATAGTTCTATACCTTCTCAACAAAATCTTTTTTCTGCCCTGCATAGCTTTTCATAAATTTGAACAACTTAGTAAGTTCACATAAAAGTATTTTCTGTACCAAAAAGATCCATTTTCTCTCATCTTTCCTTTACTTATCTCCTTTCCAGTTATCATTCTAATTACTTACAATGTTACTGTCATTCTTCGACAAAGTATTGCATTGTGTGTGTGTGTGTCTGTGCGTGTGTACGTGTGTGTTTGTGTTTGTGTGTTTGCTTGTGAATAATCATCTTTAATTGCACTAAGACGAAAGAATGAGATGTAATCACACCCATACGAATGAGTAAAAGTGCAACGTTTCTAAGCTTTCTGATATCAAAGAAGATGTAAAGAAAACATCTCCTTTATTCATTGATTGGGAAAATGAACAAATTACGTTCATGGGCCAAAGAGAAGTCATTTACTGAAACTTTACTGGGGTCACCGAACGACCAGATATTTAGTTTGCCCTGAGAGTTTAAATTCAGCTTTGTTTCAAGTCGGAGTTGTATGCTTTTTTTATCAAAATGCAATCATCATCGGTGACAAAACCAGAAGTTGCTGGAAATGCTCAGTAGTTTTGGCAGTATCTGTTGTAAGAATGCAGATTCAACATAGCATAGCGGAATGGGTCTGGGTTATTTATTTTTTGCCAATCGTGTTCAGCGACGTGGCAGTTAGGTACATTGGTCATGGGTAAATGCAGAGTAATAGAGTAGGGGAATGGTTTAGGGTGATTTACTCTTCAGAGGGTCAGCAGGGACGTACTGTGTGAAATGGCCTGCTTCCCCATTGTAGGAATTCTATGATTCTATGATTTATTCATAAAAAGGGCAATCGGTGCCAGGATCAAGAATATCTCCGAGCATGCTCAGGGCATATTGAATTGGGAGGGGAAACAGCCAGCGGTCGTCGTTCACATTGATATCAATGACATAGGTAAGAAGAATGGAAGGATGAAATGTCCGGCAAAGAAAGTTCTGGGACTTACGAGTAAGTAAAAATGCAGGATCTCCAGGGTTGTATTCTAGGGATTACTTCTCGTGCACCTGGAAGTGAGACAAGGAAGAGGAAGATAGTCGAGTCGAGTTAAAGAACTGGTCTTGGAGGAGGAGGGTTATGGTTTTGGATGATTCGGATTGCTTCCAGGTCAGGTGGGAACTGAACAAAAATGAAAGTTTGCGCCTTAACTGGAGGGGCCCCAACATCCTGGAACGGAGGTGTGATCGTGCAACTCAGGAGGCTGTGGACCAAAGCAGCAGGTCAGAAACTGAACAGAAAGTAGATGGTAGTCGAATAAATAGGCAGGGCCAGTACAATGACCATGCTGAGGGAAAGAATCATAACAGTTTAAAAATATGAGTAGAAAGTTGGAGTAAATTATTGGCTCACTGTTATTGGGGATCAATATATAAGGATGGAGAGCCTGTGCACAAAAGTCTTAAAAAATAAAGACATATCAATGGAACTTATGTAAAAACAATACTTTTACTTAAAAGCGTGCAGTATTTGGAATAAAATTAATGAAACCCATTGGAAGGAGCATTTCCAGCCCATAAACCCCCATCCCGGCAAACTACTTTCAAAGTACTTTCAAAGTAGGGAATATTATGATACAGGGAATAATGATGGCTTGAGACAAGGGCACACGAGTGATTATGGATAATTTGAACATGCATATTGACTGGATTAATCAATTTGCAAGGGGAGACACAAAGAACGACTCATCGAATCTATGAGGGATTACTTCTTCGATTAACATGACATGGAACCAAACAGAGAACCGACTTTGGTATTACGTAATGAGGAAGGAGTGATAAATCATGTTGTTGTAAGAATCATCTTAGAAAGAGTGGCACAGCATAATGGAGGTTCACATTCAGATTGAAACAGTGAATACAGTCACATACGAGAGGTTTAGTGTTAAGCAATGACAACTTTACTGACCTATGGAAGCGATTTGCCCAAGTGGACTTGGCAAAAACATTAAAGTGCAGGACAGTTGAATAACAGTGGTAACTACTTCAGGACATAATCAAAACACCTCAATTGAAGTGCAATCCTTAATGGATAAGGAATTGTAAAAAGATGAAAAGTGATCCATAGCTTAACAAGGAAGTCAACAATAACATGACAGTGATAGTATTATCGCCGATTGCTCATCCAGATGATTTTCTGGGGACTCGGGTTCAAATGCTGTCATGGTAGATGGCGGCATTTAAATTCAATATGAACCTGAAATTACGAGTCTACTGATGATCATGAAAGCATTGCTCATATTTAGAAACAGCCATACATTTCACGAGTGTCCTTTAGGGACGGAAACCATCATTCTTACAAGGTCTCACCTACGTATGACTTCAAACCACACATATTTGGTTGATTCATAACTGCCCTCCAGGGATGGACAATAAATGCTGTTGTGAGCTGAGTTTCGTTAGCAAAGCCACCGATCTGTTGCTTGTGTTTAATTTCCACTCATAATATATTAGTGAATCCCAATGGTCGTCGTGGTGCAGGAACATAACATTTTTGTTTCAGGGAGAGTTACAGAATTCTGAACAAGTGACAGTGAAGGGACAATGGTTTCGATTCAAGTCAGGATGCAATGTGACCTGGGAGATTGTATTCTTCACCAATTGATGCTCACAAGCTATGGAAATGGTGAGACTATTTTCTGTTTCCAATAATTAAAACGACAGAGTTTTATGATACACAAACAGGCCATTCAGCGCAACATGTCTACAGCAATGGGAAAACACCAATCTACATTCATGAAAGTTACCACAAGGCGCATGGCCGACTCTGCTCTGGCATTTTGTGCTCATTCAGCTGCCGATTAAATGCTGCATTAACTTGTGTTATTCGTAACCTGTGCTGAGTTGGCCTTTTATTTCAATATATTCACACTACTTCAAAGTCCACAATAAGCTGATCAGATCAATAAACATGGTTACATTGTTCGATTATTATGAGGAAATTGGATTTTTCAAAAATCCTTTTGGGATTTTAATGGAGCTAGACCAGCATTAATTTGTCCTTGAGAAGTTCCAGTCCAGTTGGTGTTGGTCCATCGAAGTGGTTGTTGAGAGGGAGTGCCAGCTGTGCATCTTATGTGCTGGTTTAGCTGGGAGTAAATGCTACTGGTTGTGGACGCAGTGTTAAACAAGCCGCTGTACTGTGATGAACAACTGGCAGGAAAGCTGGCTTTTTGTCAAAGCATATATGTGTCAAGGAATTTATTATTCTGCAAGAAATAACAACTTTCCAACTAGAAGTCTATATAACAAAGAAGGAAAGTGTGTTTCTATGTTATTAGTGCCCTTAAACTAATGGTGTCAAACAGCTAGAATAATTTGTTGGGCTTATTGAACGAAATGTACACTGAGCATGTGAATTATCTTGGATATTTTCATAGTTGGATGGCCTGTCCTAGGTTTAGTAAGTGCTGATGCTCCATGGAATGATGCTGATTTGTAATCTCCCCACTTACTGAGTACACTACGATGGAAAAAAGCCCGCAATTACCGTTGAGTGGTGCTTCACAATATATCCTGGAATCGCAGAAGAAAGAAGATGCCTATCAAATCTGGCACCATCGAGTGCTGATAAAAGTGTTTTTTTTTCAAGTTTGTACGGTTTCCTTCCTCAACCACCCTCACAGGCAATGTATTCCAGAAGCATATCACCCTCTGGTTTCAAAACAGATTTCAGAAATCCTCACTCAATCTCTTGTCTTTCACTTTAAAGGTGTATCCCCTTGTGTTTAACCGTATGACCAAGGGGAACAGCTGCTGTCTGTTCACTCTGTCTATATCTCTCATGTTGTTATGCACCTCTGTCAGGTTCACACCATAACCTTCTCTGCTCCAAAGTTAAACAAAGGCAAATCTACCCTATCTTCATGGTTTGAGTACTCTCTTGTTTTGTTACTCATTTCAAAGTGCAGCTTCTCACAAATTGCAGCGTTAAGATTTTCGGTCATTGATCCAGCCATCTGATAAATCCGATTGTACCCTCCTGTAACCTAACACTTTCGTCCTCACTGTAAACCATGAAATAATCATTGTGTCATCCACAACATTGTTTGTCATGCTCTAACTACGACCGCCATCTTCCACATTCTTATCATCAACGTGCATGAATATCAGAAACAAAACTTGATTTTCTACCTGTTCTACAGTAGTTGTTTCAGAGGAAGGAATTGATAATTCCAGTCTATAATTTTCCCTCTTTTGGTGAATTTGCAGCATGATGCAGGAGAGGGCTTTTATTAGAGAGCCCCAAATGCTCTTTTGTACATGGAACTGAATTCTGCTTTTATACACCGTCCCTCTGCATGGATTATTCATAAGGTTTGTAGATCATTATTCTTAGACTCGCTTTTGGCTCTGTGCACTGCAACATTTCCATTTTATGTTGGCCTGCAGTTCATTCTTTATAACATTCGCTGCAATCCCGTCAGAGCACATGGAACTTTTTTTTAATCTGTAGGATGGACACAGGCTCATTCATGAAGTTTGTTTGAAAGAATTAAGGTGATGAGGATAAAGATTCAATTAATTTCTGCGTTATAAGCATGCAGTAGAAGATCAAATCACATTCTCATTTCTACATTGAATTGGAAGCAAATTCATAGAAAAAACACCCACCGTTCTGGATATTGTTCAGTGACATAAATTGACATAATGTAAAGGTAATGAATTGGTGAGAAAAGAAAATGTCTGCCCTAAATGGAGTTCCAGAAATAAAAAGTGGATGTGCAATACGAACAAGAATCCTGTCAATGAAAGAAGTATGAGAAACATTTTCCAAATATTCAAAGGAAACCAGATCCCCATTTTCCTTGACAGTGATGTTCGATTATCCATCGATCTCAGTCTTCCAACTGCATGGTATTGCCTGCCACAGATGGTCTTGCTGACAGACTACCTCCTCCCCTTCCTACCCTTTCCTCACCCACCTATTTCCATTGCATTGGCCCTTCTGCTGTGACATAACTTTCCATTTAACATCTCCCTTCACAATTCTCACACTGTGTATCACACCAGTTCCCTATCACTCCCACTTTCCCTGACTCTCCCTTTCGCTTTTTGCTCTCACACTAAATGCTGGACATTGCTGACTTCTGTGCTATTACATGTCATCAGTGAATGGTGCGTTTGAAATGATCACTGTCCAACAGCAACAGAAAACAATGTGTTTGTCACTGTCTGATGCTCCGTGAATGGGATGGCTTTGTTAATTATTGGTACAGAGTGGAGTTTCTTCTTGTCCCTCTATCACAACACTTAACCAAACAGTCTCATTACCAACGGGACAAACATCTTGGGACAGAATTGGAAGTCCATGTTCATTTTTCTTTTGTATATTGTGAAGATATTGTTCAAACAAAGAGCATTATTGTCTTCCAATATAATTTGAGATGAGATCAGAGATTTTTCCCTTTCAATCGAAGTAAGTCTTGATTGAGGGTGGAATCAAAGACCCTGAGCAAAACTGTGAGAACATTCTGCACTGGTAATGGGAACAATGGGAAAACGATCTCCACAAGTTATCTTTCAAGGTACATGCCATCCTGACGAGGAACTAACCAGTTGTTAAGACATTTTGCAATATACCTACAAGCAGCTCTGTGTGTATGTGCATCACTTGGAAAAAGGAGATTCAAGTCGGCTGCACTATTTCACCTTTTCCAGAGTGATGGCGTTTGACACGTAAAATCTGCCCATGCTAGTTCCTTCCAAAACCCGTGGATAACTATGCGCTGGACCAATGTATCTTATGTTTCCATAGTTTCATCTACAGTTTCAGAAAAGTAAGACCTTGCTGAATGAGTATGACCTTCGTGTCACCAGGAGCATGATATGACATTGAGGTGATGATTGGGATCCTTATTTCAATTGGGGACTTATAGAGGATTGGTCATATGATTCATGGTCACTGAATTAAACATTTTCGTGGTGATTTATGACACGGAAAATATTATTAATATATAGGGCTCTGTCAATTAAAAATCTTTTAATTTTTCATTCAAGGATCATAACCAAATTCATGAAAGTTAACTGAAATGGCAGCTTCACTGTTCCCTTTCATATCAGAAAAATATCCACACTCCAAACGTAAAGGGAAGTTGGAAGTGGTGAAAAACTTTAACAAGTCCAACAGCATCTGAGCAGAAAGGGTATTGACGTTCCGAGACCAATATGACATTTTCACAACAGACTCATGTTCGTCTCAATATGTTAACTCTCTTTCAATCTCAAGATACTGACTCATCAACTGTGTTTTACTAACATTTTCCATTTGTATTTGAGATTCCAAGGTCCCTCGTATATGCTAGCACAGTGACATATTTGGGTGGATAGCATGGTGGCTCAGGGGTTATCACAGCTGTCTCGAAGCAACTGGGAACCGGTGCTCAATTCCACCCTTGGGCCACCGTCTGTATTGAGCTTTCATATTCTTGCCGTGTCTGCAGGAGTTTCGTCCACGTGCTTCTGATTCTTCCCAATTGACCATGAAAAAGTGTTCAACTGTAACTACATGCTTCAGCTAATTGGTGATCGAGGAATCATGTAGGAGGTGGATCTATGTCCAATATCTTCAGAGGATCAGTGTCAGCTCGATGGGCCGAAAGTTTTGTTTTGACACTTTAGAATTGTATATCATTATTATAACAACGTCGGTGGTTACTGGGGCAAAAATCTCTGTATCAGCACGTAATGAGCTATATTTCTACTGATGTTCCGTATTCTTTCCATGGCCCTTCACATTGTGTAATCCATGTCGTCGTTTTTAATTCTGTGCATCGAAGAGCCAGGAGGGGACATGAGAATTCATTGGTAGATCGCATCAAGGAAAACCCGAAGGCTTTGGATAACTATATCAGGAAAAAAACAATGACAAAGTAAGATCTGGACCTATCAAGCATCATAGTGGTAAGTTGTTCTTGGAGTCAGAGGAGATAGGGAAAGCGCTAAGTGAATTTTCTCATCAGTATTCACACCAGAAAATAGCTAACGTTAGGGAGGAGAATCCTGAGAGACAGGTCAGTAGATTAGATAGGATAAACGTTCACAAGGAAGAGGTTTTAGCAATTCTAGAAAGTGTAAAAATAGATAACTCGCCTGTGTTGGGTGGGATTTATCCGAGGATTCTCTGTGAACCAGGAAGGAGATTGCAGCGCCTTTAGTTTTGATCTTTATGCTGTCATTGTCTACAGGAATAGTTCAGAGCCAGAGTACCGCAAATGTTGTTACCTTATTCAGGAAGGGGATTAGAGTCTAATTAGAGACCAGTGAGCGTTACTTTGGTGTGAGTAAAATGTTGAAATTATTAAAGAGGTAGGGTTTGAACTCATCCACAAAGGAATAATTAGATTAGGTATAGTCAACACGGTTCAGTGAAGGGTAAGTCGTGCTTCACAAACAATGTTGATTTTTTTTGAGAAGGTGACAAAACAGTTGGATGCAGATAAAACGGTTGATGCAATGTATACGACATTCAGTAGAGCATTTGGGAAGGTTCCCCGCGGTATACTATCGCAAAACAAAATGCAGAGGCACGGGAGTGAGGGTAATTTAGCGGTTTCGATCAGGAATTGGTTAGCTGAAAGAAGACAGAGCGTGGCAGCTGATGGGAAATGTTCATCCTGGATTTCAGTTACTCGTGGTGTATCGCAAGGATCTGGTTTTGGCCCACTGCTGATTGTCATTTTTATAAACGATCTGGATGATGGCGTATAAGAATGGGTTCGGAAATTTGCAGATGACACTAAGGTCGCTAGAGTTGTGGATAGTACCAAAGGATGTTGTGGGTTACAGCAGGACACAGATAATTTGGAGGTTGGGCTGTGAGGTGGCAAACTGAATGTAATGCGGAACAATGTCAGGTTATTCACTTTGGATGGACCAACAGGAATGCAGAGTATTGGGCTCTTGGTAAGACTCATGGTAGTGTAAATGAGTAGAGATTCCTCAGTGTCCATGTATATCGATGGAAGTTGCTACTCAGTTTGATAGTGTTGATGAGAGAGCATATGATGTGTTTGCTTTTATTACTAGAGGGATTTTATTTCAGAACCTTGAGATCATGCTGCAGCTGTACAAAACACTGGTGCAGCCGCAATTGGACTATTGAATTCTCTTCTGGTCATCTCATTCGTGGAAGAATGTGGAATCATTGGAAAGGGTTCAGAGGAGTTTTACTAGGTTGTTGCCTGGTATGGAGGTAAGATCTTATGAGGAAAGGCTGAGGGACTTGAGAATACCATCGTTTGAGCGAATGTTTAGAGGTGACTTAATTCAGACATTTAATATAATCAGAGATCAGATAGGTTGGATTGCGAGAGCCTGTTTGTTTGGATGATAATAGCTAGCGCGAGGATAAAAATCTTTAACTTGAGTTTTAATGGATTTAGGACAGATGTCGGAGGTCGTATCTTTACTCAGAGAGGAGCAGGGATGTGGAAAGCACGGTCTGCAACAGTAGTCGACTCACCACCTTTAAGGCCATTTAAGTGATCATTGGATAGGCATATGGATGTAAAATTGAGTAGAGCGGTTTAGACGGGCTTCAGATTGGTTTCATAGATTGGCGCAACATCGTGGGTCGAACGGTCTGTACTGCACTGCATTGTTCTATGTTCTATAAGTGCACAACCCTATCGAACTGTATATCCAGTGATTAAAACAGTTATGTATCATGCGATTCTTTCCATTTGAAATTGACCTGTCCACGTTCATCGAATGCATGTAGTGTGGCGACAGGTACTTGGAAGAGTCACCTGAGCAGGCCAATTCTTCTACCCCCCGATATTGACCCCTCACTTTTTTTTTGCCTAACCCACGCATCTGTGAACACAATGAGAATATTTGCTTGGCCAATTCACCTAATCTGCATACCTTTGAACTGTGGGATAAAACGCATGCATTCGTGGGGAGAATATGCAAACCCTACACAGAGATTCGCCTGAGGTTGGAGTCGAAACAGGCCCTATCCCTGTGAAAATGCAGTGCTAAACCCCTGACCCAGAGAGCCACATCAGCAATCAGCATTCTGTTGCCCAAATGTAATAAGTTTCGTTGATTTGCGTTTCATTTCATTCTGTCTGCCAGAAAGCGTGATGGTGACTGAGGAAATATCGGTGTATTCCCCTCAAGTCTCCACAACCACTGCTGACATTGCTTTCTGACTTCTAACTAATGTTATTTTCATTCTGTCCCTGGCTCATTAATCCAGGGATTTGAATGAACAAGGTCTTTGTACATTCCATATTTTTGTCCTCTCTGTCTCTCTTCCCTGAGTGTGGTCAGTTTCTTTAATTCATTAAAGCGACATGGGTGTAACTGGCTGGGCCAGTATATATTTCCCTTTCCAGTTTGCCCATGAAAAGGTGTTAGTGAGCTGCCTTCTTGAACCTTAGCAGTCCACATGCTGTAGGCTGCCAGTGCTTAGGTCTGTCTGGTTTCATTTCTTTGAGACCTTGTAGTGATATAACTGAATGTCTGACTTGGCCATTTCAGAAGGGTAGTTGAGCGTCCATCACATTGCTTTGGGTCTGGTGTCACACGTGGGCCTCACCACGTGAAGATAACAGATTTCCTTCCACGGAGGACACAAGTGGTCTAGGTGTTTGTTTTTATTTAACAATTGACAATCTTTCATTAGATTGTTAACCCAAATACTTCTTTGAATTCAAGTTGCACAATCTGATGAGGTGGGGTTCAAGTTCATGTTTGAGCCATTAGCTGGGCTCCTGGATTAATAGTCTGGAGATAATAGCATACGACCAATTCATTCGCAGCATCTACACTAGTAATGGTAGTGTTGCTGTTATTGTGACTGAGGTACAGAAAAATTTTCAGTTACATTGTCAAATACTTCCATGAAGAACAGAAACCAGTCGTATTTCAGCTCACGGGGACTGTGCAGAGCTGCGATGTTTTTTTTCAGCCAGGAATAGAAACCGAGGAGAGAAAGTCATTTCTTAACGCGGAGTGAGTGTGACATGTATACAGAGATTTGACATGGACCCGTCACTGGAAAGTGAGAGGAGGTTCTCTGGATTGTTTTCTTGGGTTTGTGTTATCAGCTACTACCATGACTTAGGGAAATCTGAGGGTCTGGTGACTCCACTCTGGACAAGGTTTGGGAACTGCATTCGGAGAGAGTCTGGGTCTACAGAGACTGCATACGAAGGAGCAGGACACGACATTATCCTTTCTGAGATTTCCACAAATATTTCCGGGTGTTGAATGGTTTCCATGTGCAAAGTGTGAAGCCAGTTAGTTTCAGCAATGAGGAGGTCACTGAACCCTCCTCCAGCATAACCTGTAGTCTCACACCAGGGAAAGGTCTGTACTCAAAATGCCCACCAACTGTTTTGATTCTGGAACTTTCCAGGCAGGAGTGGTTTAAGCAGAGTGCAATCCTCTCTTGTACTCACAAGGTGACAGAGGCCATCTCCGTCCGGTGAGGTGAATATGTTGGTTTTGTCTCAACAGAGGAAGGAAGAGAAAATCTTCCCGAAATGTAAGGGAACATGGTGACTGGCAAAATTGTGGATCAGCAAGAAGTTAGAAATATTAAAGGGAAAGTATTGAGAAAAAAACAAAGCTCATTGTATTCAATAATGGTACGTTGCTGGATTAAGTGAGTTATGAATTGAGAGGGTTACAGAGTTAGGGCAGGAGAGTTGTGCTTGCTGGGTAGCTCTTTCGGGAGAAAAGACAGAATGGCCTGATTCTGTACAGTCCTATCCTTAACTCTTTGAGGGAGGGCAAAGTTTGTCAAAGCTTTTTATGTTATGCAAAGGATACTGCAGACTTGAAAGTAGCTACTACGACTAAAAATAATTAAAACAGAAGAGACAGGGAAATCAGAATACCAACTGACGAATAAATCGATCTCATATGTGAGGGAAAATATCAGATTGTTTTTTAGGAATTCGTAATAACTAGATCTTTGGAGAATAATGATATGATTTGCGGAGTCAGGCTAGATCTTAGAAAAGGAAATCATTTTTGACAAAGCATTTGGAGTTTGTGGAGGGTGTTGATTGTGACATCGACAAATAAGAACCAATGGGAGCAGTATATTTGAATTTTCGTGATGCTATTGACAGGTATGTGAAGAACGTTAGCATCCTTGTGTAAGGAGTGAATATACTACATGGATTGAGACTTGCATCATAGAGAGAATACAGAGAGTAAGATTCTGCTCTGGACTAAAGGTCATTGCTCATCGGGTAGCCCGTGTATCAGTTCTTGGATCACAGCTGCTCACAAGGCAAAGAAATGAATAGAATGTGAGCAACAAATACAGTCATTTTCATTTTGAATTTATTAGAAGAAGAGAGATTGGGTTCTGCAGTTATCACTTATACAATTCACATTAGCCAGCAGTAATCAGGACAGTAAATGGTTTGTTGTTCTTCATTACAAAATGATTCAAGTGTTGAAGTAAATTCATGTTCCTGCAGTTGTAGCGTGTTGACTGGATAGTAGTTAGGCCACTGAGTACAGATTATCTCTCCCTTATAAGGAATTATTTCATTGCGACTGAGATAGTGCAAAATAGTTTCAATAGTTGCAAATAGACTTATTCTGGGATGATGGTACCGTGAGGAAAGTGTGAGGAAAATGAGTCTTTAATCCGTGACGCTGAGAGCGAATAACAGGCTTTTACATTTAAACATGAAGATTAGGTATGACACACATATTGTCAAGAAAAAGACAGTGGTCAGATAAAACATTACATTTTTCCATGATATTTGACTCCCAATAGTTCACATACCTGCCCGGAGCCCCTATGTTGTTGGAGAGGCAGCTCCAGGCTCTGAATGAACTCTCACTGTCTCAATATGTAGTTGGTGAATGGACCTGCATTGTTCACAAATCTGTCAGCAGCCACAATACCTTATTCCTGAAAGAAAGAGTTAGGCATTCCCACAAGTTATCTCCTAATCTTCATTGATTCTGCCTTCTCGGAGACAGAAGCTATTTCATTGAGACTTGGCACGAACCATCCACTTTCTCGTCTCACATTCTGTAAAGCAAGTTAAAGTAACACGTGTACCACTCGCAATCAATCCAGGAGGAACAACATAGAGCAGTTTATCTGTGTAGTCGCTGCTTCACTGTTTGTCATGTTGGGGCATCAATGACATCTTACTATTTCTGTATAATTGACTTGACAGGCTGAGTGTCCTCTTTCTGGTCACACGGAAGAGACTCAAAGACCTGACTTGGCAACTCCTAGTTCCTGTTTAATACCTCGATGTGCTGATTACACTCTTTCCCTCCCTGTTTAATAGGCAGGAGGGACTGAATTGGCTACGTCTGCTCTTGCCAAATAGTTTCAGTGGATTGAATACATTCCATTGCAACCAGCTTGAGATGCAGAATGAGGGCCTCTTTTTTAAATGTGGGAAAGAGGAATTTCTAGTTGGACTGTTACAAGAATGTTATCTTCAATTTAGCAACACAGTTTAGATGCTATCTAGTCTTGCTGCACATGGACACGGACTGCTTTAACAGTGGACAGTTGACAAATTATTCTTACCAATATTCAGTGAACATCTCCCACTTCTGACTGTATGATTTTGGAAAGACGTTGAGGCAGCTGAAGAATGCTAACTTGACGATGCGCCCTGAGATGTCCTGTGACAGAGGTGATTGATCCTCACCAACCATTAATACCTTCCCTTGTACTCTGAATGCATCTAACCACGCCTCGTTCCTATTGCATTCAATTTTGTTCGGGTTCCTTGAATTCCTTCCTTGATATCGGGGCCAGTCACTCTTACCCCGTGTACATATTTTTAGTCATGTGAATAGGTCACGGTGTCTTTGTGAGCAGCGTTTCCTTCTCACAGAGGGTAGTGACGGTCGGGACTTCTTTATTGAAGTGAGGTAGGGAAGGTAGATCACTAAGATGTTTAGAAGTGTGCACATTGGATATATGAGGCATCAGAATGTTGAGGGCTGCAGGGATTGAGCATAAAACAAGAGTTGAGGATTTTGCAGATTAGCTATGATCATATTGCGGGAAAAGACAGGCTAGAAGGGCTGAATGACCCATTCTTGTATCTGATGTCCTCTCATTTTGTTATTAGGAAGTTATTTTCCCGAAAATTCTGTTATTGGATGCTGCAGTCAGGGAGACCAGAGGATTTTGTGGGCCATCACTGGGTAAGGTATGGACGCTGTATTTACAGTGAATCTGAATCAGCAACAAGACCAAGAAATGAAGACAGTTCTGTTAAGACAGTGGCGTGAGATGTTTCAAACCGTCACTTCCCATTTTTTTCCCAATAATATTTTCCAACGCCATGTCAAAAAGTGTGTGACAGTTTTCATCTGCTGAATGGTTTCCACTGTTTCTGTGCACCAGGTTACTGGCGTAAATGGCCTCCGACTTTTCCTGTCCAGCAGGTTTGAGAGTTTCAATCGAACATAGGAACTAGGGACTGAGGAGAAGGGCTGGTCATGAGACCTTTGGACCTTCTCCATCCGACAATAAGATTGTGGCTGATCAGGTTGTGGTTTCCGCTCCTCAGAAAGCCCCTATACAGATGCAGTAAAATATCCTGATAGCTTTTGCATGGAATAGAATAATTCCATACACTTTCCAAACAACTTACCACATCTACATAACTTTGTTTGATGTACGTACCAGGATGCACAATTGAGTTTTGTGATCTCTCTCCCTTTAAGTAGTTTGTTTTACCGTTTTGTCACAGCATAAACTTCATTCGCACAGGTTATACTGTTTCTGTTAAAGGTTTACACACTAACCTCATCTGTCTCTACACCATAACAAGCTCTCTTCCTCCACTTGACATCTTACTGAATTAATATCTTAGTGGCTGAACTAATTGAGGTCCAATCCAATCAGTCCCCACATCCAAAGCATTGATAGGTTCGAAATAGTTGTTGATCTTGCACTGATCTGTAAGAAACTCCACCACGTTAAAGCTTTCCAAATTGAAAACAAACATCAATCCCTAATGTCGATTTCCCGATAGTGACTCAGGGTTCCCTGTTCCTGTGTAGCAGCTTCGAAAGGTTGAATGGCCTCCTCATGTGCTGTGTAAGGCACTCAAATGGCTGAATAACGTTATCATCTTCCTTTATAAATCCTTAGAGTACAAAAGGGTATCCTCTTGTCTCATTGCTGATGGGCTGAAATCGAACTTCCTCTACGTCTGCAGCAGAATCGCGGGCTTGTGTGAGAGAAAAAGACATGGGTTAGGAACAGCAGCTGGCCATTCAGCCTTTCGCTTCTGCTGCTCAAGTCAGAATGTGCATTGTTGATGTGATTGTAACTAAACATCCATTTCCTGTTTGTTCCCAAGAAACATGGATTCTTTTGTTCATTAATGATCAATGGAACTCAATTTTTAATGTTTTTATTAACCCAGTCTTCACTGCTGCTTGGGCGTGGGAACACTACAGATCAAACAAACCTAAAGAGAAAGGAACATCCCTGTCTCAGTCAGGAATGGAAATGCCCTTATTCTTAAAATGTGTCCCCCTCAAGCCAATCACCACGGCTTGATACATGGGCACAACAATTAGAAACAGATATAGGCCATTCAAAACTCAAACATTTCCACATTTCCTTTAACAACTGACAATCAAATACTTACCAAATTTAGCCTCAACTGAGATTAGATGAACTCCAGATACCATAAGCTCACAAAAGTGTAGGAAGTTGGAACATAGAACAGTGCAGCACATCACAGTCCTTCAGCCTTCAATGTTGTGTCAACCTTTTTTCCTAAACTTCATACCCCTCATTTTAATATCATCCATGTGTCTATCTAAGAGTTTCTTGAATGTTCCTAATGTATCTGATTCTTCTACCACCGCTAGCTGTGCATTCCATGCACCTACCACCATCTGTAGAAATAAAATACTGTCTCTGGCATTTCCTCTCAGCCTTCTTGCAATCACTTTAAAATTATGCTTCCTGCGTGAGAGTCATTTCCACACCAGTAAAAAGTCTGCAGTTGTCCACTCCATCTATGCCTAATCAGCTTGCACACCTCTAATATGTAGCTATCATCCTTCCTCACTCCATTGAGAAAATCCTAGCTTCCTTAGAAATTCTGTATAAGACATGGACTCCTGCACAGGCAACATCCTGGTAAATCCTGTCTCCACCCTTTGGAAAGTTTCCAATTTCTTTCCGTAATGGTGCGACCAGAATTCAACACAATACTTCATGTGTGGTCTAATCAGGGCTTTGTAGACCGATAGCATAATCTCGCGGATCTTAAACTCAGTTTATCTGTTCACGAAAACCAAGTCACCATGATTCTCTTATTACCCCTATCAACTTGAATGGCAACTTGTAGGTACCTAAGGACGTGAAGCCTAAGATCCGTCTGTTCCTCCACACGGACAAGAATGCTATCTTTGATCCTGTAATCTGCATTTGAACTCGATCTTCCAAAATGAATCATTTCAGAAAATAGGAAAGTGGAGCTGAATTAAGCCATTTAGCCAATCGGATCTGGTGTGCCGTTCGAATATGGGTGAAACGTTTCTCAGCCACATTCTTCTGCCTTCGCCAACTGATCAAATGGTACCCTTATTAATGAATAACGTATTTATCTCTTTCTTAAATAAATTACTTTTTCTGTCTGTAGGACTGAGCATGTCTTAGTGTGTAAGTGTTGATACCTGTACATCTATGTGTTGTGTGTTTAATGTGTCTATGTATTTTTGTGTATATCTATGTCTGCATCTCTGTTAAACATGATCTTTCAAGGTTTTGGGTTAAATCCACTGAAATTGACACCAACACCGTCCCTCTTCCTCCATCGCTACGTCTGTCAATTTTAAGTGTAGAGACGTAAAATGCCACCCTTTGCTGTCCTACCCTAGCTAAATGTCAGATTTGATTCTCTCTGAGATGATATCACATTCTTTAAATCTCTCAGATTGCTCGGCTGCTTGGGTTTTCAAATAACGCCTTTTTAAGCCCAAAGCACTTCCGGCTGTTACCTCGTGATGTTCTTCTTGAGATATTACCAACATCACTGGGTCAGTTTCAGGACTCTTCAATCTTTTCTCACTTATAATTTGTAAGAGTGCATAATAAAAAATTTCAAGTTAAAGAACGTGTAATAAATGCATTACATTAATTTACAAATGATTCCGTCGACCTTTATTGGATGCAGTTGCAGTGGAAATACTCTTTATTTTGTGAACTTCTTGTCACGAATAATCTTCAAAGACAAATCACTTCCACGTTGTAGAAGGAGAGCAGACATTACTCTACATGAGCATTCTCTACTCTTAGGGTCCTCAGTACAATTACGATACTCCCATATCTACCTATATGTGTGTGTGTGTGTGTGTGTTGATGGTGCTGTCAGTTTGGATGGTGCTGTGAACTGGCTCCCGCCCAGACTGAAATTCTGGTGTGAGAAAGTGAGGTCTGTAGATGCTGGAGATTACAGTGCTGGAAAAGCACAGCAGGTCAGGCAGATTTCGAGGACCAGGAAAATTAACGTTTTGGACTGGAGCACTTCACCAGGAATGCAATGGATGCAGTATAGTATGAAGGCCAATTGAGGAGGCATTGCTTCACTTTGAACACAACAGAGGCTGACATATCCATTGTGCACATGAATACACACAGAGACACGCAGGTACACACAGAGGCGAATACAGACATGCAAAGACACACATTATTGATTATAGATACACACACAAAAACAACAGACGCAGTAACACAAACACTAATACAGACATTCAGAGACACACACCGGTTCACTGATATGCATGCACAAACAGATACACTGTAATCAATACAGACACACTATACACACGCAGACACACTGATGTTGATACCGACATCGAGAGTCTGCCAGTATTTACTTTTGGCGTGGTGACATTCCCAATATTTCACTTGCTCTGTGTGGCGTGTTTTAATATTTCTGTTTCACTGCAGGAGACCATCTGCACCGTCTCTATCACTTCCACATTTTTCTATGACAAGGCGACCAGAACTAAGCACAATGTTCCACATGTAGTGTTACCTCACGGTGATGAACCCTTCCGCTAATTAAAGCAAACAGCGAGAAAAGCTCAACTCGCAACGTAAACTGTTAAAGTACGAGTGCCAAATCTCAAACTTCACTCTTTAAGTATAAATCTTTTCCATTTATTCTTTAACTCTAAAAGTGAACATTGAACAACAGCTACTCAAAACTAAAAGCCGCTCTTTCTCTGAACTGGTTGTTATTTGCTTCCAAATTTATAACAACGTAATGTTTCATTAAGGAAAACCTATATTACCATTATAACAACTTAATTTCAAAACCACATAGCATCAGTCATCTCCATTGTCATCTTTCTTTCATTAAAGATATTCCTGGGTTGTCTTCTAAATTATAGTGCAAGAATGTTTCATACAAAAACGGTATCTTTGTCAGAGAGAGTTTTGTATAGCCATCTCTCTCTAGATGGCGGTTACTCTCAGCCCAACTAGCGAACTGCTTGTCTCTCTTATGCCACTCAATATTTGATCATCTCATTGGTTAGATGTTAGAAAACAATAAATTCAAAATCGATTGACTTTTGTGTCCTAGGCCATAATTTAAACTAAATGGTTAAATTCGAATTGGTGTCAATCAGCAACCAAAACTCAAGGTATCTGTTTCACAGCCAAACTTTGCATGCTTTATAATTTCCAGTATACTCTGGGACTGCTAACTGGTTATATGATGGTGCTTGCAAGCTCTCAGTGTAGAACAACATTCGCTCTCTCTGAAAAGGTAGTATAAACACTTTCAACTTCATAACAATGGTTTATTCTGAGCTTTATAGAGTTGTAGCATAATCTCACTACTCTGAAACTCAGTTCGTGAAAGCCAACACAATATACACTTTCTTAACAACCACATCAAACTGGGTCAAGATTAGGGTGGTGTTGGAAAAGCACAGCAGGTCAGGCAGCATCCGAGGAGCGAGAAAATTGATATTTTGGGCATAAACCGTTCATCAGATGATGAAGAGCTACTGCTTGAAACGTCGATTTTCCTGCTCCTCGGATGCTGCGTGATCTGCTGTGCTTTCCAGCACCACCCTAATCTTGACTCTGATATCCAGTATCTACAGTCCTCGCTTTTGTCGATTTGCCATCAACCTGGGTGGCAACTGTGCGAGATTTCTGGACATGGACCCAACATCCCTCTGTTCCTCCGCAGTGCCAAGAATAATGTCTTTAGCCCAATATTCTACATTCGCATTTGACCCTCCAAAGTAAATGGCTTCACATTTTTCAAGGTTTAACTTGATCTGCTTCTCATCAGCTCAGTTTTGAATCCTGTCAATGTTCCATTGCAACTTACAACATACCTCAATTTTATTCAGAACTCCATTAACCTTTGTATTTTCAGCAAACGTACTAATCCACACGTCCACTTCCTCATCCAAGCCATTAGTAAAAATCGCAAAGAGATGAAGTCCTAAAATTGATTCTGCTGGACACCATTAATCACAGAGCTCCAGAGTGAATGCTTTGTATGTAATACCAGCCTCAGTCTTCGATGGGCCAGGAATTGTGTATCCAGACAACCAGATTTCCCTGCATCCTATGCCGACTGATTTTCTGAATGAGCCTACTGTGGGTAACTTTATCAAACTTCTTGCTAAAATCGATATACAACACACCTACTGATCTACCTTCATAAATGTGTTTTGTCACATCCGCAAATGATTCAAAAAGATTCGTGAGGCATGACCTGCCCCTCAAAAAGGCATAATTATTGTCCCTATCAAGCGATTTTTTTTCCACATAATCAGAAATCATGTCTATTAGAATCCTCTCCAATACTTTGACCGCCACTGTCGTGAGACTGATTGGTCTATAATTCCCAAGATTATCCCTATTCCTTTGCTAGAACAAGGGAATAACATGTGCCAACCTCTTTTCATTTGACCTGACTCCAATGGACAGAGAGGATGCAAAGATCATTGCCAAACGCTCAGCAATCTCTTCTCTCGTTTACTGTAGAATACTTATTTATTTTCTGTTTGGCCAAGGAGAATTATCTATCCTTGTGTTTCTCAGATTTTTCGTCACACCTTCCTGTTCTAGCATATCAGCCTGTTTCACGCTTTCCCCATAAACCTCAATGCCCCACTCAGTAGTGAATACTGAAGCAAAGCATTCATTAATGACCTCCCCTACGTCTTACAGCTCATGACACAAATTGCCTCCACAATCTGTGATGAGCCCTACCCTCACTCTGGCTTTCCTCTTGTTCCTGACATATGTGTAGAACGTCTTCGCTTTTACCCACCAAGATTTGTTCATGCCCGCTTCTTGCACTCCTGAGTTCATTCTTCAGTTCCTTTCTGGATAGCTTGTAACCCTCTAGAGCCCTGTCTGATCCTTGCCTCCTCAACCTCATGAAAACTTCTTCCTTCCTTTTGACTAGATGTTCTACATCCCTTGGCACAATGGAAGTATGAAGCTGTAAATGGATGGGAGCTGAATATCGTGTCACTTCCAGCATGGGCTGCAAGTTTCCCCACACTGGGCAGTGATCTAACACAATGTTACTGAACAATATACTAGAGTGATGGACAGAGCTCTACATACTGGGAGGGTAACTGCTCCTGTTTTTTTCAGATCAATGCACTAGGGTGATGCACAAAGTCCTACGTACTGGGAGGGTAACTGCTCCTGGTTTACAGTTCAATGTACTGGGATGGTGTATACAGCTCTGCATGCGGGTGGGTAACTGCTCCAGGTTTACAGGTAAATGCACTATGGGGTGTACGCAGCTCTACATGCTGCAAGGGTAAGGGCTACAGCTTCACAAAGTAATGCACTGTTATACACTGCACAGCTCCCCACAGACTGTTGTGGTCCGTACTGTCTGTAAAGAGTACTAGTTTGTATTGAGAAGTACTCCAGCTTGGTCTGCACTGTTCTCCATGCTAAACGGATGTCTCCTCTGTATGATGGATGGTGTCTGTTTCTGTGTGCTGGATTGGTCAGCTGATATAATTGGCCATTTGAGCTTATCTCTCAGTATATTTATTTTATGTTCTTATTCTTGTTATTGGACGCCGTCCCCAAAGTCTGATATCGGCAGCTAGTCCTATTTTGCTGAGAAGATCTATGTTGATTCGATTTGTCAGTGAAGTAATCATCTAATTGTAACATGAATATCTGTCCTTCTGGACCGTAACCTAGCAACTGGTGCTCATATCCCTGGATTCCCATGGACATCATTATTAAGCTCAGAAACAATTGCAAGATGTACGGCTTGAGTTCTCCCGTGTGTTCAGTCTGTGGGTCCCAATTGGCTCCTGAGTGCATCGTGAGCTGGCATTGGTAAGCCTTGTTTGGTCAAAATACTTCCTCCCATGGTGCACCCAGGACACCAGACACAATGCTTATGGTTACACAAAGGCCCTGAGCAAAATAGACAAAATGTCAGTGCCTACAAGGTTCTAAAAGGACTGCCACGTCCTATGAAAAAGTTTCATTTTCTGGTGCATGATAATTGTAAGGAAGACCAGGGGGATGTGCTTCATAACTAACCTACACAACCCCGAGATTCCTGGGGATGTCCGACACCCATCTCATCAGAATGTCCTTTATCGGACAAAATGAAAGAATACTAAACAACTTCTTCCCAAAGATGGATGAACTGGCAAACCAAAGAGGTGGGACATCAGATCTACCTTGACATCGGTTCCCAAGACCCCTTCAAAAACACTCGCTGTTGGGCCCTAATAGCTACGATGTTCGTAGCATGATCATAAACAATGAGTAAGTGTACCAACATCTGTTTTACATTTGTGCACGCTGGGGACGTTCCTTTCTTAAATTTGTCATGCCGCTCCGATGGCAAATAAACCATGTGAAGTCCCTTCAGTTGCATGGCTTACGTCCTATTGCAAATCAAAATCTTCCAAATATATGCCCACTCCTCTGTTGAAGATTCCACCCCCAATTGCTGAACGCAAATTGCACACAGCTGCTCGATGTCCTTTGAGACACTACCTCCTATTAAATGCAAAACAGTGCTGACCAAGAGAGATCCCGTGGACTGAAGCCAGATATCTACCCGGGTTATCACATTAATCGAATACCCTCTTTTCGTAAACGAAATCGCTATTTTTGCTGTCTGGATGAGCACAGCGTTCAGAGTATCGCAGGGCATTGTAATCTTCTGCAACTTAGTTACAGACTGTCTGTCAAAATACGCTCTGTCAACTGCTGCTCTCCTTTCAACCGCTTCCGAGTCGCCGAGTAAGAAATAATCAAACCCCTTGCATAGGCCTTGGCATTCTCCCAAAGCACCGTCAGATTACTGGCGTCCAAATTGATGTACAAAAATATTTAAATCCAATGAAAAATATTCAATAAGAAAGCAAATCTTAGCAGGACTTATACACTTCATGGAAAGGTGCCAGGGAGTGTTGCTGGACAAAGAGACCTTGGAGTGCAGGTTCATAGCTCCATGAAAATGTAGTCGATGGTAGATACTATAGTGAGAAACGTGTCTGATATGCTTTACTTTATAGGTCAGAGTTTTGAGTACAGTAGTTGGGAGGTCATGTTGCGGCTGTACAGGACATTGGTTAGGCCACTGTTGGAATATTACGTATAATTCTGGTCTCCTTCCTATCGGAAAGACGTTGTGAAACTTGAAAGGTTTCAGAAAAGACTTACGAGGATGTTGCCAGGGTTGCAGGATTTCAACTACAGGGAGAGACTGAACAGGTTGTGGCTGTTTTCCCTGCAGCGTCATAGCCTGAGGAGTGACCTTATAGAGGTTTACAAACTTATGAGGGACATGGATAGTTCTTTTCCCTGTGGTCGGGGAGTCCAAAACTAGTGGGTATAGGTTTATGGTGAGAGTGGAAAGATATAAACGAGATCCAAGGATCAACTGTTTCACTCAGAGGGTGGTACGCATATGGAATGATCTGGCAGAGGATGAGGTGGAGGCTGGCACAATTACAACATTTAAGAGGCATTTGGATGTGTATATGAATAAGAAGCGTTTGGAGGAATATGTGCTGGGTACTGGCAGGTGGGACTAGATTGGTTTGAACATCTGGTAGTGGAACAACGTAGTGGGCGGCACGGTGGCACAGTGGTTAGCACTGCTGCCTCACAGCACCTGTAGACCCGGGTTCAATTCCCGACTCAGGTGACTGACTGTGTGGAGTTTGCACGTTCTCCCCGTGTCTGCGTGGGTTTCCTCCGGGTGCTCCGGTTTCCTCCCACAGTCCAAAGATGTGCAGGTCAGGTGAATTGGCCAAGCTAAATTGCCCGTAGTGTTAGGTAAGGGGTAAATGTAGGGGTATGGGTGGGTTGCGCTTCGGCGGGTCGGTGTGGACTTGTTGGGCCGAAGGGCCTGTTTCCACACTGTAAGTCTAATCTAATCTAAAAAAAAAATCTGGTTGGCATTTATGGATTTTACCGAAGGATCTGTTTCCATGCTGTACATCTGTACGACTCTATGACTAGCTATCCTTCAGGAGGAAGATGTGCAGGTTAGGTGAATTGGTCAGGATAAATTGCCCGTAGTGTTAGGTAAGGGGTAAATGTAGGGGTATGGGTGGGTTGCGCTTCGGCGGTTCGGTGTGGACTTTTTGGCCGAAGGTCTGTTTCCACACTGTAAGTAATCTAATCTAATCTAATCTAATCTAATGTAATCTAATCTAATCTAATCTAATCTAATCTAATCTAATCTAATCTAATCTAATCTAATCTAATATAAGAGATATTTGGATGGGTACATGAATAAGAAGCGTTTCCAGGGATATGGGCTGGGTGCTGGCAAGTGGGACTAGATTGGGATTGGATCTCTACTCGGCATGGATGAGTTGGACCGAAGGGTCTGTTTCCATGCTGTACCTCTCTATGACTCTATGACTGTCTCCCACGATGCTCTCTATGTATTAAAGCTTTATGGATCAGACAAAGCTGACATTCTTCCTTAATTTGGACAAACAAGTGATATAAAAGGTTCTTCAGAATGAGAAAATCCATTCCTCTACATTTTCAATGAAAGGATAAAAATAACACCCAGCCAAACACTCTCTTCTGTAACGTTAAATGGCCCTTATTGATTAGATGTCGTTTTTTCTGGCACCAAGGCTAAATCGACCCTTTCATTTCGAAGGCCTGAAAGTATTAATTGCTGAATGACTCCCGTTTAATGTTTCAGGTGCACCATTTAAATGAGCGGTTAGCTATAACCATCCGAAACAGCCCGTGACCCCCCTGTGAGGAAGGTCCCCTTTTATTGCGCACTGCGATAAAGTGGTAAACAGTTCATATAAGGTTGAAAATACATCTGTAAAAGTTACCAACTCAAAACTCCTAACAACTCCATGTAGAATGAACCAACATATAACACAAATAAGAGGTGATTCTCCCTCCTTCCACACAGGGAGGGCTCATACTACCCACTAATCCCCCTTTGTCTCCTACTAGCTGAAGCTTCTCGCCAAACCCAGACAAAACAAACTTTAAAAAGTTACATGTGTCTTACAACAAGAAAATTAGAAGTGGGTATTCAACCCATCCCATCCATATCCAAGGCATTTCTGGTGAAAAAAAATGTAACCCTCCATCAACTCCCCTCCCCTCCCCCCGAACACTGCCCCCATTCCGTACTAAGAGAAAGGAAATGGAAATTAGAGATAAAGGGATTAATGGGAGGGGAGGAAGAAAGGAGAAAAGAGAGAAAGAGAAATGAATGGGACCCCCACACATTTTTTAAAAAACAACAAAATCAGGTAAACGAGGGAAACCACAGAGGAAACGAAGTGTACATGATTGTCCATAGTACTTGAACCAGCCAATCAATCTTAAGGTGTCCAGAAAGTCCTTTGCATTTTGTAGGGAGTCAAAATTAAACACTGACCCTCCGTGGTTGAAACGTAATATTGTCGAGTATCTTACAGGATACTGAATATTCAATTCCCTCAGCCTCTTTTTTTTAACCATATCAAAAGCCTGCCTCATGTGGACCATGGCCACAGAAAGAACCTGGAAAAACATAATTCGTGATCGTTTGGATAGAAGAGCCTGTGGATGCTTCTGCAGTGCTGGAGACCCATTTGTTTCTCTCCATAGTGCTGGATTTGCACAAGGACTGGGCGGGGTGCTGGTCTCACCCGAGCTTGTGCACTGTGACCTGGTGGGCCTGCTCGACCTGCACCCGGCCCGTCTTGAATTCCAGCTTCAAAAAACTACCGAAGCCATTGCTCCAAAAACTGACGGGCTGGCCTTTTTCTTCCCGTCCTGCCAGCCTGATCAGGCAGATATTCTTATGATGGCCTCGATTTTCAATGTCGACCTGCTCCCTCCACGCCCGGTACCCACCATCCCTAGGCGTGGGCCCGACCTGCTGAAAATTACACTGCAGTTTCAGTGGACACAGTCCGCTGCTCATCCTCCATGACACGTGTCTGAGACGCTTCTGCATTATGGCCGAGATCAGTTCCAGCCTGGTCTGGGTCTCCTCCATCTCTAAATCAATCTTCTCTCCGAGTTTTGCATACTCCATGACCAAGATCTGCACTAATATTAAGACCCTTGGCAGGTTCGCATAGGCCGACGCCACGGCCGATGGGTATCCGTGGCTGCAGGGCAGTGCCTGCTAGTTGCGATCCACGTGGTCCTTTAGCCTTAGTCATTTTCTTTACTCACTTCAACTGACATACAGCAACACCGGGGGTCAGTTTTTTTTTCCACAATGGGTAAGAAAGAGAATGTGAATGGATCACTTTATCTGGGTTCTGCTGCAAACCTGAGTAGGGCAAACCTACTGGGTCGCCAATATCTTGGATCTCCTCCGAAAATAAATCACCTTTAATGACTTTTTAAAAATGTTGCCCGTGGGTCACCTCACGGCCTTTAAGAAATACATGGACCAGCATCAGACTCTCATAACATTCCCGGCTACAGGCTGCATGTAGGAATGTGGGAACAACGTATATTTTGCTGTATTTCTGATGGTACAGAATATCTTCTTCTCTGATTGATTGTGGAAGGGTAGTCATTGAACAGCCTAAGGTAGAAATTGCTGGGTTCTGAAAACACGTATTAATAAAGGTTATACGACTCAACTGCAATAGCTTCCAGAAGTATGTCATTGTGAAAGTAAAGGAAAAATAGCAGTTTATTACAATCTGAAAGCAGAGAATGGAGAATGGAAAACAGGGAAATGGCGGAACTGTGAAGCAAGTACTTCAATTCTGTTTTCACAGAAGAAAACATCAACGAAACATAAAAAAACTTCCCAGAACGACTAGGAAACCCAAATCAGGTGAAAATAAGAATAGAATGAAATTAGTAAATACATGGTTTTGTAGAAAATATTAGGACTGAAAGTTATGAACATAGACAACGTCAGCATAAATTTATGAAATGGGAATCATATTTGAGATACTGGCTAGTTAGTTAATTATTGTTAAGCAATGGATGTAATGTATTTGAATTTTTGGAAAGCTTTTCGGTGAAGTCCCAAAAATAATGTACAGCATCACATCTTATGGAACTGGGGCTAATGTATGGACACGGACTTAGCATGGCATAGCTGGAAGTAAACAATTAATGGTATAGTTTGATATCAATTTTGAGTTTACTCTCAGCTGTATTTTACAGGGTAACTACAAGACATTTGTGCATCAAACTGGCACCGTTTTAAATAATTTGAATACTGAATATTGAAAAAAATTAAAGGTATAGCTAGAAGAAAGTCCATGGGTCCTGAGTCAGCGCCTTACTATCGGTGACACCCGCATCCGCCATCACTGGACATCAGCTTCATCGCCATCTATATCAGAGGCCACCAACATCGAAGTTGCTGATCCTCAGGTGCCATCTTTGCCGCTGGGCCAATACTCTTCCATTACCGCCTTTTTGCCCCAATTGCCAGAACCTCCAATGTCAGAGACATGTCTCTCACTGTTGTGCCCACCTCATCGATGTTGCCATGATGCTCTCCCATCGTCTACTTCATCAGCATCAAAACACCACCCAACCAAAATGTAGTCCCCGATCCTCTGGCATCAACTTTTGCTACTGGGTCCAACTCACACACATTGCCACTGCTGATGTAACAGTCGCCAATGTGCTGTGCTTACTCCGGAAAAGTGAGCAGGGACACACTCTCCTCTGCACTTGTCCCAGCTCAAGGTCCATACACTGTGCTCCACTTGAGACCTCTGGAGGGCCATGCCCTGAATCCATTGAAAGTCTGCATGTTTGGGCTGTCGTTGCTGCTGATGCTGTCCAAGCTACAAAGTCAGTAAGTTAGAGAGAAAAGATAGGGGGAGAAAATGAGAGAAAAAAATCAAGTCAGAGTGTACAAGCCTTGCAAAGGAGCCAATGAACCAGAAACACCAGAATAAAAGGACCCTTTTATTGGAGACATAGGTTCATGGTCTATCACAGGGATCGGGGATTGGGTCCCAACTATTCCTAACACACATGCAACATTTGTTTGAGGGAACCAAATGCAATATTTCCCAGCCTGATGACATCACTAAACCATGTTGGATTGTCAGTGGGTGAGGAGGATGTAGAAAAGTTCTAACTTGATTGAGATAAGAGGAGTGAATGTTGGGCAGATGTAGAGCAGTATGGGTAGATGTGACGTTGTGTAATTCATTGGATAAATAGAACATCAGCTGACCATTTGAAAATTGATTTGTTCTAAAATGTTGATCTATAAAGGGACTTATGCTCCTTTATTTGTTTCCGTCTGTGCAGCCTCCGAGCTCCATGTCGGGCAGTGAGTTCTGAATCCAGAATTAAATACTGGGAATGGCATTGGCACGCTGACCAGTGTATATAGACACAACAAGTGGGGAGCTGTAAGATTGAAAATGATCTGGATCACGCTGTACACCAGTCACTGAAAGCAATATTGCAGGAACAAAAAGCAGTTCGTAAGATAAATAATGTGTTGACCTTCATTTCAGGGGGATTTGTGTCCAGGAGTAAGGTTGTCTTACTGCAGTTGTACAGGGCCTTGGTGAGACCCCATTTCGAACATTGTATAGTATGGTGTGCAGTTTTGGTCTTCTTATCTAATAAAGGACAAAGCTGACATTGAGGATGAGCAGTGAAGGATGACCAGACTGATCTCTGGGATGACAGAGAAGGGATTGACGCGACTGGGCCTGTATTTCACGATGTTTAGGAAAATGAGTGGTGATCACAGTGAGATATATAAAACTCTGACAGGGTGAGACAGATTAGAAGTACTGATTATAATTCCCTGGGCTGAGATATCTAACACCACCGGCCACAGTATTAGGTGCAGACTGGCCACACTGCATTGAGATGAGAATAAATACTCAGAGACTGGCGAACCTAGAGAATTCTCTCCCAGATCGCGCTGAGGAAACCAAGGCACTGATTATACACAAGGATTTCTAGACAGTAAAAGGGTGGCGACAACAGGCTTATGGCGTGGAGATAAACGATCACCTATCATTGTATTGAATGGAGTAGAACATTCTACTACTGTAGTTCCTATTTTATATTTTTCTGATGGTTAATCATGTTGCGGGATATGTATATTTTTTGTAAAACGGCATTGAGCTGGAATGGGGGAAGGCTCCATGTATTGATTGGCCTACTCATTTCCCGATGTTTCTGTGCAGTCTGTGGAAAAGCTCTGTCAATGTTGTCAGAAGCTCTCAGATCTTAAGATGGAGGTTTCTTCAGGGACAATAAGATGAATTTCCGATTCCCTTATCCGATACTGACGCTGGTGCCGAGTGTTCTGTCCGGGTTTATTCCTTTAAGACTTCAGATCAATTTGATGATATTGAGTATCTTCCTTGGCCAACTTAGAAACAGTTGAAGAGTGTATCACATGTCTGTGTGTTCGGAGTCAGTTTTAGGCCAGACAAGGAAAGCACGGGAGATTCATTTCCTCAAAGTACATTGGGGAAGGCAATTGGTGTTTGCAAATTGGTTTCAAGGTCACTACTATTGACCACATTTTACAACTCGATATTTTATTAACTATTTTTAACTTCCACCAGCTGCCAGAGCACTGGCCTGGTCTGTGTTAGTAATCGAGTGACATTTCCACAACAGCACCATCTCCACATGGGGACCTATCAGAAACAACATTGAGCAGGTTATTTCTGTGCTGCTTGACAGATCTGTCGGAAATGACTCCCTTTGGTTTGTATATCGTGCTGGGATAGACGGGGTGATAATGGGTCAGATTGTAATTAATGTCCTCTTAGGAGTCTGGACATAGCTGAGTAATTTTTCACATTGCCAGGGAGATGGCAGAGTTGGAGATGGAATGGAACAGCTTCCCCAGGGATACGACTTGTTGTGCAGCACAATTCTTCAGTCCTATTGCAGGAATGGTGTCATGACGCATTGCCTTACCTACTGTGTTCAGCTGTTTTTTCATGTCACGTGCATCCAATCGGTTTGGTTAAAGACTGGCATCTGTGATTCTGTGGGAATCATGGCGAGGATGAGTTGGATCATCAACACCACGCTTCTGGCTGAGGATGGTGTAGATACTACATCCTTGTCTTTTACACAGATGTACACGGCTGTTCTGTTATTTTGGATGGGAATACTTCAGGAGTCCTCTCCGTCAGTAAATTGTTTAATGTTCCATCTACCTATATCCCTGGATGTGGCAGCACAGTAGAGCTTAGATTTGATCTGTTTGAATTGGGGTCAATTCTCCATCTCCACCAGATGTCAGTTCCTCTGTTCGGAATGTAACCAATCCAGTGCGATAGCTTTAACGAGTCATCATTACGTTTAGGTACACATGTTTCTTATTCTGGCGTGTTCATACACACTCGTCACTTAACTATCGATTGCCTTGATGGTAATAGTAGACTGGGGGATTATACTGCGGAAAAAGTTATAGACTATGATTGAAAACAAATCTGCTTCTGCTGCTGCTGTGGTTTTTCAGCATCAGATGTTAACCCAGTTTTATCTGTAATATCTGCGATTTAATTCTTCCAGTGACCCTTCTACAAAGCTTCTACAAAGCTCTCAGCCTCTCCAGCAATTTTTGTATATTTATGTCCAGTATACATAATTATTTGCTGACTTGAACATTTGTGATGTTCCTAATAATTTCTGGAGAAATTCTGCAGGTCCAGCAGCATCTGCAGAGACAGACAAAACAGAGTTTGTGTTTCAAATCTACTGCGAAGCTTCTTCAGAACTGAAAATAATTGGTAAGTGTTTATTTGTCCCCTTGCCAGAGGTAGGGGTGGATGACAGGGACCGCATATCAGAGTAATAATGTCACCGGATGGCTAATTCAGTGGCACAAATTATGACTTTAAAGGCATTGTTTCGAGTCCTACCAGGTCCAATGAGAGAACTTAAATTCGAATGACAACAATTGGAATGAAACCTCATTTTACTTACATCAACAATAAGCCATCAGGATTTATTTTATTATTTCACTGATACTCTTTGGTAAAGAGTCTAATTGTGACTGTAGACCTACAACAATATGGTTGGCTCTATATTGACTTGAAAAATGGCCTCGCAGTCAAGAGCAATTAATGATGGACAACAAATGTTGCCCTTGCCAGTGATGCTGCCATCCCGGTAAACAACAACATAAAGGTGAAATAAACCAAGGGAATGTGGATGATGGAGATCTGAAATAAATCACCTAGCATCTGAAAATATTGGAGAATCTCATCGAGTATAACGGCCTCTGTCAGGAGAAAAGCAGGTAACGTTTCGAGTGTAGTGACCCTACATCAGAACTGAAAGCAATTGGCAAATAATATTTTTATATCCGGACGGCTAGATGAGTGAAGGGGAGGTTGACTGAATGGATGGAAAAATGTCTATCGAGAGAGAGGAAGAGAGAGAGTGAGAGAGAGAGAGAGACAGAGAGAGAGAGTGAGAAAGAGAAAGATAGAAAGGAAAAGCAAATGAAGGGAATGATGATGAAGGAAAAAAAATGGGAGCTTATTCTTACATTTTCCCTTTTCCTATATTCCTGAATATCATGCCAATTTGGCTGAGTCCCTACTAACTTTGAGTTACATTCTCTCTATCTCTCTTCTCTGAGTATGCTGATCGACTCCATTGGTAAAGCTGCTGCTGTCGTTATAGTTGCTGAGATATTGAGAAACATAATGTTACATTGTCAACTGCTTCTTTGGAAAGAGGAACTGTTACTGTGGGACTGTGCAGTCATGTAATGGCTTTTGTTCGCTCAGAAGATAAATATTTACAACACCGAATGCATGCACCGTGTGTGTGGGAATTTCACTTGCTCCTGTCATTACAAAGTAAGGGGAGGTTCTGTGGACGCTTTTCTCGGGTTTATATTATCTGTGCTGGGTTCATTCAGAGAAACTTGAGGGTTTGGTGACCCCACCCTGGACGAGATATGAACACTGCATGGTTAACAAATGGAGCTGAGACTGCCCCCAGAAGAGAAGATCTGTACACAAGGAGGGTCATGGCACTGTACTGTCCTCCCTGGGATTTCCAGGAATACTTTTGTAAGTTGGACACATTCCAAGTGTAAAGTGTGAAATCAGTTTGTTTAAAAATGAGGTGGCCACATCAGTATAACCTGTATCCTCACACCAGCGACAGGACTGTGCTGACACTCACCATAACTGCATTGACTCTGTAACATTCCAGGCAGGAGTGGGTAACATAATCACCGTCTCTGGAGTGCAGTCCTTCGATATATCACTAGCTGATAGAAGCCGTCTGCCGATGTGAGGGAGCATCGGTTTTGCCTTCACAGAAACTTACTTTCAGAAATACTAGGGAAGGGGGGGGGGGGGGGCGGGTGGGAAATGAGGAACTGCAGGAAACTAGAATTAATGAAGAGTATGTTTTTGAAAATCTAATCAATTTGAAGTTTGCTATTTTGCTGCATCTGATGAGCTGCATCCCACAGTATTGACGAGGTGGGAACAGAGCTAGTGAAAGAATTACTGATCATTCTTCAAAGCTTATTAGATTCTGGAAAGGATGCTGCAGACTGGAAAACAGCTATTGTAAACCTAAATATTTAAAACAGTACGGAGAGGGAAAACCGAAAATTGAATAGTTTGTTGTCAGCTGCGAGAAAATCATTGGAACATTTTATAAGAAATGCGACAACTAGACACTTGGAGAACAATGATATGATTTGGTAGATTCGGCTTAGATTGGGGAAAGGGAAATGATCTTTGCTAAACCTTCTGCAGTTTGTGGAGATTGACGTTCTGACATCGACAATTGAGATGCAGTTGGAGTGGAGTATTTGAACTTTCAGAAGAAGTTTGACATGGTTGAATACAGGTGAGTGGAGACTATTAGACTCATGGGTAGGTAGGGTGAAATACACTGAATAGATTAAGAATTGGATAAAGGGTAAAATGTGTGGAAGGCTTTTGGTGTTTCAGGAGGATCAGTGCTTGGGCAATAGCTATTCACAAGGTATAAAATGAATCAGATCGGAATAACAAACATGATGATGCTCATTATTGTTTATTAAATTGTGAGACTTAGGGAAGTGTTGTTGTTGAAAAGGACCTGGAAGTCCTTGGTTTTAAGTCAGTAACAGAATTCATATGGGGCAGCAAGTAATTCTAATTGTAAAGGATATATGGTCTGTTGAGCACAATTATTAAAGTAAGAAAGTAAATATATCTTACTCAATTGTAGTGTTTTTCGAAAGATTATTTGGAGAATTATGTACAGACTGAGTCTGCTTTATAAATAATTATTTCCATGTCACCGAGACAGTGCAAATATTTTCACCAGACTAAATCCTGGCATGATCGTACAATCAGGAGATAGTGCAGTAACTATGTGTTTTAACCTGTAGCGCTGTGAGAGAATAAGAAGTTGAAACTTGATGGCTACGGACAGACACTCATTATGATGTTTCAAACAGCCATTGATAAGGTGAGTAATTCCAGATTTCCCATAGGATGCTCGATTCTCAATAGTTTACGCGCCTGTGCAGAACCCTCATTTCGATTGACAGAGATGTACAGGCTCTGAATGCACTCTGTGCACTTTAATGCGCAGTTGCTGTGTGACCCTGCACTCAAAGTTATATTTTTAACAATCCTGTCAGAAGTTAAATACTTAGCCATTCAGTCTGAAATACTTAGCCATTCCTGATCCACTTGACTTTCAGAAAGAACATCACTCAGCTGTGGAAGATGTTTTTGAGACTGGTTTGAAAAATAGCTTCACTCCGACTGCCAAACAACCACGCTAACATAACACAGCTGTAAATTGGGTAATGATGTCAAGGGAATAACATAGAACAGTCTCTCTGTGGAGTTCCTGCTCCATGTGTTTATAATATTGAAGCATCCTTGAAAGGTTCCTGTTCCTGTGTTAGTGACTTTAGAAGCTGAGTGACCTCTTCCTGTTCGTTTCTAAGTGACTCCAGTTATAAAGTGGTCACGTTCAGATCCCGTGTAAGTGACGTGTGGTGCTGAGCAGAGTCCTTGTCTTTCTGTGTAACTGCCGGGAGGGCTGAAAGGATTGACCCTCTTTTTGCCAAGTTTTGATTGGCTGAATGTCTTCCCCTCATTCGTATGAAGCCAGATTGATGTGCTGATTCAACCCTTCCTTTTGCTGTAGAAATCTGCAGAACTGTTCCATGAATGTTACCGACAGTTTAACAGCATAGACTTGAACGTTGTCTCAGACTACTCTTGTGCTCTGAATGACTCCAAGCAATAGAGAGTTTGCAATGGAATCTGATGAAGTGTAATTTTGATCAGCCTCCTTGATGTTATCTTCAGTTAAATCCTGCCTTTATATCAGGGCCACTCACTCTTTGCTAAACCATTTTATTAACCTCTATCTCTCAAATTGATAGGTCATGATGCAGGAGCAGGCAGTGAATTCTTCATACAGAGAGTAGTGAATGTCAGGAATTCTCTATTCCAGAGAGTCTGGCGAGCTCTGGCAGTACGTTGCCTCCAACTGCTCCTGTCTAGCAGGTTTGTGCGACTGAATGGAACACAAAGAACATCAGACTCATAGCCAGGATTAGATCGTTAAACACTATGAGCCTTTCCACCAAACACTAAGATTTTGGATGATCAGGTTGTGGTCTCATCCCCACTATCCTGTTTGTATCCCAATATCCATGTCTCAATCTCTGTCAAATACTGAACGAACACAGTTTGAATAAATGTAAACAAAGTGGCACCACATGCCTCTGAGGAAGAGAATTCCCGCTCAAAAGACCGCTTTAGAATTTATTTTAATCTCTCTCACAGTGTCGTACAACTGGCAAACCTGTCTACGTAAACCAAACACTCCAACCTGATCTCAATCCATTTGCTAGAATTAGGCTCATATCCTGTAAATCCTTCCTATTAATATTCACACGCAGATGCGTTTTAAATGTTGAAATTGTACCAGCCTCCATCAAATTCTCTGACAGCTCCTTTCATACACACTCCACAATCTGCATGAAAAGTTTGTCCATTTACAATCTCTCTCCTCTCACCTTAAGCCTTTATCCTATAGTTCTGGACTCCCAGACCTGGGAAAAGTCCTTGCTATTCAGATTGTCCATGTCATTCCCGATTTTATACACCTCTGTAATGTCACACCTCGGCTTCCGATGCTCCAGAATAAACAAACCCTAGTCTGCCCAGCTTTTTCCTGTAGCTCATTCACTCCATGCTCAGCAATATCGTTGTAAAACGTTTTATCACCCCTTCAAGTTTAAAAGCAGCCTTCCTCCAGCAAACACCACTGAATTAAACACAGTATTCTAAATCTGGCCTCAATAATATCCTGCCCTATCGAAACATGATCTCCCAACTCACATACTCAATGCACTGACCAGTAAAGGCAAGCATCCCAATCCCCTTCTTCACCACCCTGTCTGCTTGCGACTCCACTTTCAAAGATCTATGAGCTTGCACCCTTTTGTTCGACAAAACTCCCCAGGGCTACAACATTAATTATGTAAGTCCTGCCCTGTTTTATCTTACCAAAAAAGCAACACCACACATTTATCTAGATTTAACTCCATTTGTCACTCCTTGGCCCATTGACCCATCTGATCAAGATTCCATTATACACAGAGGTAAATTTTGCTGGCCACTGCACCTCCAATTTTTCTCTCATCCGTAAACATAACAAAAAGGCAAGTATTCATGTCCAAATCATTTATATGAATAATAAATGCAGTGGACTCAGCACCTTGTGTTACACCATTGGTCACAGTGCTCCAGTCTGACAAGCTGTCCTCCACCATCCTCTGTCTCCTACATTCACTCTTAAGTTTGTAGTCTATTAGTCTATTAGTTTGCTCATCTTGGATCCATTTGTCATCTAACCTTATTAATTTGACTGCCATGTGAAATCCTGTCGAACACTTTGCTGAGGACTGTATGGATAGCGTCTACCAAACTGCCTTCATATTTTCTTGCCAGCTCTTCAAAAAACGCAATCAACTTTGTTAGACGTGATTTCCCATGCACAAAGCCATGTTGACTATCCCTAATCAGTATTTGCGTCTGCAAATGCATGTAAATCCTATCCCTCATAATCCTCTCGAACAACGTGCCTACGTCAGGCTCACCAATCTATAGTTTAAGTCACTATTCCCTTTCCTCGTCCCATGTTTCCACTGATCACTGTAAATGTTAATATAAATAACTTGGTGATATGGCCAACAATATAGGTCTCAGACGGAGTCAGAGTTAGAAACAAGTCACGTAGGATTCTTTAATCTGCTACAATTGGCAAGTTTATGATTAAAACAAAGTTACTCAAACTACAATGGAAAGATGAATGACAAATATTTTGGATAGTGAAAATTTGAGTACCGATATTTCCCTCTCTAAAAATGCTGACATATGAACAGGTTTGATGACAAACTGAAAAACAACATCTCTGCAGAGAGTTAACTTGAATAAACTTTGACCAAATATTAACTGAACTCATTATGGCAGGAAACATTGGTTATTGTTCCAAATATCATTCAGCTTATGCAGCTATTCTGCTCTTAGATGCTACTAATAATGGGGTAACTTGCTGCAACAGGTGGAGTTAGCTGAATTCCCTTTACTTCAGACAGTGGGGTGATTCCTCATGAATGGTGAAGATGACGAAGGAGTTTTCAGCTTACACACATTGCTGTAAAAAGGAAGACAGAGAGAGAGGGAACAACAGGATGTTCCTTCTCAGGAAGGTTACATTTCACCATCTTCTGAGTTTAATCACATGTTCTCCAATCGCAAACAGAACCAGATGAGGGCTCTTTGAACAGTATCTGAACTGTACGACTCCATCAGGTTCCCTGCTCCATGTAGGTGCATCATTGCTGCCATCGGGGACACAGCCATTTATTTCAAAACAAATCGCCCTATTAGATTTGAAGATGTGTTTCTATGTTCCGTACACTTTTATACTACAACTTTTAATATCTTTAAAATATCCATATTTAAATGAATGCATTTTATTCTTAAATTACATGCCCAGTCTTATTCTCCCATAGAAGTTAAAATATTCATCAGGTATTCACCAGCTCGAAAAAGGATATGGTCAATAAGAACATTTCTAATTGTCAGGCCCACACTTCTGATCGTTCATAACATAATGCCTTCATCGCAAGAACGAGTAAAGAGAAACATCTTTAAAAGGTTTCAAAAGCAATTTGTGTTTTACTTCAGTAGAATTACAACCCACACAAATTACATCAGATGCTGTCTCAGCAATGGCCTGTTCAGATGCAGTAAAACAACCTTAAGATCATACTTGATACCCTTTGCAAGAAAAAGTATCATTCTACTTATTTTCCAAATCACGTGCTGCATCTGCAGACTAACTTGTGATGTATGTACCAGGACATACGAATCCTTTTGTACCACCGAATTCTGCATTCTGCCTCCAGTTATATTCTTTATTGTTATTTTATGCTTCCTCCAAAACAAACTTCCCATCACTGACATTGTACATTTTTTGTGTGTAAGGTTTGCTCACGACCCTGCCCTTTCTGTAACTCCTTGCAGACTCTCTGCCACCACTTCACATCTTATTGAATGTTTATCCTGGTGTATGAGCAAACTGAGCTCCAATACATTCAGCCATTTCATCCAAATCATTAATCTAGATTGTAAACTGTTCAGAAACTCACACTGATCCCTCAGGAGTTCCACCAGTTAAGGCTTTCCAACCTGAAAACAAGTAATTATCTCTACTCCATATTTCATGGCAGCTAACCAGGGCTCCTTTTGAAAATTTGCATGACCTCCTGCTACACGGTGTAGCAGGTTGTTGATTTGTTCCTGAGATAGGCGGGGCGGTCCACCGTTCGGGCCATTTGTTGTCATATGATCCGGTATAGTTCGTACTGTCAATGATCCTGATCCGTGAGAGTTTAAAAGATGAGCATAGAATATAGACTAAGATTTTGGGGGATCGCTACCCTGTCAGAAATGTGGTCTTTCAAATGCAGCAATAGAAAAATTCTGCAATATCAGTCACGTGCTCAATTTTCACCAGACAGACACTGAGGAAGAGGGAAGGTTTCCTAGTAGCCTGATTAACATGCATCCCCTTAACAACACAAACAATAATCTTCATCATTAATTTCATTTTTGGCTGTTTGTGCTATGTTAAGAAATGCTTCAGTCACTACACATTAAAATAAACTATTGTCTTTGAGAGGGCACTTTATAGTGGTTTATAAAATCATGAGGTGCATAGATTGGGTAAATAAGCATAGCCTTTTCCCTGGGGTAAGGGAGTCCAGAACTAGAGGGCATGAGTTTAAGGTGACAGTGGAAATATATAAAAGGAATCTGGGGGGCAATTTGTTCACACACAGAGTATGATTTGTGTATGGAATGAGCTGCCAGAGGAAGTGATGAAGGCTGGTGTGATTGCAACATTTAAAAGTAATCCAGATGTGTTAAGATAAGGAATGATTCAGAGGAATATGGGCGAAATGGTGGCAAATGAGACTAAATTACTTTAGGACTTCTGTTTGGCAAGGACGAGTTGCACGAGAGAGTATGTTTCCTTGAATTATATCTCTATTAAACCCTGTCCAAATCCTATATTCTATTCATTAGAAGCTCATTAGAGGGGCAGAATAGTCTTCTCCTGCCTCATTGCAGAGATACTAACAGTCTGAATCGGGTCTTCCTCTACCTTTCTAACAGCCTCAATGGGTGCAGCGAGACAACATGGGATAGGAGCTCCAGCCGCCTGCTCAGTTTATAAAGATCCTGGCTGGTCTGTTTGCCACTTAAAAATCCTTTCCTGTCTATTGTCAATAACCACTGATTTCCCTGTACAACAAAGGTCAGTCAAGGTCAGACTCGAATATCTTCAATGACCGAGTCTTCACTGTTCTGTAGGGATGAGAATACCACAGACATCACATCCTTTTCTCATTCTTAAATGGGGGAGCTTCTAAATTTGAAGTGTATGAACCTCACAGCTCTCTTGCGTCAACATTTTCGATTGTGAAAACCATGAACTGGACTGTTTTGGCCATCGAGTCTGATCAGCTGTTCGATCATCACTGATATGTTTCTCAATAAAATGTTCCTACCTTCTCACTGTAACACTTGACCCCTTTATCAATCAAAACAGACCTACCTCTGACTGAAAAAACGTAACTGTGTCTGTATCTCTGCATGTCTGTATGCGTGCGAGTGTTTCTGCTCATTGACAGTAGACAGAGGGTGATGAAGGAGCGTTGACTTTTGGACTGGAGGCCTGTGACCAGCGGCGTTCAACAGGGTGTAGTGCTGGAACCACTTTTGGTTTTCATTTATATCAATGATTTAGATGAGAATTATAGAAGGCATGGTCAGCATGTTTATGGATCACATCAAAATTAGTGGAAGGTGAAGAAGGTTACATA
Source organism: Hemiscyllium ocellatum (assembly GCF_020745735.1). Classification (NCBI taxonomy): domain Eukaryota; kingdom Metazoa; phylum Chordata; class Chondrichthyes; order Orectolobiformes; family Hemiscylliidae; genus Hemiscyllium; species Hemiscyllium ocellatum. The sequence goes on along the minus strand of NC_083454.1, from coordinate 365,687 downwards.
AGATTACAAACAGATCATGATTAATTGGATCAATTAATCACAGAGATGTGCAGCACGGAAACAGAACTTTTGGCTGAATTCATTCGTGCCAACCAAATGTTGTAAGTTAAATTAGTTTTATTTTCCAGCATTTCTTCCATATCAATCTAAATGCTTCCCATTCATGTCCCCATCCAGAACCCTTTTAAATGTTGTAAATGGACCAGCCTCCACCACTTTTCCTGGCAGCTCATTGCATATATGCACCAGCCTCTGCGTGAAAATGGTCCCCTTAGGTCCCATTTAAATCTTGTCCATCTCACCTTAATTCTATGTCCTCTAGTCGTGGACTTGCCTACCCTGGAGTAAAGAACCTGACTATTCACCATATCCATGGTCTTCATGATGTCATAAACCTCTAGAAGGTGCAAATGTAACTCCAACCAACACGAATGGCTGTGTTTTCAGTCATCCCAGGCCTAACTTCTGAAATTCAATACTGACACCTGTTCCTTCTCCATCACATCACAATTCTCAAATCCTTTTAATCAACTTGTTCAGCCACATTATCAAACAACTCTGTTTGATTGGAATCTAGACTTTTGGGCTTACACTACAACCACTTGGCAATAGTCCCAAAAGTTGCAACATTATTCTCCTGTGCATTTGTTCATCAGCCTGTTTTGAAATACTGTGACATACCTCCGTGACAGGTAGGACTTAAATCCAAACCTTCTGGTCCAGAGTGAGAGAGAGTACCACATAATTTCAGGCATTGGAATCTAACCCAGAGCTCTGGCTCTGCTGCATGGGCATTGCGCAATACACAAGTCTTAATCTATTCCCTAAGTTTCGGTCACATTTTAAATGTCAGCTTTCAGCTCAGTGTGGATTCATTATAATTTGGAACACTTTTACTGAGTTCCAAAGTTAAAAGAATTACATTGTTTAACAGATGATGAGTACTCACCTCAATTGTAGGATGTTGCGTTTATGTGCTCTGCCTTCGAGACAAACTATGATGATCTTTAATTGTTTGGCTATGATTTCCATCTTAAGTGGCTATTATCTGACGACTGCAATATGAGGGAAAGACATCCTGCAGACATACTCGGCACTATAAAGGAACAGATATTTATCACTGAACACCAGAGATGAAGAAAGCGCATATTTTCTGGATTAAAAACACCAATCACTCTTTCCCACCCGGAACTTGTGACGGCCCTCTCCTTAAAACCACGAAATGATCCAAAGCAGCGAACTACTTTCAAACCTTTCTTCCCCTATGCTATTACTCAGGGGCTGAGGAGTAGCAGATGGAGTTTAGTTTTGATAAATACAAGGAATCAGAATTTGGTGAAACAAGCAACGAGATGACATATACAATTCAATGTCAGGCCATTGGTAGTGTTGTAGAACAGAGGGATCTAGGGTTTCTGGTATATTTCTTTGAAGTTTACATCATTTGTAGACAGGGTGGGTATGAAAGCGTTTGATTTGCTGTCCTTCATTGCCCAGACCTTTTTGTACAGGAAGTGGAACGTTACCTTCAGGTTGTGCTGGACATTCGTGAGGTCTCTCCTGAAGTACTGAGTCCAGTTCTGGTCCCCCAGTCACATTGAGGATATTATTAAATTGGAGACGGTTCAGAAAAGATTTTCCAGGATGTTGCTGGGAATGGAGCGTTTAAGTTATAAAAACAGGCTGGATGGACTAGGACCTTTTCCACTGCAGCGTAGGAGGTTGAGACTTTATCAACCTTATAGAGGATAATAAAACAATGAAAAGTATAGATTATTTTGAAAGCAGGTGTCCTTTCCTTAGGGTGGTGGATTTCAAGATTAGGGTATGATTTTAAGTTGACAGGAGAAAGTTTTGCAGAAGACAAAATGTCATAGAGCTGTCCAGCAAGGAAACAGACCTTTCTATCCAACTCATCCCTACTGACCAGATGTCCTATAGTAATGCAGTTTCATTTGCTAGCATTCGACCCATATCTCCCTTAATGCTTCTTATGCATGTTTCCATCCAGATGCCGTTTAAATGTTGTCATTATACCTGCCTCAACAACTTCCTCTGGCAGCTCGTTACATACACAACACCCGGACTTTGAAAACGTTGCTCGTTAGATCCCTTTTAGTAAGTTCCCCTCTCACTTTCAAACTGTGCCCTTTAGCTTTGGAACGTGCTACCCTGGGGGAAAAAAGTCTAAGCTATTCACACTATTCATTCCATGTATGACTTTATAATCCACTAAGATCATCTCTCCACCGCTGGTGTTCCAGGAAAATAACACCGGCCTATTCAGCCTCTCCATAAATTGCAAAGCCTCCGACCGTTGCAACATCTTTGCAAATCTTTTCTGAACCCTTTCAGGTTTCACACATCCTTCTTCAATGAGCGAGACTGTAATTGCATGAAGTATTGAAAATGGCCCAATCAATGTCCTGTACAGCCGCAATAAGCCCTCCCAACGCTTATATTCAATGCACTGACCAACAACCACAAGCATATCAAATACCTTCGTCACTATCTTATATACCTGCGAATCCACTTTCGAAGTATCATGAACCTGCAATCTAAGGTCTCGTTGTTTCACAACACTTCCTCAAGACTTAACATTAAATGTATAAGTCAAGCCCTGATTTTTCTTTCCGAAAGGCAGCATCTCACATTTACATAAAGTCCAACTGTGACTCCTCAGGTCATTGGGCCATCTGATAAAGATCATGTTTTAATCCAAGGTGACTTTCCTCTCAGTCCACTGCACCTCCAACTTTGGTGTCATCTATGAACGTACTAACCATTCTACCTATTTTCACATCCAATTTATTTATATAAATGGCGAATAGCAGTGAACCTAGCACCAATCTTTGTGGCACTCCACTGGTCACAAGTCTCCAGTGTGAAAAGCAACCCTCCACCAACACCCTCTACCTCCTACCTTCGATCCAGTTCTGTATCCAAATGTCTAGTTCTTCCTGCATTCCATGAGATATAACCTTGCTAACCAGTTTCCCATGGGGAACCTTGTCGAAAGCCTTACAGAAATTCATAGAGATCACATCTACTACTCTGCCTTCATTAATCCTCTGTGTTCGTTGAAGAAAACAAAAATCATGTTTATGAGACATGATTTCCCATCACAATACCATGTTGACTATTCCTAATCAGTCCTTGCTTTTCGAAATATATGTACATCCTGTCCCTCAGGATTCCCTTCAACAACTTGCCCACCTCAGATGCCAGGCTCACTGGTCTATTGTTCCCCAGCTTTTCCTTCAGTTTGTTTAATAATATCACCACGTTGGTCATCTCGTATCGTACAGCACATTCCCTGTCGCTATTGATGATAAAAACATGTCATTAAGTTTCCCAGCAATCACTTCCCGAGCTATCCACAGAATTCTTGTATTTACCTGATCAGGATCCACGAATTGCATGAGAAATGACTTGGTTAAAGTCACAACAATTAGAAGACTTTGTAAAGTAAAATAATATGAGAAGATTTGGAAATATATGATCCAAGCCCAGGAACGTGGGAACTAGTCTAATTTCAGGTTATCATTAGCATTGTGTGTATGGGCAGATAGGTCTGTTTCCAAACCCCCCTGTAAAACTCTACGACATCATGTGTGTTTGTGTGTCCAATTTTCTATCTGCATATTTCTGTCTGCGTTTGTCCATTGTGTGTGTCTATATGTGTCTCTGTGTGTATATATGTTATTGTGCATGTTAGGTATGCTCCTGCAATAGTGTGTGTATGTATGTTTGTGTTTCTGTCTCTCTGCATCTCTGTGCAATGGGAACACTTTTGTTTTGGGGGTGAATCATTGAAATGGGGTTCAAAGCCTCTCTCCCTCCCTCCCTATCCCTCTATCTGTCCCACTTTTGTTTAAAGAGATATAATGCCACATTCTGCTGGTCTGTTTTCGAATTTTTCAATCCTTTCTCACACATAAGATTATATGGAAGAGTAAGTTACTAAACATTGCATTTTACAGGAAATGTCTGTGTGTGCGTGTGTCAATGTATGTCTGCCTCTGTGTGTGCATGTCTGTGTATCTGTGTTTGTGAGTGTCGGTGTGTCCATGTCTCTGCGTATCTCTGTGTGTCTGTGTGATAATATATGTGTTTTATTTGTGTGTGCGAGTGTCTGTGTGTCTGCCTGCATCTGTGATTCTGCGTGTGTGTGAGGAGTGTGGGTATCTGTGCGTGGGGATTTTGTAAGGGTATTTTCTATGTGTCAATGTGTGTATGCCTCTGTCTGTGTGCCTGTGTATGTGCATATCAGTGTGTATCTGTGTACCTGTGTGTGTCTGTGTTTGTGTCTGTTTGTGTTTCTTTGTACATGCATGTACGTTCATGAGTTTTTTGTGTGTCTGCATGTGTGTTAGTTGTGTGTCTGGCTGAATGTGCCTGTCTGCTTATGAGCGTATGTATGCATTTGTGGGGAGTGCGCGTAAATGTGTGTGTTAGTGTGCATGTCTGTTTGAGTGTGTGTGTCTGTCTGTGTGTGTATCTGTATGTGAATGTATGCGTCTGTGTGGGGGAATGTGGGTGCCTGTGTGTGTTAGTGTGTGTGCATGCCTGAGTGTGTATGCCTGGCTGTCTGTGTCTGTGTGTGAGCGTATGTGGGTGTGTGTGGGCAGTGTGGTGTCTCTGTGTGATGAGTGTGGATTTTTTTCGTGTGTGGGAAGCATGGCTGTCTTTGTCTTTGTGTGTGTGAGTCTGTATGAGTGTTTCTGTGTCTGCCTGGGCGTGTGTGTCTTTGCAAAAGAGTGTGGTGCTGGGAAAGCACAGAATTCCAGGCTGCATCCAAGGAGCAGGAAAGTTGAAATTTCGAGCATAATCCCTTCATTAGTAATGAGGCTTTTGGACTAAGTTGGCTGAAAGATAAATGGGAGGGCGTGGTGCTTGGGGGAAAGTAGCTGGGAAGGCGAGAATTAAATGAAGGTGGGGTGAAGATGATAGGTTGAAGCAGAGAGTGAAGTGGATAGTGGGAATGAAAATGGACAGGTAGTACAATTCAAGAGGGAGGTACCAAGTTGGAAGGTTGGATCTTGGATAAGTTGAGGTAGGAGGGTGGAAGTGAGGAAACGGGTGAAATCAGTGGCTGTGTGTGTTTTGCGGGTGCGTGTGTGTCTGCGTGAGTGCATGCATATGTGTGCGTTTATGTATATATTTCTGCATGAATATAAGCATTTATGTGCGTGTGTGTGTGTCATTGGCGTGTGTATGTCTCTTTGCGTCTGTGTGGCTCTCTGCGTCTGGGTGTGTATCGGGTGTGTGTGATTGTAAGCGCGTGTGTAGGGTTGCTATGAGTATGTGAATTTGGGTGTGAGTGTCTGTGTGCAGCTATATATGTCTGTCTGTATGTGTCTCTGTGTGCGCATGCGTTTGTAGTGTGTGTGTAAGTGTGATGAGTGGCTATGAGTATTGTGTATCTGTGCGTGAGTGTCTGTGTGCAGCTCTATGTGTGTACATGTCGAGGTGTGCGTGTGCCTCTTTGTAGTGTGTGTGTGTGTGTGTGTGTGTGTGTGTGTGCGCGTATATGTGTGTTGATGGTGCTCTCAGTTTGGATGGTGCTGTGAGCTGATACACTCCCTCTGTCCTTCCTAAACTGATTCCCTGATGATTTTCGCACTCCATTACCAACTGTGCAGTGGTGTGGGGAGATCAGCAGAGACTGACAGCAACAGAAAGCTCAGCAAGTCTGCCAGCATCTGTGGACAGAAATGAAAGTTAATGTTTTGGGATGAGTACCCCTTCCTCACAAACTCATGTCAGGGGGATAGTACTTCAAATTAACAACACAGAAATTACCAGACTCGCCCCACACTGATACACACAGATAAACACACACTAACACAGAGACGTAGAGACACTCACTCATACACTGACACTAATACAGACATGGAGTGTCTGTCAGTATTTCTCTTGCTCCGGTAACTTTGTCAAAATATCACTTGCTCTCTGGTGTGCGTCAGGTTTTTTTGTCTTGTTTTGTGTTCGTATTGCGCTTCTTCACACTAGTGAGTGAAGCAGTATTTATGTGTGGAATGTGATTGGAGGGCAATTTCAATGCTTGCAGAAACCGAACCTGGAAGAATTGTAAACTGTGCAGAGGACAGTGTGGAACTCCAAAAGGGCAGTGACAAATTAGTGTAGTGTTCTGTGTTATGGCAGATGACCGTTAATGCAGAGTAGCGTGAAATGATGCACTTTAGTTGGAATTACAGTGACAGACAATATGAAACATCTGTACAGTTATAAAAGGGCTGCTGGAGCACAGGATGCTGGATGTATATGAGGACAGATTATTGAACATGGTATGTCAAGTGAGGTGAGCAGTAAATGTCTCAGTCTATTTTCAGTATCTGAGCGTTTTACAGGAAGAGGTATAGCAGGGAGCTTCCCTGCTCCCTTCCTGGGAGATAGTGGTGATGAAGTGATGTGACCTTCCTCCCCTCCTGCCCACCGAGACAGTGGCATTTCCATTTCTATCAGCTCGACACAAAACAGAGATGGCATCAGGGCCACGGTTCTAAGTTGTGCCAGGGGAAGCGGAACCATTAGTGTGTTTAAAGTGAGAATTGCCCTTCACTGAACATTGTTGCTTACTCGGTTGGTGGGACGTGATTGTTTCAAAATCTCCACACGAGGCATTCTGGTCCTCTCCGACTAGTACCAGGGTCCTCCCCATGTGACGGCGGAGGGGGGATAAGGGAGCGGATATCGGGTACTCCCTCACCCAGCTTTACCCCAGGCTATTTCTCCTGGAATGGGTCAAAGCGATGGAGGGAGGGAAGGTTGCAGTGGCTGGCCCTGTCTAAGTGCTGGTGTAGGTGTGGTAGGGGTAATAGTAAGGTGCCAGGATGCATCAGTACAGTGTTATGTCCATGCTGTGTTATTAGTATGGGTGATATAGTGGATGGAAATTGGAGGGGAAAGAGAGAGAGAGAGAGAGAGAAGGTGCAATAGTGAAAGTGGTGGAGCATGAGCCTTGTTTGGTGGTCGGTGCTATAACAGATATACAGTGAGTGTGAGGGAGCAGGGAGAATACGGTGACCCTTATTCTGACAGAGCCAGGAACGTTATTGATACTTGTCCTGTATTGCTGGACATTTCCTCAGATCGCAGCTCCTGCACTGAGCTGGGTGGTGAGCACAGACCATACTCAGTGGGTCTGGTGGTGTAGTTCCCTCTGGGAAGAGAATGGAACCCCACTGTACGACCCCATCCGCCAGGACCTCCAAACCCCTGTCAAAAAACCATGGTGTAATTGACTCTTTTCTGCCATGCTCAGGGTAAACTGCGCAGAGCAACTTCTAACTAAGGAAGTTTAACTCTGTGCCCATTGGCCTTTTGAAGATGGCACCAGTGCCAGGGAAAACGGAATATCCAGGGGCATCCGAGCGATGGTGAGTACCTCCAGCCATGATGGATGGGAGAATCGGGCTGGTATTGTATAAGAGGGGCATCATGGAATGGGGTGGGTAGTTAATGAGGTGAGTTTGAGAAGACAGCATCAAGAAACTAGCTCAGCCTCGTACAGACAATCCCTCTGTCACATTCAATGAAAACGTCACTGAGGCAAATTATTGTTAGATTCAGCCCAGTGAGTCATAGATTCTGTTGAAACCACTGACAGTCACAAAGCTGAAGTTGCTTGTCCAATGCTCTCCATCACAGAGAAGGACATAGACTTGACCTATCCTTAGGAAATAAGGTAGGGTAGGAGATTGAGTTATCAGCGGGGAAGCACTTTGGTACAAGTAATCATAATTGTATTAGTTTTAAAACAGTGGTGGAAAAGGATGAACTGGGTCTGAAAGGTAATGTTTTAAATTGGACAAAGGCTAACTTGATGATATTAGGCAAGAACTTGGATAGGATAAATGGACAAAAGTCTTTTCTGAAAGTCCAGATCCAGACGGTATAGGTTTAGGGTGAAAGGAGAGAGATATAAAAGTGACCTAAGGGACAATGTTTCACTCAGAGGGTGGTACATGTATGTAATGAGCTGCCAGAAGAAGTGGTGAAGACTGGTACAATTGCAACATTTAAGAGGCATTTAGATAGGTACATGAATAGGAAGGATTTGGAGGGATATGGGCCGGATGCTGACAGGTGGGATTAGATTGGGTTGGGATATCTAGTCAGCATGGACGAGTTGGACCGAAGGGTCTGTTTCCATGCTGTATATCTCTATGACACCATGACTCTAACTTCCAAACTGGATTGGAATAGATATTCACAGATAAGGGGCCAGCTGAGAAGCGGGAAGCCTTCAAAAATGAGATATCCAGAGCCCAGAGACAGTATGCTCCTTTTAGAGTGAGGGGTAAGGCTGGAAGGTGTAAGGAATGCTGGCGGACTGGAGAAATTGATGGCTTGGTCACGGGTAAGAAGGATGCCAATGTCATATAAAGATATCAGAAGTCGATATTTTTACAGTATTCATTCACGGGATGAGAGTATAACTGGTTTAGATTGCATTTATTACCCATCACTTATTGCACAGAGGGCAGTTAACAGTTAACCATATTGCTGTGGGTCTGGAGTCACATGTTACCTAGACCAGGTAAGGACGGCTCTTTTTTTCCTTCAAGGGCATCAGCGAACTATTTGGGTTTTTCAAACAATCAAAACGAGATATATCATCGTCATCAGCCTCTGAATTCCAGATTTAAAATGACTGTCGAGAAGAGTCTATCGCCAGTAGGAGCATACATAAAACGGAAATCCGGAGGCCATAAAGGGAGCTTACGATAGCTTTGACAAATAGGATAAAGGAGAATTCAAAGGTGCTGTAAAAATACATTAAGTACGAAAGAGTAACTCAGGAGAGTTTTGGGGCACTTAAAGATCAGCAACTTTGCCGATGTGCAGGACAGCAGGAGATGGAGGCGATACTAAACAAACACCTTGCATCAGTATTTACTGTGCAGAATGATATGGAAGCTAAAGAACTTCCGAAATTAACAGTGACATCTTGAAAAGTATCAGTATTACAGCGGAAGCGATGCTAGAGTTCGTAAAGCATTTAAAGATGGAAAAGTCCCCAGGACCTGATAAGGTGTAACCTCAAACTCTGTGGGAAGCTAGGGAAGGGATTTCTGGGCCTCATACTGAGATACCTGCATCATTGTTTATCACAGGTGAGGTGCCAGAAGATAGGAAGTTTGATAACGTGATATCACTACTTTAAAAAAATTAAGAAGGATGGTAAGGAAAAGCTGGTGAGGCTGAAGTCAGTGATGGGCAAGTTGTTGATGTGGATTATGAAACACAAGGTCTGCATGTGTTTTGAATGGCAAGGACTGATAGGGGGTGGTCAACGTAGGTTTAAGCATGGAAAATCGTGTCTCACTAAATTGACTGAGATTTTGTGAAAAACTGACTAAGAGGATTCATTGAGGCAGAGGTGCACATTGCGATATAGACTTCAGTAAGGCATTTGACAGCATTTTGCGTGGTAGACCGGTTCTCAAGGTTCGTTCAGATGTAATGCAGGGAAAACTAGCCATGTGGATACAAAATTGGCTCGAAGGTAGGAGATATAGGGTGGTGATGGAGGATTGCTTTTCGAACTGGTGTGTTGTAACCAGTGGTGTGCGACAAGTATCAGTGCTGGGTCCACTGTTTTTCATTATTTATATAAATCATTTGGATGTGAACACAGCAGAGATAGTTGGTTAGTTTGCAAATGACAACAAAACTGATATTGTAGTGGAAACACAGAAGGTTTACATCAGATTACAATGAGATATTGATCAGGTGGGCTGATCGGCTGAGGAGCAGTGAATGGTGCTTAGTGTAGATAAATGTGAGGCACTGCATTTTGGAAATGCAAATTAGGGCAGGATGTATACAATTAATGGTAAGGTCCTCGATAGTGTTACTGAACAAAAAAGCCTTGGACTGGAGGTCCAAAATTCCTTGAAAGTTGTGTTACATTTCGACAGAATGCTGTAGAAGCCATTTGGTATGTTTGCCTTAATTGGTCAGTGCTTTGACTATATGAATTGGGACGCCATGCTGCTGCTAAACAGCACATTAATTCGGTTGTTTTGGAGTATTGTATTCAATTTTGGTCTCGCTCCTATCAGAAAGATATTGTGAAACTTGAAGGGAGACAGAAAAGATTTACAAGGATGTTGCCAGGATTTGAGCTGTAGGGAGAGGATGAGTAGGTTGGGGTGATTTTTCTTGGAGTTTGAGAGGCATATATAGGGTGAGTAGCCAGGATCTTTTTCGAAAAACTAAAGGGTATGGATTTCAGATGAGACCCAAAGACCAACTATTTCTAACACAGAATGGTGCATGTGTGGACTGAGCTGCCAGTGGAGGTGGTGGTGGCCGTTATGATTACAACATTGAAAAGGCATTTGGAAGGGTACATGAAGAGGAAGGGTTTACATCGACATGGGCCAAGTGCTGGCAAATGGGACTAGTTTAATTTGGATATCCCATGGGTATGGACAAGTTAGACTGAAGAGTCTGTTTTTCTGCTGTGCATCTCCGAGAGTCTATGATTCTGTCTGACCTCACACCAATATCCCATGTATTCACCATTGACAGAAATGCCAGCATATGTTACTTGATGCTGTCGAAATGTCTTCACTTCAGCATTTTTAAACCTGAGAACACAAACTTCCACAACAGGGACTCTGAATGTCACTCCGTCCATCTATTTCCCAAATCCGTCCCATTTGTTGCTATTTAAACTGTTGGTATTTAAACTGAGCATCAGCTTCCAACATTAAGCAGCTTAGAAACAATGTTCAAAAAATCATAGCGTGTGTTTTATTTGACATCCCGGTGTCCTGCCCTGTGCTCCATAGTGGAGTTTCAGCAGTTTTGATGTACACCTTTCTTACTTGCTCTGCGCCGATTAATTGAACACCTGTGGTAATCACTCTGTACTGATCATGTGCTCAGAAACACAATGAATCGCTTGCACAGTTACTGATCCAGACAAGGCTTCTCACTAGCACTTGAGTGACATTTGACTTAATTCTAGTTTTGGAGCTTTCGTGGAAAAGCTGGGGACGGTTTCCTGGAGGCTGTGCTTTAAGGTGCTGTGGAAATTCAGGAAGACCAGATGCTTTGGTGACCCACTCTGGATGGGTCATGGTGACTATGGTGAGAGCATCTGTATCTGCAACATGACCATCAAAAGGGTCAGAGACTGCAGAGAAGGGAATCTCTTCAAAGTGGAATGAGGCAATCACAATCAGATCAGAGAATAACTGCCTCCTATCCTTGTGTCCCAGTCTAGAACAGTTGATTGTTTCCCTGCTGTTCCTGTATTCCAGTCTTGAGAAGTTGAGTGACGCCTTTCTGTTCCTTTGTGGAAGTCTAGAACAGTTGAACGACTGCCTCCTGTTCCTGTGTTCCCGTTTCCAATATGTGCCCCCGAGTAACAGGCTCCAATAACTGTGTGCTCTCCTACTGTTGACCCTGATTATCCGGCTCCAATAGCTGTGTGCTATATTCCTGCTGCCCTTAAGTAACAGGTTCCAAAAGCTGTGTGCTAACCTTCAGCTGCCTCTGAGTAACAGGTTCCTATAGCTTTGTGCTCACACCCTGCTGCCCCTGAGTAACAGGCTGCAATAGCTGTGTGCTGTCCTCCTGCTGCCCTTCACTAACAGTCTCCAATATCTGTGTGCTCACCCCCGCTCTCCTTGAGTAAAAAGCTCCAATAGCTGCATGCTCTCCTCCTGCTGCTCCTGAGTAACATGCTCCAATAGCTGTGTGCTTACCCACTTCTGGCCCTGAGTAACATCCTCCAATAGTTATGTGCCCTCCTCCTGCTGCCCCTAAGTAACAGGCTCCAATAGCTCTATGCTCACCCCCGATGCTCCTTTATAACAGGCTCCAATGCCTGTGTGCTCTCCCCTGCCACTCCTGAGTAACCGGCTCCAATTGCTGTGTGCTCTCCTCCTGCTGCCCTTCAGTAACAGGCTACAATAGCTGTGTGCTCTCCTCCTGCTGCTCCTGAGTAATAGGCTCCAATAGCTGTGTGCTCAACCCCTGCTGCCCCTGAGTAACAGGCTACAATAACTGTGTGCTGTCCTCCTGCTGCTCCTGAGTAACAGGATCCAATAACTGTCTCCTGTCCTCCTGCTGGTCCTGAGTAACAGGCACCAATAGCTGTATGCTCAAACCCTGCTGCCCCCAAGTAACAGGCCTCAATAGCTGTAGGCTCAGACCCTGCTGCCCCTGAGTAACAGGCTCCAATAGCTGTGTGCTCTCCACCTGCTCTTCCTGAGTAACATGCTCCATTTCCTGTGTGCTGACCCCCTGCTGCCTCTAAGTAACAGGCTCCAATAGCTGTGTGCCCTCCTCCTGCTACTCCTGAGTAACAGGCTACAATAACTGTGTGCTCTCCTCCTGCTGCTCCTGAGTAACAGATTTCAACAGCTGTGTGCTTCCTCACTGTTGTCCCTGAATCAGAGGCTCCAATAAGCTGTGTGCCCTCTTCCTCTACTCCAGATTAACAGGCTCCAATGCCTGTGTGCACTCCCCCTACTGCTCCTAAGTAACCGGCTCCAATACCTGTGCACCCTCCACCTGCTGCCCGTGAGTAACGTCCCCCAATAGCTGTGTGCTCTCCTCCTGCTGCCCTTCAGTAACAGGCTCCAATAGCTGTGCGCTGTCCCCCTGCTGGTCCTGGGTAACAGGCTCCAATAGCTGTGTGCTCACCCCCTTCTGCCCCTGAGTAACAGGCTACAATAACTATGTGCTGTCCCCCTGCTGCTCCTGAGTACCCGGCTCCAATAGCTGTGTGCTCTCCTCCTGCTGCTCCTGAGTACCCGGCTCCAATGCCTGCGTACTCTCCCCTGCTCCTGAGTACCCGGCTCCAATGCCTGCGTACTCTCCCCTGCTGCTCCGAAGTAACAGGCTCCAATAGCTGTATGCTCTCCAATTGCTGCCCCTGAGTAACTTACCCCAATAGCTGTGTGTTCTCCTCCTGCTGCCTTTCAGTAACAGGCTCCAATAGCTGTGTGCTATCCACCTCCTGCCCCTGAGTAACATGCTCCCTATCCTGTGTGCTCACCCCTGCTGCCCCTAAGTAACAGGATCTAATAGCTGTGTGCCCTCCTCCTGCTGCCCTTCAGTAACAGTTTCCAGTAGCTGTGTGCTCACACTCTACTGTTCCTGAGTAACAGCTGCAAAGTGTATGTGCTCTCCTCCGACTGCTCTTGATTAATAGGCTCCAATACTGTATGCTCACACCCTGCTGCTCCTGAGTAACAGGCACCAATAGCTGTGTACTCACACCCTGCAGCACTGAGTAACAGGTTCCAATAGCTGTATGCTCACACCCTGCTGCTCCTGAGTAACAGGCACCAATAGCTGTATGCTCACACCCTGCTGCCCTGAGTAACAGGCTCCAATAGCTGTGTGCTCTCCACTTTCTCTTCCTGAATAACAGTCTTCAATACCTATATACTCTCCTACTGCTGCCGCTGAGTGACAGGCTCCAATACCTGTGTGCTGCCCTCCTCCTGCTGTTCCTGAGTAACATGCTACATTTCCAGTGTGCCGACCACCTGCTGCCTCTAAGTAACAGGCTCCAATAGCTGTATGCCCTCCTCCTGCTGCTCCTGAGTAACATGTTTCAACAGTTGTGTGCTCTCCTCCTGCTCCTCTTGAGTAACAGGCTCCAATAGCTGTGTGCCCTCCTCCTGCTCCTCCTGAGTAACAGGCTCGATGGCTGTGTGCTCTCGTCGTGCTGCTACTGAATAACAGGCTCCAATAGCTGTGTGTTCTCCTCTTGCTGCCACTGAGTGGCGGTCTTCAATACCTCTGCGCTGCCCTTCTGTCCCTGTGTTACGGCTTCTAACAGCTCTGTGTTCGCACCCTGCTGCCCCTGAGTTACTGGCTGCAATGGCTGTGTGCTCTCCTCCTACTGCCCTTGATTAAAAGGCTCCAATAGCTGTGTGCTCTCCACCTGCTGCCGCTGAGTAACCGGCTCCAATAGCTGTATGCTCTCCACCTGCTGCCCCTGAGTAGCAGACTCCAATTTTTGTGTGCTCTCCTCCTGCTGATCCTGAGTAACATGCTCCAATAGCTGTGTGCCCTCCATCTGCTGCTCCTGAGTAACAGGCTCCAATAGCTGTGTGCCCTCCTCTTACTGCTCCTGAGTAACAGCCTCCAATAGCTGTGTGCCCTCCTCCTGCTGCTCCAGAGTAACAGGCACCAATAGCTCTGTGTTCTCCTGCTGCTCCTGTGTAAGGGGCCTGAAGGACTGAATGGCCTTTTTACATTCCGTTCAGTTCGTATTGACTGAAAACCTTTCTGCTGTTTCTGTAAAATACCATCAAAATCAGAATGTTGCATTATATTTATTGCTCACCAACTGAGCAATCATGCTAACTGACTCTGCTTTTGTTATACAGGTCTGAGAAGCTGAACGAGTAACAGTTTCAAGAGTCTAATCAGTTCCTCCCGTCCCTCTGTAACAGGCCGAAAGGCCTATGTCTTCCTCTGCCTCTGTAGCAGGCACTTGGGGGCGGAATTGTTTCTCCCTGTTCCTGAGCAGCAATTTCAATGCACTGAATGGTGCCTCAAAGTCATGAAATGCTTTGATGCCAGTGCATTTAAAACTACGAGCAGCATTACTCAAGGTATTTAGAAACTTCCCTACAAGTTATTTTATGCATCTGGTCTGTTATTCTATCCATGTCTCCTTTTTATTAACAGCATGGAACATATACAATCCTACAATGTTCCAGCAATACTTCTACATACAAGAAAGAAAGATTAAAAAGATTGAAAGATTTATGATCTATCCCTCAGCAACAGTCATCCATTATGTCCAGACTGAGTAAATGTTGCCTTTTATTGGGATGTGTAAAATGGTGTATAGAACTGGTTCACTGAACCTGTTTGTTTGGTGACTGTGATGAATGTCTGTCTCCAGAGATTGTACCTATCCCAGTGGAGGGTTTACATATTTTAATGATTCAATGGACACTGTTAAATGTGTTATCCCATAGTATGAGTGGGTGTATCACTGACAGGACTAACAGGGATCAGCAGTTACAGAGAGAGGGGAATGGGAGATCTGACTCTGAGAACATCAGACTGGAATGTAACAATGGACAGGAGTTTATCCTATTATGTATGGATTCTTTCTACATATCATTTCTGGCCATTAACATGGCGGATCGACTATGCACTTTACATTAATCAATATTTTTATTATCCTACCCTGGCTATTGTTGGTGTACCTGGTAAGTTTCACTGTCCATTTATTATTTGCATTAATCATGTGTGACTGTATTATTTTTCTTTACATTTACTCTACTTTGTAATCATTCACTCTCCAAACCACCACGAACAACTTTTCTTCTTTCGTTCTAGCACTATGCCTTCTCGGTTGACCAGTTCAGTTTCAGCTATGGAAAACAGTTCATTGTATCACAGCCCTATTTAAATATTGAAAGCTTGGAGGTCACTGTCTTCTGTTCTGGTTACAAACACCATTTCGTTGCTCTGACTTAATCCCATCTCTGGCCATTATCTGAGGCTGACACAGACGAGTCACAACTATGGTGATCCCTTTGGCCATGAGCTGATTCCTGACCCATGTCTTAACCATTCCTATTTTTAATGATTAACATCTCCTCAATATAGCTCACTGGCTTATTCTATCCGCTATTTAAACCCTGAGCTGTGAAATGTAGTCAATAATCTGCTGCTGGCACTCCCAAAGTCAAACCTGCAAATCTGAGTTGATATTCCATGGCTCGGTTCTTACCTGACCCCTGAATTCCCATCATTTGTGTGAGGATTGATTTATATTGTTGCTGGGTCTGGCAATGCCTTGAATTCAATATTTTGAAGCACATCGTTTCCTCTGTCTGTGGCACAACCCTCAATGTCTCTATATTGATTATCCAAACCCTTGTCAGTTGTTCTCATTTCAACTGATTTCTTCCACGTGTGTCCCTCACAAACAACAAATTTTATGTTTAACGTCACCAAAACACACACATACTCTCTCTCTGTCTGTCTGTTTGTCTGTCTGTCTGTCTCTCTCTCTCTCTCTCTCACCTTATATTGATGCAGTGGAGATACAGTGCCATATATTTTGTGGAAGCCCATTTACTTTCACTCACTGCATGGGTTGTAAATGTTCCCGTCTAACGCATTTCTGTATTACAAGTTTTGCAGCAATATACTTTGGTTTACAATGGTTCCCATGCTGAGCAGGTAGTCCAGTTTATGGAGTACTCCACTAGCATGGTCTGCACAGCTCTCCATTCTGGCTAGTACCTTGCCCTAGCTTCTGGTGAATGGGATAAGTTCTGTGAGGCAGATTCAGATTTTGATGTAACGAAGCATTTCAACTGATCTGGCAATGTTTTCATTTGATCTTCCCATTTTTGTGATTGGATCAACCATTGTCTCACTTCTCCAGTTATTCTCACTCCCCTGTCTCCTGATTCATATTTTCGCAACATGTTATCAGTTAATTCAATATTTGTTTTCATGTATCATTCCCTCGTGTTTTATTTTTGGATTCTCAATATATCAAATGCTAGTATTGTGAGGCTCTGAAACAATGAAATCGTGTGTATTGGGCTGTTGTTCACTTCCTGGTGTGTCCCATGTGATTATCCATGTTGGACAAGGGGTTTAGTAGCTTTGAGACATGTGCCTGTCAGCTGAACGCCTCTATTTGTCGCTCTCAGTTGACCGTGCAGTCAGTAACACGAGGGAACCCCTTGACTATCAGTATAAAAGAACCAGGCATTTAACTTGTAACTGAGGAGCTTCTGACTATCTCCTGTTATTGAAATCTTAGTGGATGGGCTGGGGATAATTTGCTGCAGGTCGTGCTGTGAGCTGCCTCTCACATTCAGAGAGACCTGATGATTTGGTGACCCAAATCTGGATGGAGCATAGGGACTGTAGTTACAGCATCTATGTCCTTAACATGAACAACAAAAAATGAGCAGAGATTCAGAGAGGGAAAGCTCTGAAACCACGGAGTGAGTGTGTGGGGAAAAGGATCTGCCAAATCTGGCTGTGTCTTAACGTAGGTACAAACGCCATCTCGCTCTCCCCCGACATACACCCATGCACCTCTCCCTCTCCTCCCCGCGCACACTCACACACCCCCTCTCTCACATGTACATCCATTCACTCCCCTGTCTCACTCCAATAAATCACATTTTGTCAAAAATATACAATTTGTATACATTCAGTCAATGCAGTATTTTATAAACTCATACTTTGGAAATAAAATCAGTCTGACTCCAGGAGAAGACAAAGACAGACTTTAAACAAGACCTCACGCCTCAATAACATAACCTGTCCGGAGCGGTCCCTTCCTTTACATCGTTAGTACCTTAAATTATCTCCAAGCTGTGACTTGAAATAAATTATCAGGTTTGCATATCAATCAATCAAAACTCGCACCTCCATTCTAACTAATAAAAGATTTGGGAGACATCTTCGATGTGTGAAATTCATGTGCATGGGTTGTCAAACCCTTTGATCTTTTCCTTATAAATTATATGACTAAGTTCTTCGGTTTTCACGAACAACTGAACAGCGAGAACAAAGCTAGTGTTTTCAAAATAAAACTGTTGGACTACAACCTGGTATCTTGCCATTTCTGACGTTGTCCAACCCAATCCAAACCAACACCTCCATATCATGGCTTTTATTCGTTAGCGCCTCTCCAACAAAATATATTTTCCTTATCCTATTTGCTTTTGCTTTGCATATTAATCGTTTGTGAGGCACGTTATGCAATGCCTTCTGGAAGTCCAGAATTAAGACATCTATAGGATCCCCTTCATCCACCATGTTTGTCAGATTATTTTTTAAAAAATGTAAGTCAAAAAATTCAAACCAGATTCATCCTTCAGTAAATCATGTTGACTGCGATTGATTGTGGTTTGATTTGAACATATCCTGTTATTAATACCTTAATTGCTGATTCTAACAATTTTTCTTCAATTCCCAGTAGTTTGTTCATCACTTTTCATTCCCTACTGAAGTTGGCTGTTCGAAGTTCTTCCCTTTCCAGAACCTCGACAGTCCCCTTCAATTCACAAGATTGTAAATGATCTGTTCCACTTGCTGTGTAAGAGGCATGAGTGGTTGAATAAACTCATTCTGTTCCCTATTTACACACTTGATGGGCTGAATATCCTCCCGGTATTGCTACATTATTTTATCGATGGCTTGCATGTCTTACTCCTGTTCCTGAGCAAGCCACTCAAGGTCTCAATGTCCTCCTTCTGTTGCTCAGTGACAGGTTTGGGGGCTTACGGAATATCCCTGCTGTTAAGTCACATTTTGAAGGCTGCATTGCGCAGGCACGTTGTGTTGCCCACACTGGGTAGCTCAGTGTTTAGCGCTGCTGCCTCACAGCATCAGAGATCCAGGTTCAATTTCTGTATCGAGTCACTGTTGCACATTCTCCCTGTGCCCGCAAGGGTTTCTATCGGGTATTCTAGTTTCCTCCCCGTCCCAGGATGTGCAGGTAAGGTGTATTAGTCAAGGAAAATGCCAGGTTACAGAGATTGGGTTCGGGAGCAGGGGGTAATAGTGGGATTTAAATGTGCTGGTCATCGCAGGATTAATGTGCTGTCGATGTGTCAAATTGCCTGCTTCCACTTTGTTGGAATTCTACGTTTAACACCGTCATTGCACAAATCAGTTGAGGGAATAATCTGAGTTAATTTCAATTTCCCTAGTGATGAGATTAATTCTGTACATACTATCCAGATGTGATCTCAACGAGATCCTGCACATCAGCAGCAACACTTCACCAGCCTGCTGTAATGTTCCCATCCAGGTTAGAGCATGCTCAGCTGTTTGGGGGAATACACAGCATTGTTGAAAGATCATTCTCCTCCTTCACTCTACCAGCCTAACGGGAGAACTGACGCAAATGTCATAATGACACTTGAGAGAAATGTGCAAGATGTATTGAGATGTCATCAGTGTTGAGCCCATGTCTCTCATATTCCACAGAATCTGGTATGGTGGAGCTCAGAAACAGCAAGTAGAAGCAAACATTGATGCAAGTTATATCTCAAAGATAAATTTGTGATGCAAATTCTGTTTATATTACAAACAGTAAATTTCACAGCTGAAAATGTTTTGCTGGAAATGCGCAGCATGTCTGGCAGCATCCAAGCAACAGGAGAATCGACGTTTTGGTAAATTTCAAATCCAAATTTGGTGGGTACTACAATAAAAATGGACAGCTTCAAGTTACATCTGAACAATGTTAACCCAAGTGAATTTTAATCCTGGGGAAATGTATTTCATGAGAGTGTGTGAGATGGGTTGCTGTAACAGTATGTTGAGCACCGAGCTAGAGTTCAGACGGTTTTAAAATTGGTGTTGTGTGATCCGAAGATGGTACTTATTGTAGAGAACAGAAAAAAATGACAGAGAAACTAACCAGTTACTTAGTGTCTGTCGTCATGAAGGAAATACCAAGTGATCATGGGACTTGTGTAACTAAACGCTAAAATCATCCATATCAGTGATGAGGTAGTATTTGAAAACATATGTGGATTGAGGATTGATAATTCTGACAGACCTGATGTAATTCATACTGAAATTTCAAAAAACGCAGCAGTGCACAGATTGATTACACTGAGGATCATTGTATTTTTCCATGTCCAATTTGGAAGATAATGAATGCGTTCCAAGGATTTAAGAAGGGAAGAGGAGGGAGAGTGGAGACCTACAGACTGGCTAACCTGTTATCCACAGTAGGGAATCTGTTGAAATTTATTATAAAGATTCTGATATTGGATCCTTAGAGAATATTAGCAACCGTCAAGAGAATGATTCTAGATTTCTGAAAGAGTAGTCAAAATTTGCAAACTTTTTAAATTGAAGATAACCCTTGTGAATGTGAACAATGGAAAACCAGTGAATATCATATAGTTGGACACTCAGGAGATCGTAAAGAACCCATGCAATAAGTTAACAGAGAAAATAAAACAAAGTGTACTGGGAGAAACATATGCAAATTGAGTAAGGTAAATTTTAGGATTGATTTTGTTTAAAGAGAATCAGTACATAGGCGGCATAGAGCTCCATGCTCTCTCTCCAGGGATGCTGTCTGACGTACTTTGATATCTACCACGTGTTGGTTTCAGTACAGATTGAAGCTTCTACAGTAATTTATTCCGAGCAGAAGTAAAGACATTCTGCACGAGCTACACAGTGTTGTTGAGACTGTACCTGGAGTAAATGTATACGGATCTGATATCCTGATCTATTTAACATTTTTGACAGAACAGAGTCTATGCTCCTGTGATTGCATGGTGCGACCATGAGTTGGTGGGTTTCTGAAGAAATTAACAAGAGTTATAAGAATGAACTGTCAAAGGAAAAGGTAAGAGAAGACAAGTGCAGCTTCTTTACAGTCTGAACCCAGAGAATACAGCATTACAGCAGGGAAGTGGCAAACTATGAAGCAAATACATTAGTTTTGTCTTCACAGAAGGAAAAAAAAATTCAGGTCGTCCCAGCAAGACTGCGAAGCCTTAGTCTCGAGAGATAAAGAATGAGATTAATAAATAAATGCATTCGGATAAATTATTGGGACTTAGAGTATGTTTGAACTCAGCATACAGATGGAAGGAAAGAAAATAAAATCCAATACCAGAGTATTGTGATTAAACAAAGGAGACTACAATAGTTTGAGGGAGGAATTGGCTAAAGTTGGCTGGAAGTAAAGAATTTAAGGTGGAACCGTTGATGAACACTGTCTGGTTTTCAATTCAATTTTAACAAGAGTTCAGAAACAGTATATATCAGGTAAATGGAAGGACTGTAGGAAAAGGGTAATCAGTCGTGAATGTCTCACGAAATAAGGGAAGCTATCGAATTAAAATAAAGGGCAAAAATAATTACAAAGATCACTGGGAAATTAAAAGATATGGAAACATATAAACGTCAAAAGAAAGCACAAAAAAGCTATCAAAAACATAAGGTAAATGATGAGACTAAACTACCTCAGAACATAAAGACAGGTAGCAAAATATTCTATAAATATATAAAACAAAACTTGTGTCTAATGTAAGCAATTGTCCTGTAGTGGGTGAGAAGTGGGATTCAGTAATGGGGTATGAGGAAATGGCTGAGGATTTGAGCATTTATTTTGTGGATCTTTTCTGTAAAATACATTAGTAACATGCCAGTAATTGTTAAAACAATTATGGTAGTTGAGGACTTGGAAACAATCATTCCCACGAAAGCGATGGTGTTGAGCAAGCTAATGCAGCTAAATATAGATATGTCTCCTGGTCTGATGGAATGCATCACAATTTACTAACAAAGGTAGTGGGAGAAATATTAAGTGTATTTGTGGATGTTTTTCTAAATTCACTGGACTCTGCTGCAGTTCCAGTAGATTGGAAAACATGAAGACAGACACCACTGTTAAAAAAGAGATGTCGACAAAGGTGAGAACTATAGACCAGTTATTCACTAAGTATAGTGGGGAATATATTTCAATATGTGATCAACGAATTAACAGCAATGCATCTCGGTAGGAATCCTCCCATTGGGCTGACACTGCATCAGTTCATGAAAGCCAAGTCATGCTCCACCAATTTACAGGAAATTGAGGAAAACATTATGACCATGGAAACCCAGTAGATGCGATGTACCGAGATTTACAAAAAGCATTTGACACAGTGCCGCCAAAAAAAGCCGCTACATAAGGTAAAGATATGTGGCATTATGGGTAATGCATTAGCATGGATACAGGATTGGTTAACTAAAAAGAAGCAATGATTGGGAATAAATGAATGCTTATTTTCTGGTTTCTGATCATTGACTAGTGGTGTGCCTCAGGGATCAATGCTAGGACCGTAATTATTCACGGTTTACATGGACGATTTGGAGTTGGACACCACGTGTAGTGTTTCAAAGATTGCAGATGATACTAAAATGAGTGTCAGAGAAAAGTGTGCAGAGGAATGTTAAACTTTACGAAGGAACATATATAGTCTAAGTGAGTGGGCAAAAGTCTGGCAGATGGAGTACAATTGTAATAAATGTGATGTCACCCATTTTGATAGGAATACGAGTGAAAAGGTCTATTGCTTGCATGCTAAAACAAATGCGGCATGTTTATATGCAGAGGGTCTTGGGTGTCTGTGTGTATGAATCACAGTAATTGGTCTGTAGGTGCAACAGGTAATTAACGAGCCAAATAGAATTGCTAAAGGGATTGAGTTTAAAAGCAGGGAGGTGATGTTGCAGCTGTATAAGGTGCTGGTGAGACCACACCTGGAGTATTGTGTGCAGTTTTGGTCTCCTTACTTGAGAAATGATGTCCTGGCACTGCGGTGGATGCAGAGGAGGTTCACTAGGTTGGTTCCGTAGTTGAAAGGGTTCACTTATGAGGAGAGACTGAGTAGATTGGAATCATATATTGATTGGAATTTGAAAGAATGAAGGATGATCTGATAGTTGGTCTCCTTCCCTCTGCCTTTGAGGGAGAGCAGTGAAAGATGATCAGACTGATCTCTGGGATGACAGCCTTGTTGAGGGAGCAGACACTGGACTTGTATTCCTTGGGCTTCAGCAAAATGAGTGGAGATCTCAATGAAATATTTAGAACAATGACAGGGCGAAACAGATTGGAAGCGAGGGTGATCATACATCTGGCTGGGTTGTCTAAAACAAGATGTCACAGTATTAGGTACAGGTCGGCCGCTCTCGACTGAGATGTGAGTTGTGCCCTCAGAGAGTGGTGACCCTGGGAAACTCACTATGGCATCAGGCTGTGGAAGCCAAAACACGGGATACAAATCAGGATTTGTAGACACAAAACGGATCAGAGACAGCTGGGGTATGGCTGTCACAAGCTCAGAGATATTTGGAAGGAGGTATCTTCGGGGTCAACAGGACTATGTTTCCCACTCCCTTTTCCGATACTGAGGCTGCAGCTGGGTGTTCTGTGTATTTTATCCTTGCAAACCTCGGAGCACATCAATAAAATTTAGTGTCTTGCTTGACCGGCTTAGGGACCATTGAAAAGTTTATTACAAGTCTATGTGTCTGGAGTCAATTTTAGGCCAGGCCAGGAAAGCATGGAATTCACCAGACCAGAATTCACTTCCATAAACTACATTGGGGAAGAAAAATTGAAGTTTACAATCGACATTGATTTCAGGGTCACTGTTACTGATACAAGATTTCAAATCTCGATATTTTATTAATTGTGTTTAACTTCCACCATCGGCCAGAGGATTTGTCTGGTGTGGATTAGTAATCCAGTGACATTTCCACAAGCAGGTTAATTCTGTGCTGCTTGACAGCTCTGTCAAAAATAACTCCCACCAAGTTGACTGTCGTGATAGCACTGCGGGGGTGGTAATTGGTCAGATTGTCCATTTGGCGGCACGGTGGCACAGTGGTTAGCACTGCTGCCTCACAGCGCCAGGGACCTGGGTTCAATTCCCGCCTCAGGCGACTGACTGTGTGGAGTTTGCACGTTCTCCCCGTGCCTGCGTGAGTTTCCTCCGGGTGCTCCGGTTTCCTCCCACAGTCCAAAGATGTGGGGGTCAGGTGAATTGGCCATGCTAAATTGCCCGTAGTGTTAGGTAAGGGGTATATTTAGGGGTATGGGTGGGTTGCGCTTCGGCGGGTCGGTGTGGACTTGTTGGGCCGAGGGGCCTGTTTCCACACTGTAAGTAATCTAATGTAATAAGTATTACCCCCTTAGAGGACTGGACATAGCTGAGCAATTTTCCACATTGCCACGCAGATGTCAGAGTTAGAGCTGGAATGAAACAGCTTCCCCAGTGACACGGCTTGCTGTGCAGCACAAGTCTTCAGTCTTATTGCAGGAATGATGTCAGGCCCCATTGCCATTGTCATAGTCCACTGTGCTCAGCCGTTTCTTCATGTCACGTGAAGTGAAGCAAATTAATTGAAAACTAGCATCTGTGATTCTTTGGCATCATGATGAGGGTGAGGTGGATCATCCACTCAACATTTCTGGCTGAGGATGGTGCAGATATTGCATCCTTGTCTTTTACATTGAGTTGCAGGGCTGTTCCATTACTTAGGATGGTGATGTTTGTAGAGCCCTCTGCGACAGTGCGCTGTTTCATGGTCCATCGACATTTATGACTTAATCTTGCAGGACTGTTGGTCTGTTGGCCACGGGTGAATTGCACCCTGTCTATCAGATGTCTGTTTTATTGTTTGGAATACATGTAGTCAGTTGTGGTAGGTTCAGCGGGTTGCCATCAGGTTTAGGCACTCATCGTTCTGAAACTGGCATGTTCACTCATACAGCACTAAAACATAAATTGGCTTGGTGGTAATGGTAGTCTGATGGATCATCCCAGGCAAAAAGTTACATATTATAGTTGACTATAATTCTGCTCCTGCTGCTGCTGCTGTGTTCGGCAGCACCAATTTAATGTCAGGAATTTTCTGTTTAATAAATTTTAGCAAGTTAGATCATTGAAAGCATTTACAGAGGATTTTTGCCTTGGAAATGAATTGAAGAGAATGAAGAATTAATGATAAAAGATGAGTTACAGAGTCATCGACTGTAAGAGTCATAAAATATGCAAACAGACCCTAACGATAGCCAAACAGCATTAGCCAACACCGTTCAGTTCGGAAACTAAGACGATCAGTGAGCTGTACTTGGTCGGGCTTGATTTGATGATGTTCTCCTTAAGCATGGCCTCCACATCCTTTTGGACCTGTCTGGCTTTGAGAGGAGTGAGTTGTTATGGGTGTTGTTATATGAGAACAAGATTCCCTTCGTCTACTTCATGTACAATAGCATTATCCCTCCTCATGTGATTCTTACATATGTCCTCATAATGCAATAACACACTTTTCAACTGCGTTCTGTTCTCCTGAGACAGATAGTTTATGAAGCTGTCCCAACGCTCAAGGACTTCTCCATTTTTAACATATTTTGAGGCATAACAAAATCCACAACATTTTGATATCATTCCTCACTCTGTCAGGCAGTAACTAACGCCTGTTTCTCCAGTTCTCCCTCTCCTCTGCTTTTCAGGAGGGGACCTACACATTCATTTATAACCCACATGAAGGGATCTTCGAATCTGGGAAATGGCAATAGAGATGTTGCTTACATTACTGCCTGTGGTGAACCTGCCATTTGGCATGTATGACACACATGCCAAACGTTAACCACATCTTTGTGCATTGTAGGTCAATAAAAATGTTTTTGTCCCTTAGCCTGAGTCTTTCTACCCGAGATGACCTACCACTGGTAGTTCATGTGCTACCGTAACGCTTCCCTTCTCTACATTAGCGGCAAAACAATCTGGTGCACTTCGGCACATTCCTCCTCTGCACTAACTTGCCATTGTCTCCATTTCCGTCTTAGGATTATATCTTTCAAACACTAACCCTCAGGAATATCTTTGCCTTCTTTTCAGAGTACGCATCCACGTATATATCTTTGATCGTCTTCTCTGTCCATTGCAAGTCCCTTCGTCTTACAGGATGAAACATCTCTGTCTGACCCACTGCCTGTTCAATGTTTCCCTGCACCATTACGTCAAACAGGGAATACGCCAACTGAACCTCAACTCCTTCATCTTTGTCTTTAGTTTGTGTACTTCATGCTGTGACATATGACAGTGGGATCGGGTTACTGTGCAGTCTGGGAAAATAGCAGGATACTTCTGTTTTAACTGCTCAGTTTCTTGGTCTTCCTTGGACTTTTCCAAAACAAGCAGCATCGCTCGCAACTTGGACTCTGCTCAATCATTCCCAAGAATAAACTGGATTCGTGGATCTCACACTCTGTCAGTCACTCGCACTGTTTCCTTTAATACTTCCACTCGTGCAAGTGCCTTAGCTTCTTTTATCTCATCTTTTCCCACAGTGCCTTTCTGAACGACCAGCACTGTGACCTTACGTATCCCACCTTAAGGCAGTGATATAATTTGTCCTGGTGTCCTTCTGAAACCACTGGCACTGTCATTTTCCATGTCCCACTCTATTACGGTGAAAATACCTGAGGCCTTTAAGCTTATGCCCACCCTCTTGGGCATCTTCTTTAACCTGTGATAAACTATTACCCTCTACTCTTTTTTTATAGTGCAGCATCTCCAGCACACCCAAATTCAATCCCTCGCAGGACGAAATTTTGGTTGGAAGCTTGTCCTTTACAGCAAAATGTATTCATTTGCTAATTCTCCTGCCCTTCTCAATTCCTGAACTTCCCGCTCCTCCATGTGAATTCTTATTATATCTGGAAATGGGTTCTTCAACATCTTCAGTAGAATAATCTTCATTTCAGCCTCGTAAGTCAAAACTTATCTTTAAAGCAAGCATCCATCTATCAAAATGCCTATGTTGAATTCTTTCAAATTCAACCAAAGTCTGATCTGTTTACTTCCTAATGTTCCCGAACTGCTGTCTTTATGCCTCTGGTCCCAATTCGTGAGCACTTAAAAGAGATTGTTTGACATCTTCAGGGTCTCTTGATCCTTCGTCTGACAGCGGAGCAAATACCTCACTCGCCCTGCCTACCAGTTTAGTCTGAACTAACATTACCCATAATTACTTGGACAATTCCATCTGCCCAGCCAAGTTTTCAATGAAACAAAGAAGGCTTCAAAATCTTTCTCATCAAAATGTGGCAGAGTTTTGACATAGCTGTATGTATCACCACCTACCCTTTTAATCTCCATCCTGTTTTCTTGACTTTTTTGACTAAATCACAACTTCTCAAGTTCAAATTCTTGCTCTTTTTGCTCAACTAAAAGCCTTCTCAATTTCTTCTCTCTTTGCTCAAATACGAGCTTTCTCCTTCCCTTTTCCCCCCTCTCTTTCTCTCTTCACTCTTGCTTTCTCCTTTTCTCTCTCTCTCTCTCTTTCTCTCATCCTTTGTTTCTCTTTAAACTCATTTTGCTCAATTGTAATTTAGGTTTTTCTCACTCTACTGCACTTGTCTGCTTCTCTGACACACCTTAGCGTTTGAGTACTTCCCTGACAATTTCAGCTTTGCTTTTGTCCTTGGTGAAACGTAAATTTATGTTCTTTGCTAATTCTAAAGGTTTGGCCTTTATCTTTCTTTCTAAACTTCCTTGGAAAAATTGCGAATCATCTTCATACCCCTCTTAATTTTTTAAGAACCATTTCTCTCACTTTTAATTTAACCAACCATAAGTTAATTAAACAAATCGTCTTACTGACGTTTTATTTAAAGATCTCGGACACGAACGTGCAAATTTTTTAATATATGGTGCTTTTTCTCATACCTCAAATCTATTCAAATCTGCCCAAATGTCAGTTTGGATCTACCTAAACCTGTTAAAATCGCGGACGAAAGCCCCCAAACTGTTACAACGCAGGGTTAACTGCTCTCCTAATTTAAACCAGTCACACAGAAACCGTTCACCTCATGCCGTAATATCTTAAGTGTCGAGAGGCAAAGATACATTTACAGATTCATTTGAACTTGAGAAGTAAAGTAAAATAAAAAAAATATATTTAAGCCTAACAGCGAATAATAAAATAAACAACTATTGAGACCTCCCTTGGGTTAAACGTATCTTCAACCTCTCACTCTCCAATACTGCTCTAATGAAACAAAAACCACAACAAAGGTTTACAAAAAATATAATCATGTTACAAAACCAGTCAGTATTGTCGATTCTCCTTTGTAGATTTTACTCACGGTCGGCTTTGATGTTCTGCTGTGCAAACTTCTTACAGACAGGTGCCTTCAGGAAGCTCTTCAACTCGCAGTCTATCTTTGTGGATGTCTTTAGCAGTTCTCCCCCTAAATGTTCAAAATGTCCGGTTTTATGCCACAAAGCATCGGATCATTTTATTGGTATTGATGTAATCAAAAACATTATATTCCAATTTCGATTAGATTTCAGGGTGTTGTTGCATAATGTAAACTGTCTGGCTGAATTTGAATATGTTTTTGTTCCATGACAACGCAGCATCACTCTTGCTTTCACAGTCAAATGTTACACATCAAATTCTTTCAAAACACGTTGTGCCAGCTTCATGTCTCCCTTAACTCCCTTAACTACACCTTCATAACAAAATCTTTTTCTGCTCTGCTTAGCTTTTCATAAATTTGATAAATGTAGTAAGTTCACATGAAATTATTCTCTGTTCCAGAAAGATCTATTTTCTCTCATCTTTCCTTTACTTATTTCCTTTCCAGTAATCATTCCAATTACTTACAATGTTACTGTCATTCTTCGACAAAGTATTACATTGTGTGTGTGTGTGTCTGTGTGTGTGTGTGTGTGTCTGTGCGTGTGTACGTGTGTGTTTGTGTGTGTGTGTTCGTCTTGTGTATAATCATCTTTAATTGCACTAAGACGAAAGAATGAGATGTAATCACACCCATACGAAGGAGTAAAAATGAAATGTTTCTAAGCTTTCTGATATCAAAGAAGATGTAAAGAAAACATCTCCTTTATTCATTGATTGGGAAAATTAACAAATTAAGTTCATGGGCCAAAGAGAAGTCATTTACTGAAGCTTTACTGGGGTCATCGAACGACCAGATACTTAGTTTGCCCTGAGAGTTTAAATTCAGCTTTGTTTCAAGTCGGAGTTGTATGCTTTTTTTAATCAAAATGCAATCATCGTCGGTGACAAAACCAGAAGTTGCTGGAAATGCTCAGTAGTTTTGGCAGTATCTGTTGTAAGAATGCAGATTCAACATAGCATAGCGGAATGGGTCTGGGTTATTTATTTTTTGCCAATCGTGTTCAGCGACGTGGCAGTTAGGTACATTGGTCATGGGTAAATGCAGAGTAATAGAGTAGGGGAATGGGTTAGGGTGATTTACTCTTCAGAGGGTCAGCAGGGACGTGCTGTGTGAAATGGCCTGCTTCCCCATTGTAGGAATTCTATGATTCTATGATTTATTCATAAAAAGGACAATCGGTGCCAGGATCAAGAATATCTCCGAGCATGCTCAGGGCATATTGAATTGGGAGGAGAAACTGCCATCGGTCGTCGTTCACATTGATATCAATGACATAGGTAAGAAAAATGGAAGGATGAAATGTCCTGCAAAGAAAGTTCCGGGACATAGGAGTAAGTATAAATGCAGTATCTCCAGGTTTGTATTATTGGCGCACTCCCCGTGCGCCTGGAAGTGAGACATCGAAAAGGAACATAGTCGAGTCGAGTTAAAGAACTGGTCTGGGAGGAGGGCTTTTGGTTTTTGGATGATTCGGATTGCTTCCAGGTCAGGTGGGAACTGTACAAAAATGAAAGTGTGCGCCTTACATGGAGGGCCCCAACATCCTGGTAGGGAGGAGTGATCGTGCAACTCAGGAGGCTAGGGACCAAAGCAGCAGGTCAGAAACTGAACAGAAAGTAGATGGTAGTCGAATAAACAGGCAGGGCCAGTACAATGACCATGCTGAGGGAAAGAATCATAACAGTAGAAAGTTGGAGTAAATGACAGGCAATTGAGGATCAATAAATAAGGATGGAGAGCCTGTGCACAAAAGTATTTAAAAAAAAGACAAATCAATGGAACTTATGTAAAAACAAGACTTTTACCTAAAAGCGTGCAGTATTTGGAATAAAATTAATGAACTGACAGCTCAAGCAGAGATAAATAGATATGGCATGATGGAGATTACTGAAACGTGATTACAGGAAGGTCAGGGCTGGGTTGTTAAATGTCCACGGGTACACAGTATTCAGACAAGGAGGAACAGCAGATGGAGTGTCTGCATTGGTCAAGGGTAATGTCAAGGCTGAATTCAGAAATGATATTAACACGTTGGACAAAAATGATGAAGCAGTCCGGTTCGAAATGGAACACATTAAAATAAACCCATTGGGAGGCACATTTCCAGCCCACAAAACGCCAACCCGGCAAAGTGTTTTCAAAGTATGGAATACCATGATTCATGGAATATCGGTGGCTTGAGACAGGGCGCATGATTGATTATGGGTAATTTGAACATGCACATTGACTGGATTAAACAATTTGCA
The DNA here is from genome assembly GCF_020745735.1 of Hemiscyllium ocellatum. Lineage (NCBI taxonomy): Eukaryota > Metazoa > Chordata > Chondrichthyes > Orectolobiformes > Hemiscylliidae > Hemiscyllium > Hemiscyllium ocellatum. The sequence continues at coordinate 335,699 of NC_083454.1, read as the reverse complement.
AGGGGAGACGCAAAGAACCACTCCTCGAATCTATGAGGTATTACTTCTTCGATTAACATGACATGGAACCGACTTTGTTATTACTTAATGAGGAAGAAGTGATAAATCATATTGTCGTAACGATCATCTTAGAAAAAGTGGCACAGCATGCTGGAGGTTCACATTCAGATTGAAACAGTGAAGACAGTCACATACAAGAGGTTTAGTGTTGAGCAATGACAACTTTACTGGCCTGAGGAAGAGATTTTCCCAAGTGTACTTGGCAAAAACATGAAAGGGCAGGAGAGTTGCATAACAGTGGAAACTACTTCGGGAGATAATAAAAACACCTCAATTGAAGTGCAATCCTTAAGGGATAAGGAATTGTAAAAAGATGAAAAGTGATCCATCGCTTAACAAGGAAGTCAACAATAACATGACAGTGATGGCCTGATGGTGTTATCGCCGACTGCTCATACAGATGATGTTCTGGGGAGTCGGGTTCAAATGCTGTCGCGGTTGATGGAGGCATTTAAATTCAACGTGAACCTGAAATTAAGAGTCTATTGATGATCATGAAAGCATTGCTCATTGTCAGAAACAACCACATATTTCCCGAGTGTCCTTTAGGAACAGAAACCATCATTCTTACAAGGTCTCACCTATGTATGACTTCAAACACACACAAATTTGGTTGTTTCTTAACTGCCCTCCAGGGATGTACAATAAATGCTGTCTAAACGAGCGGCGCCTTCATCCTATGAATAAATTAAAGGAAAACGTGTTAAATGCCAGCAAACGGTTACTAAAAACAACATCAAAATGGTTTTGAAGCAAAATTAGTAGAAAGCATACGAATTGATAAATAACATTTCTCCCAGAAGACAAAAAAGTAAAAGAATGTTAAAATTAACTATTGGCGCCTTAGAGGATAAAAACAGCGAGATAATAATGGTAAACTCAGAAATGGCACAGGTAAATCCAACACTTTATGTTTTTACATGATTTTAAAGGTTTCTTCTTTAACGCTGCGAAAGTTTGTTTATGTTTCGAAAAATTGAACTTTAAAAAATAAGGAGTTGTGCCTTCATTCCGGAGTGTCCTGTCTGTTTTCAGCTCAGGAGATGACTTTTCTTCCAGGAATATATTGAAGATGAACACTTATATTGAGTTAATTAGCTAAAGGGTTGATTGTATCTAATTTTTATATTTTTGATGTGTATATGTTTTTTCTTCCATTTTAACATTATTATCAATAGATAATGAAAGGTAACATATAAATAAGGTGTTGTGAAAAATGCTGCTTTTAGGCACAATGTAATTTATGCCACAGAGAGGATGGCAAGAAGATTTAGGAAAAAGCTCTATCCAGCAAAGCAGTCAGATAAAAGGTGAGTGTCAGGAAAGACAAGGAGGTAGTTCAAACGTCTCCGGCAACTATTCCTCTGTCAAAAATACTTTCACTTTTTGGAACTGTTGAAGAAGGTAGTCTTTCTGAGGAAAATGGAAGAGCCATCAGTTATTAGACTGATGGCACGATTTTTATATTAAACAGAGTTAGAGAAGATTAAGTGGAATTATTGCTAAAGTGGGCTTTTCAATCAGAGACATCAGTAGGTTCTGTGGCAGTGAGCATGAGTTTGGGATAGTTTGTGCTAGGCTTCAGAATGACTCTAAACGTTTCAAGCATATCGTTAAATGTGAGATTGAGTAGTAATAGATTGTTGTGCATATTGGTAGGAACGACATTTTTACAGAAAGGTTTAAAGCAGTACAAAGTGAATTTAAGAGTTGAGGTAGATTAAAAATAAAAAATTAAATGTAGTAATTTGTGGTTTACTCCCAATGCCAAGCCCAACCGGTGGAGGAACGAAAGGTTAAAGGAGAAAGATCAATGGCTGAAGAGCTGGATTGTGATTGAGAGATTTAGATATTTGGGAAATTGGAATGCGTTTTGGAATAGCACACGTGTTCAAAAAGGATTGGTCGAATCTAAACTGGAAATCTACCAATATCTTAGCAGGGAGATTTACTCACTCTATATAGGGAGACATTATATTGATAGAGAAAGCAAGGGGGTTATTCTAATTGGCAATCTTAATGGACGGATGGATGGAGAAGGTTATGAATGTGATTACAGCACGTCCATTAGAAACGAAAGATGAGAGAATCAGAGTATACAGTAATTCTGAAGCAATAAGTTGCATTTATTTCAATGTAAGCCGTTTTATGGGGAAGGTTGATTAACTCAGGGCATATTTAAGAACATCGGATTGGGATATTATATGCATTACTGAAAGTTGGTGGAGAGATGTTCAAGTCGAGAGTGTGCTGCTGGAAAAGCACAGCAGGTCAGGCAGCACCGGTGGAGCAGAAAAATCGACACTTCGGGCAAAGTAACATGATCAGGAAAGGGCTGCTGAAGGCCTTTTGCCCAAAACATTGATTTCCCTGCTTCTCGTGTGCTGCCTGGCATGCTGTGCTTTTCCAGCACCACGCTCTCGATTCTAATCTCCAGTCTAATATGCAGTCCTCACTTTCGCGTGAGAGATGTTCAAGACTGTCAATTCAATGTTCCAGGTGATAGGTGTCATAGAATGGATAGAAAAATTGGCATACGATGGGTGGAGAGGGTGAGGCCTGCCGTTTTAGATTAAGGGATAAATCATTGTTATAACTGGTTCATTTATTTCTCAAAAAATCATCAGGTAAAATACATGGGTAGTGTTAAAAATAAGGAAGTAAGGATCACTTTGAAGAGATGCACTATATGCTCATTTGTGACAACTCGTCCAATGAAAATATATTGATAGAAATTAAAAATAAGAAAGGAAAGAATACGTTGAAGTTATTGCACCATATGCTCGCTAACAGTAAGAAACAATTTGAGAAACAGACATGCAGGGAGATCTCTGATATATGTTAGCTTAATAAGGTTGTAGTAATAAGGATTTTAATTTTCATAAAAATATGATTGGGACTACCATCTTGTTAAAGTTTTGAGTCATGAAGAATTTGTCAAACTTGTCGAAGAAAATTTTCTTCATCAGGACGTGGATCATCCTAATAGAGAAGGAGCAAAACGAGACCTGGTTTTGTCAAATAGGCAGGGCAAGCGACTGAAGTAAACATGGGGGAATACCTTTGGTTCTTGCAATCATAACTATTAGTGGAAAATAATACGCCTTCCATTAATATTATCTTTTTCATTGGAGTACCATAAAATTTAATGGAATGGGAAAACGACGGTCCAAGTTTGATTGAAGTAGACTTTTCGCAGGTAAAATAATATCTGACAAGGAGTTGGCATTCAACAGTCTGACGACGTGAATTGAGAGGCATAATGTTCCTGTCAGAGTGAAGGGTAAAGGTGGTAAGGTTAAGTAAATATGGATGACTAAAGTTATTGAGGTTCCACTCAAAAATTAAAGACAGACTTACTTTAGATACAGACAACTTTATTGATTTGAATCTCTTAATTAATATAAAGAGAGTGGGGCACCATTTTGAGAGAAATAAGGAAAGCCAAAAAGAAGTCTGACATAACATGGGCAGATAAGGTCAAAGATATTGTGCAACTACATTAAGAGCAAGACTTAACCAGGAGAGTAAGGCCTCTCAAAGATCACGAAGGACATCGATGTGCTGAACCCAGGAGATGGGGAATAAAATCATCCCATTCCTGGTGAATCAGACAGATGCAAATACGCACTACTGCCTGCACCTTGCATTCATCCAGATGGAACGCTGTCTGCTATTTGTCAGTCGATTGACCCATTTGATCAAGATCTTTTTGTAATCTCAGGGGGTCTCCTCAGTTGTTGGCCCCAATACTTTCTGTGTCATAGCCAATATCATATTCATTCTTTCCCTTACTCGTTAAATCATAACTTTTGACGATGAAGATTATTGTACATTTTTATGGACCAGGCCCGACTCCTCAAAACATTTTAAGTAGGTCGCCTAGACCGCAGTTTTGCTAATTGTTGATGGTAAGTGAATAGTGGATATCCCCAGAGTGAATTAGCTGGTTAGACCGCTGAGTTTTAAACAATAAGAATGTATTTAAAACCTTAAATAATGAAACACAACCATCCTAATATAGAATACCCAAATAACTCATCAGACCCGAACCGGGCAGGCTGTTCCAAATTGCTTTCAACATTCCCAATAAACAAACCCCTTGGCACAAAGAGTAAAAATTACACAAACCAAGCTTACTGGTTACGAATTCAGAGGACGAAGAACGGGGAAAGCGTCCAATTACAACAGTGACCCTGACTTAAATAACCATCGAACTGACTGAACTGCGCAGGTGGAGAGCTGGGCACGTCACCTTGATTATACCAGTTTCTTTTAACACTTGAAAGCCTTCTTCTTGAGGTATTAACAGTTTGGTATAAACCAAAGCACCTCAATGAGCCGTTCAAAATTGAGATATGTTGGAATATTAGGACGGTTATAACCTCTCCAAAAAAAAAAGTCAAGCACAACATAACGTTGTGAAGGGACCATATAAAATTGAATCATTGATTTCCAAAGATGTTTTCAGTTCTCAAAATCACAAAAAGTAGTGGTTAGTACACTAAAACACACATATGCATTCACTTAATATAAAAATGCAAACCGGCAGAGCTACATCCAAATTCCGTGTGTGATACACCGGCCACTGAGTTTGTCGATCTGTCATTTAAGTTTCGACAATGCTTAAACAATCATGTTTTCAAGACTTGCCACATGCTCAATTTTCAAATTGTGTGGCTGGAACTGCAGGCTCGAGCTACACAGACTTCCATTTTTGTCCTTAAAGTTCTCCAAAAGCTTCAATGGGTTATGATCAGTACTTACAGTTGTCTCATATGCGTTGCTAATAATATAAAAAGTGAAATGTTGTCGTGCCAACACTAAGCTCAAAGTCTCTTGCTCGACTGTTGAATATTTCTACCAATAAACATTTAACTTGCTGGATAAATACCAATAAGTCTTTCTATCTTCTCGTCGTCTTCCTGCAGGTGCGCAGCACCGATGCCCACATCACTCGCATTTATAGCCACCTTGAAAGGCTTTGCTTAATCAGATGTAGCTCATACCAAATGTAAGTTGATTGTCCCACCTTCCCACTAAAGACTTCCAACTGCGGAATTGGATATGCATTTTTTTTAACTGCACTGACTTTGCGATAGTCCGTGCATAATCCTTGGGTACCATCAGGTTTCAGTGCCATGACTTTGGGTGAGTTCCACTCATTGTAACTCAGGTAGATTATGTCATCTTGGAGCATGTGTTCAATCCCCTTCTGAACCTGTACCAACTTTAGAGTATTATGCCTATAAGGTTGCTGCTTAATCGGAACAGCATGTCCTTTTTCTACATGATGCACAATTAGATAATATTTCCCATTTAATTTCCTCATATTTCCCCATATATTACTAACAACTCTATCGGGTCATTTCACTTTTGTTCCTCAGTAAGGTTACTCAATAATTTATCCCAATTTTAGAAAACGTCCTCACTGACCACTTTAATTTAAAGAAATGTTCAATTCAGAAACCTCTGAACTTGGTTCTTCCTTCTGTGCTGTAATCATTAATACCTTCTCCTGTTGCTCTCCTTCCCTGTCTAAATACATTCAGAGCATATTCACATGACATAGTTTGTGAGATTTATTTCTGTCTGGAGTCCCTATCAAGTAGTTACCCTCATTCAATATTCTTTCTATTTGAAAAGGTTCACCAGTCCTTGCTTTTCAAGATTCACCCATGATGGAAAGTAACATACATACTTTAGCAAAACTGCAAATTTTGGATTGCTTGTCCACTTCCTGTTTAGATGTACTCTGCAATACTTCTAAATACCATCTAACCAACTCCCCAACGCTTTTTAATAGTTCCAGAAATTTCGAGACATAGTCCAATAGTGTGGCATTTTACTTCTGATTAACTAATTACTCCTTAATCAACTTTTATGATCCTACCCTATATAAGCTAATTAAAATGGACAGAATTTGGTCAATTCATTTTGCACATCTCTGATCACAAAAAAACAGAAATAGAATTCCCTTATCCCAATCAGCTGGATAATCCTTAACATAAACATTCAACATGATCTTTAAAGTTTGATGTCACCTTTCTCGTGCTCTCTGCGATTTTAGATGGTTAACAGTAGATTTGAATTGATTTAATACAGAGCTGCCCTTAACTTACTCGATCTGTTTGGATGTGAAGTTTGAACTTTGGTCGCACTGTATCTCTATTGGTAGTCCGTATATATTTTAAAAAAGAGTATTTCCTTTACAATCCTTTTCGCTGTGATGTTGCGTAATGCAATAGCCTCTGGAAATTTCGTAGATATATCCACTACTGGAAACAAATACTGATTCACACTTTGTTTTTGTTTGATATCGTGGATTATCTTGTAAAAGGTTCCTGAACTGCAGGAATAGTCATTAAAGATGCACGTTTTATTAACACCTGTGGTTTTTAAATTACCTGACGTGTATTTCACGTCTGGCAAAATTCAACAACGTGCTGATGCAGTGTCGGCTAGTAAGAATGCCTTTTATTTTAGACTTGTTTTCCTGACTCCGAAATGACCTCCACGTGGTAATTCATGCTTCAGTTGCAGCTCCTCCTTTCTGTACCCCATTTGCAATTCAATTTGATGAATTTCTGCCCATTTCACATCTCTTTCAGTATATGATAGTTTCCATTTCCTCATGCATACACCATTTTTAAGGTAATAACACTCAGGGATACAATCAGAAACTCTAATGTATATGCCATTTTGATACAACTCCTTAACAATTTCATCTTTCTGCTGTAACTCAATTAGTTTAGCTGAACTAAACATGTTTGCATGGTCACCTATTTTCTCCTGTTTTGTCTCAACTCTCTGATGGAACGAAATGTCTCCTCATGCCACTTCTGCTTACCTATCTGTACATTTTTTAGTCTCTCCTGTTTGATCTCGTGACACTGGGAATTTGTTACCCCAAATCCAAAAAAGAATCCCAGATAAAGCATCGCTTTAGTTGACTGTGTCTCCACTGTTTTTTTTTACCAGCGCAGGTAGCACTCCTACTGGTGAAAGAACTGCATACTTTCGCAGTGCAAACTGCTTCATTTCTACATCTAATACAAGCTGCTTTATTTGCAATGGAAGTTTAATCATCTGTACAGATCCTGATGGAGTTTCCAGCAATTTTAAATGCAGAGCTACTGCTGCAATCATTACATCTTTCCTCAGATTAGGAGGCAGCTTCAGCTGCAGCTTGTCTACTAAATCCCGAAGCTTGGACTTACGTCCATCTTGTAAAATCCCGATGGTCGATTCTTTCACCTCTAAAACATCCTTGGTTCCTGCAAGAACCATTGTTATTTTAACCTCTGTTTACCAAGCCAAATCAACACACAAAGTAAGAGATACTAACAGCAGCCACTCGTTGCATAAATCCTGCAAAGGGCCCTCAGTCTGTTAAGGACCAGGCCCGACTCCTCAAAAACATTTTAACCATTAGTCCACACCTCAACTTTATTATTTGATAAAGGTAAGTGTAGAGTAGATATTCTCAGAGTGAATTAGCTGGTTAGACTGCAGTATTTTAAACAAACAGTATTTATTTCCCCCACGACAGCACGAAGTGCACGAACTGAAGCTAGAATAGCCGAATAACGTATCCTATCCAATCGACAGGCTATCCCGACTTAAGGATGCTGCGCCAAAATACTTGCAACAATCGCAATAATCAAACCCCTTAGCACAAACAGTAAATCTGACACGAACTGTTTGCAGACTATGAGGTCAGAAATGCAGAATGAGGAGGTGGGTTTCCAATTTCAACAGGGACCCTTACTCAACTAGCATCCAAACTGAACAGACCTGCCCAGCTACAGAGCTGGCCACATTCTCTTGAGTATGCAGTTTTTTAAAAAAGAATTGAAAACGTCCTGCCTGAGGCATTATCTGTTATGTATAAAGGAAAGGACGCCAATAAACCTTTTCTCAAAATCAGACATATTGGAATCTTGGGTCATTTCGAACCTCTCTGAAAAAAAAATCAAGAACAACATAACTGTGAAAAGGGACCAGCTTTGTGACAACATACAAGGAATGGCTGAGGATTGTGGGACTGTATTCATTGGAGTTGAGAAGATTAAGGGGAGATCTAATAGAAACTTACAAGATAATACATGGCTTGGAAAGGGTGGATGCTAAGAAATTATTTCCGTTAGGCGAGGAGACTAGGACCTGTGGACACAGCCTTAGAATTAAAGAAGGTAAATTCAGAACGAAAATGAAGATATTTCTTCAGCCAGAGAGTGGTGGGACTGTTGAATTCATTGCCGTGGTGTGCAGTGGAGGCCGGGACGCTAAATGTCTTCAAGGCAGAGATTGATAAATTCTTAATGTCACGAGGAATTAAGGGCTACGGGGAGAATGAGGGTAAGTGGAGTTGAAATGCCTTTCAGCCATGATTGAATGGCGGAATGGATTCGATGGGCCGAATGGCCGTACTTCCACTCCTATGTCTTATGGTCTTATGGTCTTATTTGTCTTTGAAATTTTTTTTTAAAAAATGACAGTGTTTGTGAGTTTATATAAAACAGTGCTGAAGGCCATTGTGTATTGAAGATAAAAGTTTGCCTTTTTAGAGCAATTAGAGGAATGTCCAGACATATTCACACATGCTGTGTATGGTCAGGGCAAATATGCCGACTGTAAATCTATTGGCTGACCCCTGTTCTAGTGGAGGATACATCAGTACGGTAACGACATCTAGATTGTGTATTTAGTGGGTGATGGTGATGGGTGGTTCAGGTGGTTATAACATTGCAAACGGACAACACAGCAGAATCATCTAACTTGTGATAGGAAAGCATCCTCTTTGTCCCTCACAACTACCATCACGAAAGCAATTGGTGATGGGAGGTGCGAGCAACGGCCAATGATGCCAACATTCAATCCAGTCCAGTTCTTGTTGTGAATGGAAGTACCATACTGAAAGGAGTTAACTGGATCTGTTTGTTCAGTGACTGTGATTAACGTCAGTCTCCATGGATCCTAACTGTGGCATTGGATGGTTTCCCTCTTCAATAGTAAAGGGCTTCTTGCAATGCTTTATCTCATTGTAGCAGCAGACGCATCACCTCCAACACTAACATGGATCAGCAGCTGTAGAGACAGGGAGAGGAGAGATAATCATCTGAAACAAGTCTGGAATGCTCCATTAATGGATCAGATTTTGAGAACTTTAGACTGGAGTGCTGCAACAAGGGACAGGAGTGTATCATGGGGTCTTTCCATTTTTTCCTGGTCTGGGTTCACATTATCAGATCAGATATATGGGTGCACTGATGATTATTCGGGCGGGCTACTATTCCATGCTCGCTATTGTTGGTGTTCCTGGTAAGTCTCTTCATCTCTATCCATTTATTAATCTCATAAAGCATGGTGGACCTCATTGCTCTTTCTGTTATCTATATTTGGCAAAGACAGAATCTATTGTCTTCAGTTTCAAATACAAATTCTATTCATGACCATAAACTACTGAACCGCCCAACAAGCCCATCCTCACAAACATCTGAGAACAAGACTGTTAACAATCCCGAAGTACCTTTTGGGCCAGAATTGATTTATTTCTCGGTATTCTCTCTATCACCAAACCTACCCAATACCAGCTCCATAATATCAGTCGTCTCCACCTTGACGTCAGTGAGGGTACTAAATAAATCATTATCCATGCCTTGATAAAATTCAGACTTTATGGTTCCACTTCACTTACAAGCACTCCTTCTGTTCAAATATGTCCATTACAACCTTGTTCATGTCTATAAAGTAAATTCATGACAGGGATACTGTGTCAGAGAAGTGATGTCGGTGGACATGTAATTCAGAGGCTCAGGTTAATGCTCAAAATACACTGCTTTAAATCCTACCTGAGATATGTCAGAACTGAAAATCAAATTACTGGAATTGGAAATAAGAGATAATTTCACTAATATTACAATAACAGCACCAGCATTTTTTCAATACAAGTTTGAGTGAAGATTTGTAGCTCGGGTGTCCGTTGTTGCAGTTCTGTTCGCCGAGCTGGAAGTTTTTGCTGCAAACGTTTCGTCCCCTGGCTAGGACACATCATCAGTGCGGTGGGAGCCTCCTGTGAAACGCTGCTTTGATGTTTCTTCCGGAATTTATAGTAGTTTGTTCTTGCCACTTCCGGGTGTCAGTTTCAGCTGTCCGCTGTAGTGGTTTGTATATGGGGTCCAGGTCGATATGTCTGTTGATAGGGTTTGTGGATGAATGCCATGCTTCTCGGAATTCCCAGGCTGTTCTCTGTCTGGCTTGCCCTCTGATAGTAGTGTTTTCCCAGTCGAATTCATGTTGCTGGTTGTCTGAGTGTATGGCTACTAGGGATAGCTGGTCGTTTCGTTTTGTGGCTAGCTGATGTTCGGGGATGCGGATTGTTAGCTGTCTTCCTGTTTGTCCTATATAGTGGTTTGTGCAGTCCTTGCATGGCATTTTGTAAACTACGTTAGTTTGGCTCGTGCTGGGTATTGGGTCCTTTGTTCTAGTAAGTTGTTGTCTGAGCGTGGATGTTGGCCTATGTGCCGTTTTGAGTCCTAAAGGTCGCAGTAGTCTGGCTGTCAGTTCTGAGACGCTCCTGACGTATGGTAGTGTGGCTAATCCTTTTGGTTGTGGCATGTCCTCGTTCCGTGGTTTATCTCTTAGGCATCTGGTGATAAGGTTGCGTGGGTATCCGTTTTTGGCGAATACCTTGTATAGGTGTTCCTCTTCCTCTTTTCGGAGTTCTGGTGTACTGCGGTGTGTTGTGGCTCTTTTGAATAGTGTCCTGATGCAGCTTCGTTTGTGTGTGTTGGGGTGGTTACTTTCATAGTTTAGGACTTGGTCTGTGTGTTGGTTTCGTGTGTACCATTGTGGTGAATTCTCCGTTAGATACCCACGCAACTTTATCACCAGATGCCTAAGAGAGAGACAACGGAACGAGGACATGCCACAACCAAAAGGACTAGCCACACTACCATACGTCAGGAGCGTCTCAGAACTGACAGCCAGACTACTGTGACCCTTAGGACTCATAACGTCACACAAACCAACATCCACGCTCAGACAACAACTTACTAGAACAAATTACCCAGTACCCAGCACGAGCCAAACTAACGTAGTTTACAAAATACCATGCAAGAACTGCACAAAACACTATATAGGACAAACAGGAAGACAGCTAAAAATCCGCATCCCCGAACATCAGCTAGCCACAAAACGACACAACCAGCTATCCCTAGTAGCAATACACTCAGACAACCAGCAACATGAATTCGACTGGGAAAACACTACTATCAGAGAGCAAGCCAGACAGAGAACAGCCAGGGAATTCCTAGAAGCATGGCATTCATCCAAAAAACTCCATCAACAGACACATCGACCTGGACCCCATATACAAACCACTACAGCGGACAGCTGAAACTGACACCCGGAAGCGGCTAGAACAAACCACTATAAATACCGGGAGAAATATCAAAGCACCGCTTCACAGGAGCCTCCCACCGCACTGATGATGTCTCCTAGCCAGGGGACGAAACGTTTGCAGCAAACACTTCCAGCTCGGCGAACAGAACCACAACAATTTTGTCAATACGTTTATCTATAGCAATGATGTCCTTTGCTAAATAAATCTAGCATTGTTACCGAACTTTCTAAAGATTGACGTCAGATCCACACCAATGTGCTTGGCTCCATAAAGTCTGAAGGGATGACCTTATAGTGAAGGACATTTAGTGAGGTCAATAAATGATGCCCTTTCCAGCGTTGCAGACATCCCATATCATAATAATATTGAAGTTTAAACAAAACAAAAAATGATGCAAGTGATCAGAAACCAAAAAGAAAGAGAAGCTGCCGCAGCAACTGATCAGATTTGGCACCCTTGCGTCGAGGGAAAAATAGAATTGACATTTCGAGTCCGCTGACCTACCATCATAACTTAACACAGCTTGAAAATATTGTGATTGATGTTCGTGACAGCGATGTTTATTATGAAGGGGACAAGGGGTGAGTTGAGTAGACAGAGAAAGAGAGGGATAAAAGAAAACAAACGAAGGGATTGAAGATGATCAGCTGGAATGGAAATTTTAAACAACGAGATTAATCTTATTTATTTTTTGTCCTGTTCCCATATTACTGAAAATCATGCTCATGTAGGGTACACATCATTGTCCCTGTTTAAAGTGAGTTATGTCTCTTTGTTCGTCTTTCCTGAATGTGATCATCTTCCTTTATTTATTAATGGGATGCTGGGCCTGAATGCAATTCCCTTTCCTCATGGTCCTTGAGATTGTGTTCGTGAGTTGCCTTCCAGACCCACTGCTGTCTTCTTCGGCTATACGTAGTCAGTGCTGAGGTCCGTCCGATTTCATTTCGTTGATGTTTGTAGTGAAAAATATAACTGAGCGGATTGTTTGGCTATTTCAAAGGGCAATTCACAGTCAAATACATTGCGGGATTCACATGTGTGAAGATGGCAAATTTCATTCCCTGAAGAACCTTAGAGTGTCAGGTAGAATTTTCTGATAATCAGCAATGGTTTCATAGCTTCATTTGACTTTATTGAATTGAAATGCCACCATTTGTCAGGGTGGGATTCGAATCTAGGATGGAGATCAGCATCCGGGTCCGGATTAAAAAGTTGGAGATAATACTGAGAGACCTCGCCTTCCCGACATTTCCAACCATCTCAACTGGCAATAGTGGAGTTGCTGTTTGTATGGCTGTGCATGAGGCACACTTAGTCGCAAGGGTAAGGAATCATTTGGCAAAACATACCATACTTCTTAATTTTGAACGAATTTGAACTTTAGAGGATCAGAAGGGCCTTTGGCGAAAATGAGCTGGGTTCCTTGGTCAGGAGTCACAATCAGAATTCTTACCAGACAGCAAGTAATCAACACAGTAAATTGTATACTGTCCTTCATTGCAAAATGATACAAGTATAGGAGTGTAACACCTTCCTGCAGTGCAGGAGTTTTGTTCAGAAGGTACTAGGGGAACTGTTTACAGATTATCTCTCCTTTATAAGGAATGATCACCTTGCCACACAGAGCCAGAGTAAAGGAGTTTCACCAGACTAATCCGTGTGTTGATGTTATCATAAGGAGACTGTGAAGGAAATAATCAGTATCACTACAAAGGAAAAAAAAAGTAATTGCGTTAAAACTTGAGAGTTATATACCAACACTCATTATTTTCAAAACAAAACATCGACAGTGTTAACTAAAACATATGTTTTTGTACGATACATGTTTTCACATGGGCAAATATGCAGGAAGAAAACGATTAGGAAGATATAAGAGAAGTGTAGGGAAATGGGGTTAGCATGGTTGGACATTTTGGACAGCATGGATCAGTATGCGCTGAACGTCCTGTCTTCGTTCTGTCAGATTCTACAATACTATGCAAGTAAACCTACCTGAGTGGTAACTCATGTTGGTAAGCGAGAGATCCAGGCTCTAAATGAACTGTCAATGCCTGAATGTACAGTTGGTGTGTGATCCTGCACTGAACGTCGTGTTGTTCACAAACCTGTCAGTAGCCACACTCTGATGTTTTTCGCCATTACCACCAACTTGTGACCTCCATTCAGAACACTAGCCTGCTTGGGAGATGCCTCCTTAAGACTTGTCGCAAACCGTCCACATGTATATTGAATAGAGCAGCGAACTTGATGGGCTGAAAGCACTATATCTGTTCTCGGTTGATATTTCACAATGTTTAAAGATATTATGGACTATGAACATTGTATGGGGAAACTGCATTGAGGAGATGCTCTCTTGAGTTTTTTTTTTCACTGATGTACAGAGGTGTTCCGATATTCAGGATGACGATATTTCTAGAGACCTTACTATCAGTAAATTGTTAAATAGTCCAACGATATTTATGCTTGGATTTAGCAGGACGACAGAGCTTACATTCAATCTGTTAGTCTTGTGACCATTTCCCCCTCTCCATCAGAAGATAATTCTGCTATTTGGAATGCAACCAGTCACGTGTGGTATCGTTCATGGGTTGTCAACACATTTAGGTGCACGTGATTCCGACCTTGGCATCAGCCCTGTATTCAGCGACCTAACCTGGTTTCTGATGCGGTAACACTTCCATTTGCATATTCTTATTCTGCTGATGGCATCTCCCTGGTGTCACGTCTCCAATTTGCTACCTTAACTCAGTCAATGTAAGGTAAAAATCTAAATCATTTCTTTTCCACAATGCCAACTTCTGTATTTGAAGCGAATGTGTTTCCCCCTGTTTTTTCTCCCTGACCATGATAAAAAGCTCAGTAGTGTCAGTGATTTCAGTCTTATGCAGTTTCAGAGTCAAATAACTTGTGCACCATGCGCTATTGTTCAGTTCCCAATGTACGGCGCTCCATGTTGAACAGGATGTTTGAGCATCTTTGGCATCCTTCTTTGAAAATTGCCCAAAAACAGAAATTGCTGAACAAATTACTGAAAATGTTCCAGCATCTTCTGGAGTGAATGCAGAGTTAAACCTTCAGGTCCAGTGACCCTCTACAAAGCTCCCACTTTCTCCAGCTTTTTTTATATTTTTATTTCAGTATCTATAGTTTTTTTGTTTTCGTGAAAATCTGTTCTGTGCCTATTCATTTCTGGAGAATCTCAGCAGATCTGTCAGCATCTGCAGAGAAAGAGACACAGCGTTAGTATTTCAAGCCCAGTGTGACACTTCTTCACAACTGAAAAGTATTGCAAACTGGGATTCTTAATCCCTTGTCAGAGGTGGGGGAATGGGGGACAGAGAAAATAGTGTGTGGAAAAGGTAAACGTGCTTTTAGCAGTAGTGAACGAGTGGATGATGTAATATGTGTTTAAATTAAGCTGTGAATGCGGGAAAATGGGTTCTCTCTACTAAGTGCAAGATAAAGAAGTCACAACCAGACAATGTCATAGGGAGGCCAGGCAGGAGAATGTTGAGTATGTGGCATTATATAGATCTGGCCGTAGATACGTTTACACTGCCGAGATCATCACCCCCTTTAGACAAAGTAATTCAGGTTTTGGACATCTTACTGGCACTAGTAAGCGTTTCACGCTGCCTTAGTGTTGTAATATGGAGAAAAACAAATCACCATATGAAGTTTGGGCTGAGCATTATTTACCTGTCATGCTTAATATTGTTTAAATTCGCAGTATTTGTCATTAAATGTTTGTTCTTGAAGTTTGTATCAGATGGAATTTGGGTGGTTGGTTGGTGACATTGTAAAAGTTTCTAAAATCATGAGAGATAGCCAAGATATTTCCAACGGCATGGGGGAGTTCAGCCACAGTAGGCATAGGTTTACGGTGATAGAGGGAAGATTTAAAAGGAACGAAGGGGCAGCATTTTACACAGAGGGTGGTATGGGCATCGAATGAGCTGCCAGAGGAAGAGTGCTAGATGCTTGTACAGCGAAAACATTTAAAACTCATTTGGACAAACATATGAATGGGAAACAATTAGGGGCATATGGGCCAAATGAAAGCAGATGGGACGAGCTTATTTTGGAAAACCTGGCAAGCATGAACATTTAGAAACGCTTCACTCTGAGACGGTGTTATTTTGTTAAAGAGAAAACATACTTTGCCCTGTAAAATCATGCAAAGAGAGAGCGAGAAGAGAATGCAGTGGCTGGCACAGTGACACAGTGGCAAGCAGTGCTGCCTCACAGCGCTAGGGACCCGGGTTCAATTCCCGACTCAGGTGACTGTGTGGAGTTTGCACATCCTCCCCGTGTCTGCGTGGGTTTCCTCTGCGTGCTCTGGTTTCCTCCCACAGTCCAAAGATGTGCACGTGAGGTGAATTGTCCATGCTAGATTGCCCGTATCTTTAGGTGAATGGTGGGTTGCACTTCGGCGGGTTGGAGTGGATTTGTTGGGCCGAAGGGCCTGTTTCCACACTGTAAGTAATCTAATCTATTTCTGGAGATGTCTGAGAATGTAACAAGCGGACTTGGTAAAGGAGATCTGGTAGATACCAGGCTTTCCAGAGATTTTCCACAAGGTATGACAAAATTTAAGTTCTTACACAAGACAGAAGCTCGTCGGATGATGGGTAATGCATTAACATGGGATGATGATTGGTTAGCTCCTAGAAATTAGAGAGTCAGTATGAATAAATCTTCAAAATAAAGATGTATCTGCTGGTGTGCCACAGCTACTAGTCCGATGACATCATTTATTTACGATCTATACTGATAGCCTGCAGGAAGGAGTTGAGTGCAATACACATCTGAGTTTGTGAATTACAATGACAACAAAAAGGCAGGCTGTTATTTAATGGAAAGGATTTCCAGAAAAGGAGCGGTACAAACATATTGGAGTCTTCCTGTGTATGAAACATAAAGTCAGCATGCTGATGCAGCAAGTAACTAGGTTGGTTCATTCAGTGGGTTCCTGGGATGAAAGGGTTGTGTTATTGAGAATCTCTAAAATGGTGAGGCAATTATTCATTGGGGTTTAAATGAATGATGAGTGACACTGCTGAAAAATACAAGACACAGAAAGGGCTTGAGAAGATAGATATTGAGAAGTTGTTTTCATTCTTGGTCAAAGTGTCGAACTCGAGGATATAGATACCGAATCAGGAACATCGATTTCAATCTGAGATGCAAAGTTGTGTCTTCTCTTAGAAGGTAGTGAATGTCTGGAATTCCTTGACCCGGAGAGGTGAGGAGGGATTCAAGAATTCAGCAAGGAAGTGGAGTTGAGCCTTGGAGTAGATCAGCCATGTTCTTATTAAATGACAGGGCGGAATGACCTATTCCTGTTCTGAGTTATTCATTTCACATTGTGCTTTTGTGAAGTTAAGGGTTATTTTCCTAAAAATCGTGTTGTAAAATGTTGCATTCAGGGCGAGCAGAGGATTTGTTGATTTGAACCTGAGTGGGGTATGCGGGCTGTATTCCCAGCGTATCTGGGGCTGCAACATGACACAAACCTGGCGCAGAAGTTACAGAGAGGGTAAGCCTGGATACAGGGATTGGGGTGGTGGTTCATTTCCGGACCCAGTCTGGATTTTTCAAGTGATCTTCCAACCGACACTAAACCATCGGTGTGGCCACATTCTGCCACCACGTAGCAGGTCGGATGGGCTGAATGGAACATCAGAACATAGAGCTGAGGGACACGAGAGGGCCATTCGGCCCTTTGACACTACTTAACCAATAAATGAGGTCATGGCTCACCTCCTTGTGGTCCCAGCTGCACTTTTCTCTCCATGCACTATTATCCCTGATTTACCTATCTATCGAAAATTCGACAAATTCAGCCTTGTTATAATATAAATGTCTGGCCATCCCAAACTTTTGGAAAAGAGATTTCGCACTTCGTGAATTTCTCCTATATTCCTGAGGTTGGAGCTTGTCACTGTTTCCTTTTCTAGTCCCACTCCTCCACTGCTCACAAAAACTTTTAAATGTAACCAGGATGGTGATATGACATATAGAACATAGAACTTAGAAAAATACAGCGCAGTACATGCCCTTCGGCCGTGGATGTTGCGCTGACCGAAGCCTACCTAACCTACATTAGCCCAAAAACCTCCATATGCTTATCCAATGCCCGCTTAAATGCCCCTGAAGAGGGAGAGTCCACCACTGCTACTGGCAGGGCATTCCATGAACTCACAACCCGCTAAGTAAAGAATCTACCCCTAACATCTGTCCTATACCTACCTCCCCTTATTTTAAGTTGTGTCCCCTAGTAACAGCTGACTCCATTAGCGGAAAAAGTTCTCACTGTCAACCCTATCTAAACCCCTAATCATCTTATAAACCTCTATCAAATCTCCCCTAAACCTTCTTTCTCCAATGAAAACAGACCCAGGTGCCTCAGCCTTTCCTCATACGATCTTACTACCATGCTAGGCAACATCCTGGTAAACATCCTCTGCACCCGTTCCAATGTCTCCACATCCTTCCTATATTATGGCGACCAAAACTACACACAATACTCCAGATGAGGCCGCACCAGAGTCTTATACAACTGCAACATGACCTCAGGACTCCGGAATTCAATTCCTCTATCAATAAATTCCAGTTCACCATATACCTTATTCACAGCACTAGTTACTTGGGTGGCAACTTTCAGAGATCTGTGTACATGGACAACAAGATCCCTCTGCTCATCCACACTACCAAATAGCCTACCATTAGCCCAGTATCTATCTTTTTGTTACTCCTACCAAAGGGAATGATTTCACACTTAGCTACATTGAACTCCATTTGCCAACTTTCTACCCAGCTCTGCATCTTATCTATATCCCGCTGTAACCTGCCACATCCTTCTTCGCTGTCCACAACTCCACCGATTTTCGTGTCATCCGCAACCTTGCGCAACCAGCCTACAAGCCCCTCCTCCAGGTCATTCATAAAAATGACAAACAACAATGGCCCCAAAACAGATCCTTGTGGAACACCGCTAGTAACTGCACTCCAAGATAAACCTATACCATCAACTCCTACCCTCTGTCTCTTTCCAACCAGCCAATTCCTAATCCAAACCTCTAATGCACCCTCAATGCCATACCTCCGTAACTTTTGCATTAGCCTGCCATGGGGTACCTTATCGAACGCCTTGCTAAAGTCCATATACAACGCATCTACTGCTTTACCCTTGTCCAATTCCTTGGTCACCTTCTCAAAGAACTCAATAAGGTTTGTGAGGCACGACCTGCCCTTCACAAAACCATGCTCTCTATCCTTGATCACATTATTCCTCTCCAGATGTTCATAAATCCTATCCCTTACAATTCTCTCTAAGACTTTGCCCACAACAGAAGTGAGACTCACTGGCCTATAGTTACTAGGGCTATCCCTACTCCCCTTCTTGAACAAGGGGACCACATTCGCTATCCTCCAGTCTTCTTGCACGACTCCTGTAGACAACGACGACATAAAAATCAAGGCCAATGGCTCCGCTATCTCCACCCTAGTTTCCCAGAGGATCCTAGGGTAAATGCCATCAGGCACAGGGGACTTATCTATTTTCATCCTTTCCAGTATTCCCCAGACCGCTTCCCTACATCCCTCAAGGCCATCCATTCTAATCACTTGTGACTCAATACTCACATCAGCAACAGTGTCCTGTTCCTGAGTGAATACTGACGAAAAGAATTGTTTTAGCGTCTCTCCAATCTCCTCCGCCTCCAAGCATAACTTTCCAATACTATCCTTGACTGGACCGACACCTACCCTAGTCAACCTTTTATTCCTGACATACCTTTAGAAAGCCTTTGGGTTTTCCTTAATCCTACCAACTAAGGAATTTTCATATCCCCTTCTCGCTGCTCTTAGCTCTCTCTTTAGATCCTTCCTGGCTACCTTATAACTCTCAATCGCTCCAACTGAACATTCACTCCTCATTTTTACAGAGGCCTTGTGAAAGGGATTCCAATTCCTTATTAAATCACGGCTCCCTCACAAGACCCTTTACTGCCTGCCTGACTGATACATACTTATCAAGGACACCAATTAGCTGTTCCTTGAACCATCTCCACATATCATTTGTGTTCTTCCCATAGTCCAAAGGTATGCAGCTTAGAGTAGATTAGCCATGCTAAATTGCCCGTAGTGCCCAGGGATGTGCAGGTTAGATAGGTTAGTCATGGTAACTGCAGGGTTACATGGATAGAGTAGGGAGGCAGATCCGGGGCGGCGATACTATTTTGAGGGGCAATGTGGACATGATAGACGGAATGTCCTACTTCCACACTCTAGAGGTAAAAGTGACAAGAAGTTTGTACTATACAAACACAGTAGGTATCTATCTGATCCACTCTCCTCTAGGTATTGTATGTTTCAATAAGATCACTTCTCATTCCATGAGTAACCTGATAAAACCTTCATAATATAAGCCTCTCATTCCTGGAATACATGAAGCGAAACATCTCTGAACTGCTTCCAATTTAATTATATTCTTTCTCAGGTAAGGAGACAAAATAATCGCACACACAGATGATGTTAATTTTTGTTTTCGCAATGGTGAGAGTTTTTGGAACTCTGTTCCCCGCAGAACATTGGACGCAGAGATATTGAATATGAGATTTTGAGGCACAGACAGAAGGTTCATAAATTAAAAATGGAGTCAAGGATTATCGAGGAATGGCAGAAATATGCAGTGTTGGGTAAGGGCTGACAGTGGTACAAAATCACACTGCTCCAGAGCATCCAGGAATGTAAAGAAAATAAAATGATAATATCGATAAAATGTTAAGGGGAATTCCAAGATAGCGTCAATTCGGCAAGTCTGCTTTGTTGGGCTCTGCAGCACAGAACGGGCAAAGTGGTTCCCTAACCCAATCCATCCCATCAATTTACTTAAAATTCAAAGCTAAAAGTGTGATAGAATCTTTACTGATCCCGGTTTGTCAAGTGTAAATGACAAAACACTGGATAGGATTGAGTAAGTTCCCAACAAGTGGTGCACCCGTCAGAAGCATCAAACATGTTTGCGGCCGCTACTGCAACCCACTCTGCTCGATCAGTAGACCCAGTTACTCACCAGGCTATGGTCACTGAGTTCACCAAGTTACCTGAAATGATTGAAGGCAAGATTAAAGAAAAGATCAACTGTGGCTAGAACCACTGCTACTCTCAGACGCGGTCCAAAAACATGAAGAGCAACTTGACAGCCTTGGGAACTGAACAGATGATGTCAAGCTCCAAACAGCAGTGGAAGATACCGCGATCGATTCCTCACAGGAGAGGATCCAAGTACTTGAAAAACAAGTCCGTATCTTAACTGAACATGATGACGGCCTCGAGAACAGGGGCAGGATGAAGAATGCTCACATCGTCGGTCTGCTGGCCCAGACAACAGGTGGTCAGCCAGTCAGTATTTTTCGAGAACTGGTGGCAGCGATTCCTTCACTTCGAAACTGAAGAGGGACGGGCGAAGACTGAAACAGTTCGTCTGGTTACGGCCTACAGGTCAGGCTCGGACCAGCGCTCTCGTCCTGTCCTTGTGCGATTACATGGTTATGGGATAAACAAAGACGAATGGAAGCTTCCAGAACTCAGGGGAAAGATCCGATGGCTTAAATTCAAAGGTTTCAGGATTACGTAAATTCGGGACTTTTCAGCAACGGTGATTAAAAAAAATCGTTTGATGATATAGCACACAGAACATTACAATGCAGTACAGGCCCTTCGGCCCTCGATGTTGCGCCGACCTGTCATACCAATCTGAAGCCCATCCCACATATACTACTCCATGAATGCCCATTTTCCTGACAAATGACGACTTAAATGCAAGTAAGCTTGTCGAATCTACTATCGTTACAGGCAAAGCATTTCATACCCTTGCTACACTCTGAGTAAAGAAACTACCTCTGATATCTGTCCTATATCTATCACCCCTCAATTCAAAGGTATACCCCTTTGCCATCACCATTCTTGGAAAAAAGATCTCCCTATCCACCCGATCTAACCCTTTGACTATCTTATATGTCTCTATTAAGTCACCTCTCAACGTTCTTCTCTCTAACGAAAACAGCCTCAAGTCCCATAGCCTTTCCTCGTCAGACCTTTACTGCATACCAGGCAACATCCTAGCAAATTTCCTCTGCACCCTTTCGAAAGCTTCCGCATCCTCCTTATAATGCGGTGACCAGAACTGTACATAATACTCCAAGTGCGTTCGCACTAGAGTTTTGTAATTCTGTAGCATTACCTCATAGTTCCAAAACCAATCCCTCGATTGACAAAAGCTAAAACACTGTACGCATTCTTAACAACCCTGTCAACCTGGGTGGTAACTTTCAAGGATCTGAGTACCTGGACATCGAGATCTCTCTGCTCATCCACCAAGAATCTTGCCATTAGCCCAGTACTTTGCATTCCGTTTACTATGAGCAAAGTGAATCACATCACACTTGTCCACATTAAACTCCATTTGCCACCTCTCAGCCCAGCTCTGCAGTTTATCTATGTCTCTCTGGAACGTAGAACACACTTCCTCACTATCCAAAATTGCACCAACATATTGTTGGCAGCAAATTTACTAACCCACCCTTCTATGTCCTCATCCAGTTTGTTTATAAAAATGACGAACAGCAGTAGGCCCAAATACCGACCCTTGCGGTACGCCATTGATAAATGGACTGTAGGATGAATATTTCCCAACAACCATCACCATGTCTTCTTTCAGCCATCCAATTACTGATCCAAACTGCTATATCTCCCACAATCCCTTCTTCCGCATTTTGTAAAATAGCCCACTGTGGGGAATCTTATTATGCCTTGCTTAAATCCATTTGCATCACATCAACCGGTTTAATCACTTCTACCCATATGGTCACCTTATCAAAGAACTCAACAAGTTTTGTGAGGTACGACCTACCCTTCAGAAAAATGGGCTGACTATTCCGAATTAAATTATTATTTTCTAGATGATTATAGATCCTATCTCTTAGAACCTGAGTGCAGTCTGCAAATTTACTAACCCACCCTTCTATGGACTCATCCAGATCTTTTATAAAGATGACGAACAGCAGTGGACCCAACACCGACCCTTGTGGTACACCACTGATAACTGGAATCCAGGATGAAAATTTCCCAACAACCACCACCTTCTGTCTTCTTTCAGCAAGCTAATTACTAATCCAAACTGCTATATCTCCCACAATCCCATTCCTCCGCATTTTGTATAATAGCCTACTTTGGGGAACCTCTCTCAACGCCTTGCTGAAATCCATATACACCACATCAAACGGGTTACTCACACCTACCCGTTTGGTCACCTTCACAAATAACTCAATAAGGTTTGTGAGGCACGACCTATGCTTCGCAAAACCGTGCTGACTATCCCTGATCAAATTATTGTTTTCTAGATCATTATAAATCCGATCTCTTCTAACATTTTCCAACACTTTACCAACAACTGAAGTAAGGTTCACTGGTCCCTACTCCCCTTCTTGATCAGGAGAACCACATTTGCTATCCTTCAGTCTTCTGGCACTATTCCTGGAGAGAATGACAATTCAAAGATCAAGGCCAAAATCTCAGCGGTCTCCTCCCTGGCTTTCCAGATGATCATAGGATAAATCTCATTCGGCACTGGGGACTTATCTATTTCAACACTCTGCAGGATTTCTCATACCTCCTCCTTGTGAACGTCAATAACACCATTCTTGGAAAAAAGATCTCCCTGTCCACCCGATCTAACCCTTTGACTATCTTATATGTCTCTATTAAGTCACCTCTCAACGTTCTTCTCTCTAACGAAAACAGCCTCAAGTTCCTGTAGCCTATTGTCTCAGTAATCTCCTGATTTTCTAGAGTGAATACTGTTGAAAAATATTCATTTAGTGCTTCCCCTATCTCCTCTGATTGCATACACGACTTCCCACTACTATCTTTGGTTGGCCCTAATCCTACTCTGTCTTCCTATTATTCCTTAAATACCTACAAAGAGCCTTAGGGTTTACTCTGATTCTATCCGCCAACAACTTCTCATGTCTTGCATGGCTCTTCTGAGCCCTCTCTTTATGTCTTTCCTGGCTTACTTGTAACCCTCAAGCGCCCTAACTGAGCCTTCACATCTTATTCTAACATAAGCCTTCTTCTTCCTCTTGACCAGGTATTCAACTTGCTTCATAAACCACGGCTCCCGCGCTCTACAGCTTCCTCCCTGTCTGGCAGGTACATACTTATCTAGGACAGAGTAGCCTTTCCTTCAATAAGCTCCACATTTCTAATGTGCCTATCCCCTGCAGTTTTTTTCTCCATTCTTTACTTCCTAAATCTTGCCCAATCGCACCGCAATTGCTTTTCACCCCAGCTGTAGCTCTTTCACAGTGGTATACACCTATCCCTTTCTATGAGTAAAGTAAACATAACAGCATTGTAATCGCTATCACCAAAGTGCTCAACCAAGTCCAAGTCTAATATCTATCAAGAGAAGAGTAAGGGGACTCGGGAATCAGTATTCCCTCTGGTACCCAACGGTTCTCTGTATTGCATTGAATGAATCCATGAACTCGTCTGACCCTGCAGAGAAAGCGAAAATTTTGTGGTCTTTTTAAATTCCCCGATCGATTTTGTTTGATTTTTTGGTTTTTTATATGTTTAGTTATGGAAAATTTTGAGAGGTTGTCCGTTGTAGTAGTTTTAGTTTGTGTAGATTTTAAGCTCTCTGAGGCTTTGTTTGTTAATGATCAGTAATTCGAGTTCCTCCTCTCTCAAATGTTGCTACAATGTGTTCTGGAAAATGATGAGCCTAAATGGTGTGCCTGGAACATTAAGGGGAGCCATTGCCCAGTCAAGAGGAAAAAATTACTTCATAGTCTTAAAACAGAGAGGGTGGATGCTCTCCTATTGCAGGAGATGACCAGGAATATTTGACGTTACAGCATGGCGGGTTTGATCGGGTTAATGTCTCATCTTTTGATACTAGGAGTAGGGGAGAAGCCATACTGGATAAGCGGAATCTTCGATTTAAATTATTAGATTGTATTTGAAACTCACGGGAGGATCATAATCTCCAAAGCCTTGAATTATGGTAAAAAAATCCAATATTTTGAATGTGAACTGCGAACTCCACAACCCCCACCATTGCACCCGGCGCACCCTCTTAAAATCCTGGTAGATTCATTATCCAACAAAGGGCTGCAGATCTCCCACAATGTGAAGAGTTTACTCAATATGAACCAAGAGTCTCAACAACAATCTGTCCAGTGATTATTGATCCCTTTCGATGAGAGCAAGCATTTGATTGGGTTGAGTGGCCGGATCTCTTCTGTACATTAAAACGGTTTGGTCTACGCAAAGTTTTTATCAAGTGGGTGAGGTTCATTTATCGTGGTCCTCTGGCTGCAGTTCTCACTAATGGTGTGCCAACCAGTAATATAAATATTTCTCCAGACAGCCGACAAGGTTGACACCTTTCACCATTGTTGGTTATGTTCATGATTGAGCCACAGGAGGAGGCCATCCGCCAGGATGCCAACATATTTGCCCCAGAAGTGGGATAGAAGTCACGTAAGATTACATTATATGCAGATGAGGGTCTTAGGTTTTTTTGTCCAATCCCGCAATTTCGTTAGTTCATCTGATGCAATGCATTAATTCGCTTGTTGCCTTTCTGGGTGATAAGATTAATGTTACCAAGTTGGACACCATGTCTGTGGGAGATCTTAGGGAAGTACCTAATACTGAGGGCAAAACCTGCTTTCCGTTTAAATGGTCACGGGGGTGTTTTCCCATGTCAGTATATTCATTACATCTGTCTTTGATCATTGATTTAAACCGAACTATGTCCATTTGTTTGACAAAATTAAGCAAGAACTTCAAAGATGGGAGGCATTTCCAATATCCCGGCTACATCGGATAGTTGTTATTTTAATGAATGTCCTTCCTCATTTCCTAGACCCGGTGGGAATGCTTTCTTTGATGTTTCCCAGACAGATATTTAGGAAGCATAATGGCAGGTTTAGCTCTTTTATTTGGCACCATAAGTGATTTATTATCAAGCTACATTGCAACATCCCCACAGATTGTGGGGGGTAAATCTCCCCGATTAAAAGCAATCAATTAAGCTTTTTTATCATCCCATGATAGTGCCTGGACCACTGAGGACACCGCATCAATACGGCTAGACATTGAGCCCTCTCAGACAAAGTGAACCCTTATTAGTCTGTTATTCTTACATAAAATGATAACATTTATGGAGCACTGTGAAAAAACTACTGATTATCATTACTGTTAAAACTTGAATGACAATGCGTCAGATCGAGGGCAATACAGCAAAATCTATGTTTCTTACCGGTTTAATTGGTATAACAGTTTGTCAACCTGGGATAATGGATTCCAGGTTTAAACTGTGGACAGCGAGGCGGTGGGGGGGTGTGTGTGGTGGGGGTGGTGGTGGTCCCTTGCTTGGGTGAGTTAGAATGAGTGGAATCCCTACAGTGTGGAAACAGGTCCTTGGGCCCAGGAAGTTCACTTCGACCCTCTGAAGAGTAACCCACCCAGACACATTCCCCTACCCTCCTATATTTACCCTTACTAATGCCACAATTTGCAGATTATGGAACTCTATGAGCGATTTAGCTATGTCCAAGTCATCTGACTTGCACATATTTGTGAGTGTGGGAGGAAACCTACACAGACACAGTTGAGAATATACTAACTCTACACAGCCGCTCACCCAAGACAGGAACCAAACCCGTGACCCTGGTGGCATGAGTCAGCAGTGCAAACCACTGAGCCACCACGTGTTACTTGAGGGAGAAATAATGATATAATTTGATCAAATAACTCGTATATATGGATTATCTAGTAGAGGTGTCTTCATTTTTTTTCCTAGATTAGAGATTGGATTTAAAAAATCCTTTTAACAGACTCTTAGAGATCCGATAGAGAGAAGGGGTTGCTTATTGTTAAGAATACACTCTCTGTCAGAACCCTTTATCATCAGTTGGATAGTGTCCCCTCAAACAAGACAGTGCAGCTTCGTGTCGTCTGTGCGAGAGAATTGCTGGTGTTACATCTCTTCGGAGACATGGGAGGATATTTGTGAAAATGCTCGAAGGATTTTGATCTGTAATAGGGCACATTCCATGCAGTTGAAAATTCTTCAATGGGTCTATCTAACACCAGATTTTCTCTCAATATTCGAAGTCGAATTATCTTCAGCGTGTCCTAAATTCAGAATGACTACAGACACTCTTACTCATTCTATGTGGTCCTGCACCCGGCTTCGTATATATTGTAGCAGTGTTAGGTGTAGTAGAGTGGGTCTTGGGGACCAAATTGGAGATGGACCCGATTTCTCTTTCCTGGGCATGCCCAGAGTATCTTACGCAGATGCATATGCGAAAATAAATCCTTACTTTGTGTTGGATGCCTGAAAACTCCTCGGGTCTGTTGGGTCTTTGTAAGCTCATCATGGGGAATATCCCTTTGGACTTTCTCACCAGCATGGTGTACCAACAAACAGATTAATATCAGTCATAGAGCCAGAGAGATGTACGGTATGGAAACAGACCCTTCGATCAAATCCTTCCATACCACCAGATATCCCAAACCAATCTAGTCCCACCTGCCAGCACCTGGCCCATAACCCTCCAAACCCTTCTTATTCATTTACCCATCCAAATGCCTCTTAAAAGTTGCACTTTAATCAGCCTCCCCGACATCACCGGCAGTTCCTTCCATACACTTACCACTCTCTGTGTGAAATAGTTGCCCCATAGTTCTCTATTATATCATTTCCCTCTCAACCTAAACCTATACCCTCTCGTTCTGACTCCCCGACCCCAGGGAAAAGACTTCATCTACTTACCCGACCCATGCCCCTCACAATCTTGTAACCCTCTATAATGTCAGCCCTCAGCCTCCGACGCTCCAGGGAAAATAGCCCCAGTCTGCTCAGCCTCTCTCGATAATTCAAATCCTCCAACGCTGGCAAAATCCTTGAAATCCTTTTTGAACCCTTTCAAGTTTCTCAACATATGTTTAATAGGAAAGAGACCAGAATTGCACGCAATATTCCAACACTGGCCTCTCCAGTCTCCTGTACATGTGCAACATGATTTTACAACTCCTGCACTCAATGCTGTGACCAATAAAGGAAACACCTTCTTGACTATCCTATCTACCTGCGACTCCCCTTTCAAGGAGCTATGAACATGCAGTGCAAGGTCTCTTTGTTCAGCAATACTCCCTGTGACCTTACTATTAAGTGCATAAGTCATGCTAAGATTTTCGTTCCTAAAATGCACCACCTCGCATTTATCTGAACTAAACTGCGTCTGGCACTTGTCAGCCCAGCTATTTGGTCAATCTAAGGTGACCCTATTCGCTCTCCACTACACCTCCAATTTTGGTGTCATCTGCAAATTTACTAATTGCACCTCTTATGCTTGCATACAAATCATTTATGTCAATGACAAAAAGTAGTGGAACCAGCACCGATCCTTCTGGCACTGCACTTGTCACAGGCCTCCAGTCTGAGAAACAACCCTCCACCACCACCCTCTATCTTCTACCTTTGAGCCAGTTCTGTATCCAAGTGGCTAATTCTCCTGTATTTCATGAGATCTAACCATGTCATTCAATCTCCCAGGGGGAACCTCATCAAAACCTTACTGAAGTCCATATAGAATCTCATCAATTCTCTTTATTACTTCCTCAAAAAACACAATCAAGTTTGTGAGGCATGATTTCTCACTCACAAAGCCATGTTGAATATCTCTAATCAGTCCTTGCCTTTCCAAATACATGCACATCCTGTCGCTCACGATTCCCTCCAACAACATGTCCACCACCAACGTCAGGCTTACTTGTCTATAGTTCCCTGGCTTGTCCTTAACACCCTTCTTATAAAATGGCACAACATTAACAAACCTCCAGTCTTCGAGGACGTCGCCTGTGAATATCCATATTACAAATATCTCAGTAAGAGTCCCAGCAATCACTTCTCTAGCCTCTCATAGAGTTCTCGGGCACACCTGATCAGGTCATGTGGATTTATCCACCTTTACCCGTTTTAAGGCATCCAGCACTTCCTTCTCTGTAGTATCGACATTTTGCAAGGTCTCACCATCTATTTCCCGATATTTTATATATTCCATATCCTTTTCCACAGTAAATATTGATCACAATATTCTTTTAGTATCTCCCCCATACGTGCTGTGCTAGGAAAAATATTCTGTTGTGTTGGATGTCTGAAAACCCACCGGGTCTGTTGGGTGGTTGTAAGCTCGTCATGGAGAATATCCTTTTGGACGTTCTCACCAGTATGGTGCACCGAAAAGCAGAGATTTATATAAGATATGGCAACCCTTTTTGGATTACCGTGATAAAGACTGATCTGACACTCTTAGAAGGGCTTTCATATAGCCATGATGATATTATCTAATGAATCACATGTGAAGAATTATGAGCATTTAAATGTGTATCAGTTAGTGCTCTCGAAGAACGAGGGCTATCAATTTGTTATGCTGAGCAGTATTATTTATTTATTATTTATTGTTTATTTTTGTTTTTATTCTGTCCGTTTAGAGACTTTAACGTATTTTGTATATACATGCACGTGGGTGTAATTTCGTTCAGTTATTCGAGTTGTTTTGATATTAGTTTAATAAAATAATAAAAAAAATTTCAATAAAAAATGTCTACAAAAATAAAAAATGCTAACATTGATAGATTAGAGTCCCAAATAACTCTCATTCGAGAGACCACTCACGGTGGTTCACATTGAAGATCACACACGGGTGATGCGGTGAGGTTGAGAGTGCATCACCTTCATGGAAACCTCTGTCAATGTGGGAAAATTGAACCAGCTCTGGTGGCCTCCCTCTGCATCACAAACCAACCATCCAGCCAACTGAGTGGGGGACTGTGTAACTGTTACACACAGAATCAGTCACAGAAAAAGAGCAAGAGAAACTTTAATGACAAGAAAAATGTTCTCTGCTAGAAATTATATTTTTACCATGAGACAAGTGTTTGGAATCTGTCTTTACCTGAATACAATAAGGTGAGACCAGTGAAATAACCAGAATGACTAATTGTGATTGGATATCGATAACCTTAAAATACGTGCATGTTTTTGATTGGTCTGTGGAAAGCATGCTGACTGTTACATGAATTTATAAAGTAGATGAAATATATGGTAAGGAGAGTCCGTCCCCATGAGAAACGCCTTCTGAACACATACTAGAAGAAACCCAGAGTATGAGGTGTCTGCTGTGTACAATGAACCTGGGGGTCAAATAACTGAAAGTTCCTGTAACATGGAGCTGAGAAAACCATCAGATCATCCCAAAACGTATTGAATGTTGGACCATATTTGAAGACCTGAATGCCCGCATGATAGATTTTAATTGAGTGTGATTTGAAAAACGTACATCGCTACTCCATCCTCTTACATGTTACGTACCGGGGCACAGCCATTTTCCTGTAACTGGGAATAAGTTGGAACAATACCTGGAACATTCCATAAATGACATTCTACAGAATATTCTGTCACCATATTGGGGGGGGGGGGGGGGGAACATTAGAAAGGCAAGAGAGAAAGACAGGGAAAGTGCTACATGCAGT
This sequence comes from Hemiscyllium ocellatum, assembly GCF_020745735.1. Classification (NCBI taxonomy): domain Eukaryota; kingdom Metazoa; phylum Chordata; class Chondrichthyes; order Orectolobiformes; family Hemiscylliidae; genus Hemiscyllium; species Hemiscyllium ocellatum. The sequence goes on along the minus strand of NC_083454.1, from coordinate 305,605 downwards.
AGTGTGAGTGGTGGAGCATGAGCCTTGTTTTGGTGTCGGTGCTATAACAGATATTCTACAGTGAGTGTGAGGGTGCAGAAAAATATGGAGAATGGAGAAGCTTATTGAAGCTTGTTCTATTTTGCTGGACATTTATACAGACCCCAGAAATTGCACTGAGCTGGGTGGTGAGCTCAGACCATGCTTGGTGGGTCTGGTAGTGTTGCCCACTCTGGGAAGAGCATGATCACCTTTCTACTAGCCCATCCACCAGGACCTCCGTACTGTTGTCGACAAACGCTGGTGTAATTTCCCAATCGCTGCCATGCTCGGGGAAAATGTGCAGGACAGCTCCAAACTGAGAAAGCGCAACTATGTGCCCATTGGCCTTTCAAAGATGGCACCAGTGTCATGGATCACGTAATATCCAGGGGCCTTCGGGCGACTGTGAGTACCTCCAGTCATGATGGGTGGGAGAATCGTCTGGCATTGTATGAGAGGGACACTATGGAGTGGGATGTGTAGTTAATGAGATGGGTTTGCTAAGATAGCACCATGAAACTAGTTCGTGCAGACAACCCCTCTGTCACCCTCAATGAAAATGTTACTGAGGCAGTTTTTTTGTTAGGTTCAGCCCAGTGAGGCGAAGACTCTGCTGTCCTCACTCACAGTTACAAAGCTGCAGAACACATGCTCATCCAAAACTCTCCATTGCCTGAACTCACAGCAATGTCCCTTTCACTGATAATTCTTCAAATATTGACCCGTGCTGCATAATAATATCGGAATGAATTCATTTCAGCATTCTGAACCTGTGACCATATCCTTCCATGACATTTTATCTCTTTTTGTCCCACCCTGTCTCCACCCCAAAACACACTGATTTACAGACATATTGCACGAGACTGACAGTATGAATGGCCATTTAGCCCAGCTGGTCCATGCCAATCAAAATGTCCATCCAGACTCATCCAAATTCACTGAAATTGTTTTGTATCGCTCTAATACTTTCCTATCTGTTTATTTGTCCAAATGCCTTTTCAATGTTGTTATTGTGCCCATCTCAATCACTTCCACTGAAAGCTCAGTCCATATGTGCACTACACTCTATGTTAAAAAGTTACCCCATACTTTTCTTTTTACATTTTTATACTTTCCAAACATTAATGGATTTCCTCTAGCACGCGATTCAACAACCTTGGGAAAAAAATTGCAGTATTCACCACATGCACGCCTCTCATGATCTCATAAGCGCTACACTTCTATAAGAACCCCTCAGTTTCCAACACTGTGAAGAAATAACTTCTAACCTGTCCAACTTCTGCCTATATCTTAGAGCCTTTAGCCCAGGAAACATTTTTAGAAATTTGTTTTGCATTCGTTCTTGTTCAATAATATCTTTTCTAGAGCAAGGTGAACAAAACTGAACGCAATGCTCCAACTGCAGCCTTACCAACATCCTGTATAACTGCAACATAACGGCCCAACTTCTATACTCAATGTGCTGATGAAGGCCAAAGTGCCAACACCATTCTTGACTATCCTGTGTATCTGTGACTCAAATTTCAGACAACAGTACACCTGAATTCCAACGTCCTTTTGTTCCACTAAGTGTCTTAAAGCACTATCATTCATCATTAAACTCCTACCTGGATTTGACTTTCCAAAATGCAATACGTCACACTTATCTATATTAAACTCCATTTGCTAATTCTCAGCCCACTTCCCCAGCTGATCAAGGTACTGCTGCAATTTCTGATAACGTTCCGCACTGTAAATAATGTCTTCGAATTTAGTGCCACCTGCAAACTTACTAACGTTGCGTTGTGCACTCTAGTACAAATCATTGGTATAGATAACAAGCAGCAATGGGCCCAGGACCGATCACTGAGGCATTCCACTAGTCACAGGCCTCCAGTTCGACAAGCATCCCTTCACCATAGCCATTTGCTTCATTACATCAAGCCAATTATGCCGTCAATTTGCCAGTTTACATTGGAGTCCATTCGATCTAACCTTCTAGAGTGGCCTACTACACGGGCGGCAAGGTGGCACAGTGGTTAGCACTGCTGCCTCACAGCGCCAGGGACCTGGGTTCAATTCCCACCTCAGGCGACTGACTGTGTGGAGTTTGCACGTTCTCCCTGTGTCTGCGTGGGTTTCCTCCGGGTGCTCCGGTTTCCTCCCACAGTCCAAAGATGTGCGGGTCAGGTGAATTGGCCATGCTAAATTGCCCATAGTGTTAGGTAAGGGGTATATGTAGGGGTAGGGGTATGGGTGGGTTGCGCTTCGGCGGGTCGGTGTGGACTGGTTGGGCCGAAAGGCCTGTTTCCACACTGTAAGTAATCTAATCTAATACATGTGGAACCTTATCAAACGCCTTACTGAAATCCATATAGACTATGTCCATCACGCTGCCTTCATCAACCTTCCTGGTCACTTCTTCAAAAAAACTCTATAAACATTTGTCAGGCATGATCTGCCACGTACAAAGCTATGCTGACTGCTCTAAGTTAAACTCTGTCTTTCCAAATGCATGCATATCTTTTATCTCCGAACCTTCTCAAGTGGTTTCCCAAACAGATGTGAAGCATACTGGTCTATATTTCCTAGGTTTTTCTTTGCAGCCCTTCTAAATAAGGGCACAACATTTGCTACTGGCCAATGTTCTGGGACCTTGCCCCTGAACTATCTTCTCTCGCCTCGTACAGTGCTCTTATATATATATATATATATATATACACATAGAGAGAGAGAGAGAGTCAGGACCAAGAGATTTATTTGACTTTGTGCACTCTAATATGTCCAACATCACCTCTGCTGTGATATGGACTGTGTCAAGATATCACAACTAACCTCTCAAAGGTCACAAGTCTTCATGTCATTCTTCATGATGAACGCAGAGAGGAAATTAAGTACCTAACCCATCTCTTCAGGTTTTACACATGCATGCCCATTTTTGATTTTAAGGCGTCCTATCTCTCTCCAGTTGCTCTTTTTCTTTACTATACTGAATTTGGATTCACCCTAATCTGCCCAAGCAAGGCTATCTCATACCCCACTTTAGCCCTGCTGATTTCCTTCTTCAGTAAACTCCTGCATCGCATGTGCACCTCCAGAGATTCCCCTGGTCCCAGCTGCCTTCACCTGAGCCACGCCTCCTTTTTTTCTTATCAGGGCCTCAATATCTCTTGTCATCTAGGATTCTCTCTTCCTGCATCACTTTCCATTCACACTCACAGGTACATACAGACGTTGAACTATCTCACTTATGAAGCCCTCACACTTGCTTTGGATCCTTTTACCTGGAAACATACGACTCCAATCAAGCCCGGCAATTCCCTGTCGAATTCCAACAAAATTCACCTTGCACCAATTTAGAACATTAATCTGTGGACCAATGTTTTCCCTACGATACCTATTTTAACATTAATGCAGCTCTGTTAAATTTTCCACAACTTTACCTCCGTCACCTATCCTACACAATTGCCCAACAGTAGGTCGAGTTTGTCCCTTCCCGAGTAGGACCCTCTACATGCTGCTTGTGGAATATTTCCTGAACACACTTAACAAATTACGTTCCATCTAAGTTTTTAACCCTCTGGAAGTCCCCGTCTATGTTAGGATAATTAAAATCACCGATTATGATAACCTGATTGCTCCTGCATGTCTCACCAGTCTACTTGCATATTTGTTCTTCTAATTTCCACTGATTATTTGAAGGCTTATAATGCAACCACTCTAACATTACCACCCCCTCTTATTTCTTTGCATCATTTTTACAAAATCTCATTGGTTATTATCTCAGTTATTTCATCTTTAAATACTAGAGTGATACACGCTTTAAACAGAACTATTAGTATTTAAATTGTTTCCATTTACATCTCTTCCTCGCAGTCACTTTCACATTCGCAGCGCCCCTTGTCATGGCACAGTGGAGATATGGAGCAGTAAATGGATGGGAGCTGCACATTCTGTCACTGGATGAGTCATGGTAACTGTTGTTAACAGATCTCTGTCGGCAACATGACCAACAAATGGAGCAGAGGCAGCAGAGAGGGTGGGTTGGAAGTTTAGGTTAGGTATTGGCTGACTGGAAGAAGACAGAGGGTAGTAGTTGATGGTAAAGGTTCATCTTGGAGAGCAGTTACTAGCAGTGTTCCGCATGGATCTGTTTTGGGATCATTGCTGTTTGTCATTTTTATAAATGACCTGGAGGAGGGGGTAGAAGTTTGGGTGAACAAGTTTGAGGATGATACGAAAGTCGGTGGAGTTGTTGACAGTGGGAAAGGATGTGGCAGGTTACAACGGGATATAGATAAGCTGCAGAGCTGGGCAGAAAGGTGGCAAATGGAGTTCAATGTAGCTAAGTGTGAAATGATTCCCTTTGGTAAGAGTAACAAGAAGTTGGGTACTGGGCTAATGGTCGGATACTTGGTAGTGTGGATGACCAGAGGGATCTTGGTGTCCATGTACACAGATCTCCAGAAGTTGCCACCCAGGTAAATAGTGCTGTGAAGAAGGCATATGGTGTACTGGCTTTTATTGGTAGAGGAATTTAGTTCCGGAGTTCTGAGGTCATGTTGCAGTTGTATATGACTCTGGTGCGGCCGCATCTGGAGTATTGTCTGCAGTTTTTGTCGCCATACTATAGGAAGGATGTGGAGGCACTGGAATGGGTGCAGAGGAGGTTTACCAGGATGTTGCCTGGTATGGTAGGAAGATGGTATGAGGAAAGCCTGAGGCACTTGGAGAAAAGAAGGTTTAGGGGTGACTTTATAGATGTGTACAAGATGATTAGGGGTTTAGGTAGAGTTGAGCATGAGAACCTTTTTCCACGTATGGAGTCAGCTATTATGAGGGGGCATAGCTTTAAATTAAGGAATGGTAAGTATAGGACAGATGTTAGGAGTAGATTCTTTACTCAGCGAGTCGTGAGTTCATGGAATGCCCTGCCAGTAGCAGTGGTGGACTCTCCCTCTTTATGGGAATTTAAACGGGCATTGGATAGACATATGGAGGATAGTGGGCTAGTGTAGGTTAGGTGGGCTTGGATCGGCGCAACATCGAGGGCAAAAGGGCCTGTACTGCGCTGTATTTTTCTGTGTTTTATATTCTAGAGGACAGTCTGCGTTAAATGGAATGAGGGAATCACCATGAGATCAGCCGTGGTCTTAGTGAATGATGGGCAGGATTGAATGGACCACTAATGCAATTTATTCATATATTTTTCTTTGTTCCAAGCAAACTCCCCTTCTCTCCCAGTGTCCCATAGTGGTGGGGACTGAGTCACCTCCTCCTGTTCCTGCGTAACAAGTTCCTGGGGCTCAATGGCCTCCAGATTTCCCTGTGCCCAGTTTTGAGCATTTGAATGACGGGCTCCTGTTCCTGTGTCCCAGTCTCGAACAGTTGAGTGACTCCCTCCTGTCCCTGTGCCCCAGTTTCAAGCAGTTGAATGACTGCCTCCGGATCCCAAGTTTGTAAAAATAAATGTCCTCTTCCTGATCCTGAGTAAAATGCCCCAATAGCTCTGTGCACACCTGCTGCTCCTGTGGAATGGAGGTGAGGGACTGAATGGACTCTTCACATTCTTTCCAGCTTTTCTTGGCGAAAGGCCATTCTTCTGTTTCTGTAAAACACCAACAAAATCTGAATGATGTATTTTTGTATTTGACTCTCAGTAATGGAACAAACAAGCTGACTGGCAGAATTCACATGCTGAATAGCCTCCTCCTGTTCCCGCGTTATACACTGAAGAGTCAGAGATGTACAGCACGGAAAAAGATCGTTCGGTCTGATCATCCATATTGTAAATCACGAAACCTTTTTTTAAAAAGATGTTGCATTCTCAGGTTAGCTGTAACTGAGTGTTAGCTGGAAAATATGTTGAAGGTGTTAGCCCCCTGTGTTCTCTGTCTATACCATGATGTTTAGATTGATTCTAATCTGAAAAGTGAAATAACAGAATTTTACATGAATTCATGAAGTTTTTGAGCAAATAACAATGTAACTCTGCAAGTACAAATTCATCCCACAAAATATATGCGTGCATGTGGGATTTTGTCGGTTTGTGTGTGTGTGTGTCTGTGTCTGTCTAGATTGGGGGGTTGTGTGTTTGAGAGTGAATGCATGTGTGTGTGTGTAGTGATGTAGAATGTCTTAAGTCTGTGAAGGGGTGCATGTGTGAGTGTTTGAGTGTGTTTGTGTGCATTTCTGGGGTGGAGGCTTTTGAGTATCAGTGAAAGAGAGACTGTATATCTGTGTGCATGAGTGTAGAGTGGTCTAAGTCTCTGAGAGGATGCTGTGTAAGTGTGGAAGTGTGTGTGTCTGTAAGGGTGTGTGTGAGTGTCTGTCTGCGTCCGTATGTTTGTGTGTGTATAAGAGTGCCTGTGTGTGTGTGTGTGTGTGTGTGTGTGTATGTATGTGTGTATGTGTGTGTGTGTATATATATATATATGTGTGTGTGTATATATATATATATATATAGAGAGAGAGAGAGAGAGAGAGAGCAAATGTCGTCACCTCTAATATGACATGAAACCAAGGTCCTGGTTGAGAATGTCAAACCAGGATGGCCTTGGAGGATGGTCATCAGAAGGTCCGAGGTCGAAAGTCCTGGACCACTAAAGTGTTCCCCAACTGGGAGGGAACCCTCCTGTCTGTTGATTGTTGTGCGGTGCCCATTTCTGCTGTCGTAGCTTTTGCTCAGTTTCCCAGTGTTTGTTCTGTGACTGTGATTAATGGCAATCTCCATGGATTCTAATTATCCCAGTGGAGGGTTTCCAATTTTAAATGATAAATGGGCGCCTTTCAATGTGTTATCCCATAACATGAGCGGGAGCATCACCGACAGCACTGACATGGATCAGCAGATACAGAGAGAGGGGAGGAGAGATCAGAATCTGAGAACTTTAGACGGGAATGTTCCAAAAATGTATCACAATCTGGGAACATTGCACTGGTATGGCTATCGTCAGTGTTCCTGGTAAGTGTCAGTGTCCAGATTTTTTTTCTATAAACGAGCTATGACTGTATTACTGTTCTTTCATATAGTCTATACTTCTTGTCACTATTATTTTCCTGTTGAAACTGTCAATCCATATGTGTTCAATTACTGTCTCTCTCTCTCTGGTCTGCCATTGTTACTCATGGGTCTCTAAGTTGACTTCCTCAGTTTCAGCGGTGAACGACAGTTTATTGTATCATTGCCCTTGTTATTGAAGTATTAAGAGCATAGAGGTCTCTCTGTACAGTTCTGGTTACAAACTCCACTTCCTTCCACTGTTTCGATCCTATTCCAGGCCAATATCTGAGGCTGAAACAGAGAAGTCACAAATGTGACCATTGACCATGAGCTGATTCCTGACACCATACCCTGACCATTTCTAACTTGAAATACTCACCACTCCAGAATATATCTCACCGGCTCATTCCATCTGCTGTTTGAACCTTGAGCTATGAAATACAGTCTTAAAAATCTGGTACTGACGCTCCGGCTTCAAACCTGCCGAAGCAAATCTGATTTTAACTCATACCAAACTCCCATCCATCTGTCATTCCTGTGTGCGTTGATGTATATTGCTATTGTGATGGCAATGCGTTTATTTTGACATTCTCAAACACTTTATCTCATCTGTCCATGAAATTTTCTCGTTGTCTCTCTGTCAATTAACAAAAAGCCTTCCAGTTCTTTTGTATTGAAAATAATTTCCTCCATGTGCGTTCCTTCTCAAACAACGGTTTCCCATTCAAATACGCCAATCGTGCATGCACACACTCTCTCCCTCAGTCTCTGATGAACACACACGTAGCACATCTTCCCATTGTAGCAGTAATCTGATGCGAGTATGGTGAGCATATGTTAATAGAGTTCACAATACTCTCTACGTTGGGCAGATAGTGCAGTTTACACACGAGCATGCTCTACATAGTTCTACATGCTGGGCTGTCACCTTGTCCCAGTTAATGTTGTTTGTGGTGTTCTGACAAGCAAGTTCAGAATTTGCTGTAACAAATCATTTCAGCTGATATGACAATGCCTTTATTCAATGTTGTCATTCTTGTAAATTTCTGTAGAAGATCTCACTTCTCCAGTTAGTCCAACTGCACTGTATTCATCGCCATATTTCCACAACATCTTTTCAGTTAATTACCTGCCTGTTTCTGTCATAAATGTGAATCTTTCTGTCACTCTGTATCTTTCCCTGATCTTTGATTTTGGCTCGCCACTGTATCGAGTGCTGGCATTGTGAAGCTGAGAAACAGTGAAATGTTGCGTGTCAGGCTATTGTTCACTTCCCAGCATGTGATGGTCCACGGACAGGCGTTTTTCAGTAGTTATGAGATACATCCTTGTAACTTGGTCTGTACCTGAATATGTCCCTCTCAGGTGTTTTTGCGATCAGTAGCACGAGGAAGCCCCTAGAGTAAAGGACCAGGCATCTAAATTGTGTGACAATGTTGTCACTTTAAAAAGAAAGTTATTTTCTCCTTTTTAAAAAACTGCCTGCTGAAAACGGCGCAAGTAAATAACTTATGACGTTTTTTAGGGTTTTTAATAAATAGTAGTAACAACGGCCTAGCAAATTATCTCCAGCTGCTACTCTCTCTGAAACCTTACTTGATGCAAACTGCTCCTGGATTGGAGAACACTATGCAGGAATGTATGTCTGAATGTTCCTTTTTGCAAGGGTGGGGGAGGGGGGTGTTAATGAGATGTTAGTATATTGGAACAGTTCATCTGTATCCATTATGTGGTTAAAGTTTCCAATAGTTAAATTATTCTAAATTCCTCGTCATTCTGAATGGGTTTTCATTAGAGTGCTTAAATATATTGTGTTTTGCTTAATTGTGAGTGGTTTGACTAGTAGCATCACATCTGGAACCCCCACTTAACATCTACCTTTAAAATAAGGAAAGGTTTGGCATCCAAGCTACCTTCTCAAAATAGTTTGAGACAGTCTGTTTGGCCTATAGCAAACTGGGGTCTCTTGTCTGGTTATAAATCGATAATGCTAATCTGGGTTTAGAATTACAATCCCTACAGTGTGCAAATAGGCCATTCGACCGAACAAGTCCACATCGACCCTCCGAGGAGTAACCCATCCAGACCCATTCCTTTACCCTATTATTACACATTTACCCCGACTAAGGCACCTAACCCACACATCCCTGAAAACTAAGAAAAAATTGGCATGGGCAATTCATCTGACATGCGCATTTTTGGATTGTGTGGGGAAACCAAGAATCTAGATTATGTTCATGCAGACACTGAAGATGATACACCAGGAGGCTACTGAGATCAAAGTTCGCGTATGGTCGCTGTTCATGTCTTTTGTTGTGGATATTGAATTCGATTGGTTTAAACAGGTTTGTGTATAAAGATTCTTTCAGTCATTAAGAGTTCTCCAGGTGTGGAAGAAGTGAAGCTGAGGATTTTACAAAATGTAATGAAGGAAAGCTGTAGGAATTGATAGACAAGCTGGAGTTGGGGTTGTGTTTGTCTGTGAGAAAATGAGAGATAATTACAGCTATAGCTCGGCAATTACTTTTGTTGGAACAGCTATCAGACTCTTTGGAAATGGCTAGAATTCAATTTCAAATGAGGCACTTTGAACATGAGAAGGAATTGGAACTGTTTGAATTATGGTCAAAAGTGGAAATCAAAGAAATGGAAATGAACAAGAAAGAGAGAAAAGGAGAGAAAAAAAGTAGAGAATTTCAACTTAACTCAAATTTTGGGCGGCAAGGTGGCACAGTGGTTAGCACTGTTGCCTCACAGCGACTGAGACCCGGGTTCAATTCCCGACTCAGGCGACTGACTGTGTGGAGTTTGCACGTTCTCCCAGTGTCTGCGTGCGTTTCCTCCGGGGTCTCCGGTTTCCTCCCACAGTCCAAAGATGTGCGGGTCAGGTGAATCAGCCATGCTAAATTGCCCGTAGTGTTAGGTAAATGTAGGGGCATGGGTGGGTTGAGCTTCGGAGGGTCGTTGTGGGCTGGTTGGGCCGAAGGGCCAGTTTCCACACTGTAAGTCTAATCTTAACAAGTTAGCAATAAGAGAGGAAAGTTGACATAGAGGGCGGAGATGAAGGTAGAAAGTCGGCAGTGTGAGGAGGGTAGTGAGGTTGAACAACCCTATTATAACCAATGGCCTAATGGGGTTCTGTTTAAATGCATCAAGGCTTTATCTAAATTTGATGAGGTGGATGGGGAAGCCTTTTGAATTTCATTTGAGAAAATGGCTAAACAAATGCAGTGACCAGTGGCCATGTGGATTTATTTCATCCAATCAAAGCTGTTAGGTATTTGCATCGCTATCGGAGGAGGTATCTGACCAGTATGAGGTGTTGAAGAAAGCCATGTGAAATCCGTATGAGCTTGAGCCAGAAGCCGACTGACAGTGTTTCAGGAATCTACAAAAGGGTCCCTGCTTAAACGCACATTGACTTTGAAAGGATCAAACAAAGTCATTTTGAATGGTGGGTAAGGATATTAAAAGCAGAGCAAACCGATGGCACTCTTAGAGAGGTTCTTATTTTCGAGAAGATCAACAATTCACTTCCTGCAATCATGACAGCTCGTGTGGAAGAGCAGAGAGTGAAAATGGCGAGGTTAGACGCTGAAATGGCTGATGATGATGATAGATTTCAGAAATCAAATTTGGTTTCTGTGAACGATTGAGAAGAATGTGCGAGATATTCTTAAAACATATACCTGAGAGAGAAAGGCTTACTGGTATAGGCCAGGAGTAGCAGGTAGAGGTTAGAGCATTAAGAGGTACAGAAGCATGCAATTCTTTTGTGCTGAGATATGAGGAGACATTCCATTCAGATGGTATATTGGAGAGATGAGGAGTGCTCCATTTTGTAACATGTGGCTGGAGTGTCCAGTGGAAACATCAAAGATTTATTCCATAATGTGGATGGACGCCTTGAGCTTGGTATTGCCGTTACAATATTTCAGCTCTTAAATTGCGAATAATATACATGAGACAAATCTTTATCACTGATCGTGACTTCTTAAAGTTTTTGGAGAAGATTAGGGAGAAAACTACCAGTCTGTTTCTATTGAGCTTATTATTGCTGCCATTCAGTTTGAAATTATACAAGTGACAGGGCAAGAAAACCTAAGTTTTGACACGTTGTGGAGACTTAGATGAAGAAAGACAAAAGCATTCTGTGGCAGGAGTAAAATGCCTGAAATCGAAACTGGTTGTGGACATTTGTATGCTCACGGTCAATGTAATGTATATGCATTTCAGTCTGCTAATAGAGGAAGATTAGGAGCTCTAAAATGAATCCAACTTTGTATATTAATGGATTATTGTATTAAAGATGGAGTTGTGAGGATACTATCATTGTAAAAAGTTTATTTTCTCTTGTTTTTTTAAAGAGAGGTTTTAAAAGCAGAGGTGCAGAACTGCTGTCTGAAAACAGTTTAAGTAAATAACTGATATTTTAGGTTTCGTTAAAACGTTGGTAACAATGAAAGGGTAATGGCCAACTCTCCCATACCAGGTTTCCTCATTTTGAGCTTAGCTGCAGCATTCAGAAGCTGTTGGGGATTCCAAAAGAGTTGGAAGTTTCAATACATGATCACTAGCTGCTTGTCTCTCTGAGATCTCTTTTGACGTTCTTTCCTCCTGGATCGGAAAACTGCTGTTAAGATCTGTATTTGAATATATCTTTGTGCCAAGCGGTGTAAACTAAGAAGGTACGGTATGTATTGATTGTGTAAGTGTTCCAACATATAAGCTATGCCACAATGTTCTTTTCTTTAATTGTATTTTAACTGAAACATTTGAATAGATTATATTTTGCTTAATGTCGAGTGGTTTGACCAGTCACAACTTATCTGTAAAGCACACTTCCCCTCTATATTCAAAATAAGGAAAGGTTTGGGTCTAAACGGCCTCATTAAAATATTTTGCGGGGTCTGGTCCTCAACACTTGTACCAAGGGGTTTCTGACTGGCTTCTGCAATTGAAAATTTAGTGGAGTGGATGGGGATGTTTTGCTCGAGGTTATGGTGTAAGTTGCCTCAAACATTCAGGGAGACCTGAGTATTTGGTGACCCAACTCTGGATGGAGCATGGGGACTGCAGTTATAGCATCTGAGCCTGCAACATGAACACCAAATGGAGCAGAGGTTGCAGAGAGGGAAGCTCTGAAATCAGGCAGTGAGTGTGTGGGGGAAAGGGGTCTGCTGTATTCATTCAGGGTTTTCCAGGAACAGCTTCCCAAGCTCCACTTGATCCAGGAGCAGAGTGTTTGTGGCCCTGACTAAACGAGAAGCTGACCATAGAATGAAGTCATCTCCTTCAACACAACCTGCAGCTTTATACCAGGGGAGGATTGTGCTGCCAGTGGCTGTTATGGTCACTGTTTCATTCAGCTTCTATGAACTAGAACTTTCCAGGAAGGATTAAGAGACATATCCATCATTTACCAGTATCTCAACATCAATGTTACCATTCGGTGATGGAGGATATATGTGATGAATAAGATAAATACGTTGTTTCTCCCACAGCAGGGTGCTGCCGGCTGTATCCAGTATAGTGGGATTCCCGGTGATGTACATGGTATCTGCAGAGTATCCGCGTCAATGGAGAGAGGTAGAGGAAATGAAGGAGCTCTCTCTATCTCTATTAATGTTACAGTGTCTCCATGCACAGTACATCATGTTGGTGAATACTCCTTGTCCTGACAGCAGTCACGGCCTCTTCATTCAGAAGCAGTCAGCCATTCCCATCGTCATCGGGTCTCCACATAGAAAGAAATCAATATATCTTGGATAAAGGCCGTCCCCCGATGCACGTTTCAAAGCACCATCCCCACCACCAAAAAAACCACATCAAAGTATTCCATGTGTACGGAGATCACTGGGGTCACTTGGAGTGTCTGGGAGCAGACGATCAGAGTTGGAGCAAAACCTCCCATGTCTGAACGGATCTGAGTGAACCTCCCCAGTGCACAGTATCATTAAGTCCTGTAACACCTCTCCATTCCAGTAACATATTGCTTTTCATTATTACCGTAAGTGAAATGGCAGATTATATCATTATAAATTCCACCTGCCAAATTATTATCTATTGCCTTTACCTCTCTGAATCTATTTGCAGAGTCTCCACCTTCTCTTGATAATTTGATCTCTTGCTTACCAAAGCGACATCACCAAACTCAGCATCTGTATATCTGTTCCATCCCCCTGATAATTAATATTGATTGTAAATAGTTGAGAACCCAGTGCTGGTCACTGTGTGACCTTACTGGTTACGTTATGTATAACTGATTGAGACTGATTTATCCTGAGTGCCTGCTCCCACTATGATACCCAGTCCTCCCCCCTTCCTGGGCACACAGTCTAAGAGTTGAATAAGGACAAGGAGCATCTGTGAGGAATTCAACCCCTCGATGAGGCTGATGTCAACGCGGCCTCTGTTCCACTTTCCTGCCATCTCTCCATCCTAACACTCTGGTCTCTTGTTGTAGATTGCGACACATGAAAAAAAATCCACTCCACATCTACACATTCAATTACTTTTAGCATTTGACACACCTCAATGAGACCTCCTTACATACTTATAAAGTGGAGAGTGTCGGCCTAAACTGCTCAATTTCTCTTAAACACTTCAAATATGGAATCAATCTAATGAAGTTCTTCTGAATTGCCTCCAATGGAAATATCTCATTCTGCAGGACACCCAAACTGTACTCCAGTTGCAGCCTCTCTAATCTTGCAAAGCTATACCAACACTACCTCCCATTTGTACTCTATCCCTTTATAAGTAAACACTGAAACTATGCTTGCATTTCTCATTACTTGCAGTTCCCACAGGCAGATTTTCTGCGATATGCAAGCAGGCACCCAGATCCCCCTGCACCTAAACACTTTGAACTTTCCCTCCATTTTTAATAATTTGTCTTTCTATTATACTGGTAAAAAGTGAGGTCTGCAGATGCTGGAGATCAGAGGTGAAAATGTGTTGCTGGTTAAAGCACAGCAGGTCAGGCAGCATTCAAGGAACAGGAAATTCGACGTTTCGGGCCAGAGCCCTTCATCAGAGCCCTTCATCCTTTCGTTACTATTATACTGGCCAACTTGAATAGCCATATATTTATTCACTTTTATTTTCCTTGACAAATGTTGGCCCATTCAGTCAATCTATCCATATGTTTTTAAATCTCTGGCATCATCATTCCGAAGTATTTTCCTACCAATGTTAGTGTCATCTGAAAATGTGGCAACACATTTTGTATCCTATCCATCGAGTACAGTACAACCATCGATCGCAAATGTATGAGGCATGAGTACTGAAATCAATGGCACCTCACAAATTGCATTTGCCAAGAAAATGACATATTTATTCCATCTGACTCCATTTTGTTGGTTAACCAATCCTTCACCCAAGCTAATAAATTACTCCTAACCCCACGTTGTCTGATCTTATCACTTACTCTTTGGAGAAGAGACATATCCGATGCCTTCAGGAAGACCAGATATGTTTCATTTCCAGGATCCCCACCATTCACCTTGTTTGTGACATTTTCAAATAACTCAAGCAAACAATTCAAACACGATTTAGCCTTCATAAAACCACGTTGACCCTGAGGAATTGTGGTTTACCTTTGCAAATGTCCTGAACAATGGACTCTAACAAATTGCATTAAATTATAATAGTTTATTGTTACACTTTCGTTCCTTATGTATAGAATTATTATAAGTTCTTCCCTTTCGAAAGCCTTTACGTTTTCTTTGAATTGCTATTTATTGGCAAACCTTTTTAAGAGATCTGCTCCAAATGCTGTGTAAAAGCCATGTATGGCTGAATGGACTCATCATCCTGCTGGTGTACAAACTCGATGGGCTGACATCATTCTGGTGTTCCCATTTGTCATTTCCAAGGCCAGAATGACCACCTCCTGGTGATGATTTAGAGGATCGGGAGATTATGGAATCTTCCTGTTTCTGTGTAACATTTTGAGGAACTGATGGTGTTTTCATACTTCTTCATAACAAATGGTAATACTTAACGGTCTCCTCATGTATCCCGGAGATGGGACCGAGGGATTGATTGTTCTTCTCTTGATCCCATACAACAGACACGTGTCTAAATTACCTCTTCCTTTCTCATGAAAGAAGTCTCAGATAGTTTTTTATCCTTATCCAGTTCCCTTGCAATGGGTTCGGTGGGTCTGAATGGCCTCCTGTTATCCCAGTGTAACAATCTACAGTCACTGTGTGACCTCTTCCAATTCCTATCTTACAGACTTGAGGAGGCTGAATGAACTGGGCCTGTTGCTGTTTAACTGGATACTGGTGCAGCATGGCCTACTGTTATAGGCTCGAGTGGCTGATTGGCCTCCTTCTGTAAATGCATGTCAGGCTCCAGGGATTGAATAGCTTCGTCCTGTTTTGGTGTAACAGGGTCGAAGGACTGAATATCCTCCTGTTGTTCCTGTGCAACAGGCTGGAGAACGGAATGGATTGCTCCACTATCTGTGTAATTCGCTTCACTTGTTGACTCCTTCTGTCATCTGTGTTCAAATAAGATCTTCTTTAATTTTTGTAAACTACAATGGCTACTGGGTTAACCTGATCATCCTTTCGTTATATGCTAGCACCTTCATTGCAGGAATAAGTTGAGGGAATCATCTCTGAGCTGCTTCCAATATAACAACATCCTTTCTTCATTGAAGAGATTAACTCTGTACACACGACTCCAGATGTGATCTCACTAAGACCCTGTGCAGCAGCAGCAACACTTTACCAGCCTGCTGTAAGGTTCCCACCCAGGTTACAGCAGTCTCAACTCTCTGGGGGAGTACAGGTAATTGCTGGAAGATCATTGTCCTTCTCTACTCCATCATCATAACGGGAGATCTGGAGAAATTAAAGTTTGTGAAGATCATAAATGATGTC
Source organism: Hemiscyllium ocellatum (assembly GCF_020745735.1). Lineage (NCBI taxonomy): Eukaryota > Metazoa > Chordata > Chondrichthyes > Orectolobiformes > Hemiscylliidae > Hemiscyllium > Hemiscyllium ocellatum. The sequence continues at coordinate 289,705 of NC_083454.1, read as the reverse complement.
GCGAGATTATCTGTACCATTAATCTCCCCAGAGCCCACATCACTCAGATTCCACAGAATCTAATATGGTGGAGCGTAAAAACAGCAAGGAGGAGCAAACATTGATCGGAGTGAAAGCTGCAATACAAATGCTGGACATGTGATAAAACAGGAAATGAGATATACACATTCGTGGGTACTGCAGTAATAATATGTTTAAATTATATCAAAACTGTGATAAGCCAATTGAATGCTAATGCTGGGAAAAGGATTTCATGATCACGTGTGAGATGGTTTACGATGAACATTATGCCGAGCACTGAGCTCGAGATCAGGTTATTTAGGAATTGGTGGTGAGTGATCATAAGAGCTAATTGAATTTTTTACTGTAAAGGACATTTTGTGAACAGTGACCACAATGTATTAGTTTTCTTTCGTGCTGTTTGAGTACACGACAGTTTTTGTTTTATTTGAAGTAACCGTTATAAATCTGAGTCATGCAAGCCATGAAGGCATGAGGAGAAGTGGGGACTACAGATGCTTGAGATTAGAATCGAAGAATGTGGTGCTGGAAAAGCACAGTCAGCTAGTATACTAAACCAGATAAACCGATGTTTCGGGCATAAGCCCTTCATCAGAAACGAAGCTTATGGGCCAAAGGGGCTGAGAGATAAATGAGAAGGGGGGGACGACGACAGGGGGGAGGTTAGCAGGGATTGCTATAGGTAGATGAATGTGGGGTTGAACGTGATAGGTGTCGAAGGGAGACAGAACACTTCATCTACTGCATCCGTTAAACCCAATGTGGTCTTCCATACATTGTCGATGCAGGAGGTCAACTTGTAGATCATTTCAGAGAACATCTCTGGGACAGCCACATTGAACAATTCCATCGCCTTGTGGCTAAGCACTTTAACTCTCCTTCCCACTCTGCCAAGGACATGAGGGCCCTAGACCTGCTCCATCGCCAAACCTGAGCCACCAGAAGCCTGGAGGAAGGAAGACTCCTCTTCTGCCTTGGGACCCTCCAACCACAGGGGATCATAGTGGATTTCACCATTTCCCCTATTCCCACCTTATCTCGCTCCAACCTTTCAAGTCAGCACCTCCAGTTTGAACGTTCCTATGTGTCCACCTTCCTTCCTATCAATCTGGTCCACCCTCCTCTCCGAATATCACTTTCAACCCCACCTTCATAGATCTATTAAATGAAAGGAGGCAGCTTAGAAAAATGCCAAGTGTTGCAGTAAGCAGTAAGGATTCAGAGGCATGCGGGACCAAGCAAAGGATGACCAAGAAACTGAGAAGAAAATCAAAAGGAGAAAAACGGTGCAAAGGAAAGAAAAACATGAAGACTTAAAAAGCGTCTATCAATGTATGAAAAAAAAATGTCAAATGTGGAACAGTTGGTGTGCGTTCAGGATAATTTATTGCAGAGAACCGAGAAATTGCTGGGAAATAAACAGTTTCTTTGCGTCTATGTTCATGGAAGAATGTCCAGAAATTCTTCCAGAAATACAAAGTGACCATAGGACTTGTGTAATTAAAGTTTTAGATCATTCTTATCAATGTTGTGGTCATATTTGAAAAGACAGCTGGATTGAGTATTTATAAATCTGATAGACTAGATGTACTTCATACAATAATTTCAGAGGAAGCAGCAATAGACATGTTGATTGCATCGGGGATTTTCACTTTATTTTCCGACTCATTCCCGAAAGGCATTTTGCCAATCTGGATAAGGTGATAAAATATTATCCAACAGTTTAAGAAATGATGAATTTGTAGAATGGTGAACTACAGACCAGGTATCTTGTCATCTGCAGTCAGGTGTCTGTTGGACTCGATTACAAAGAACATGCTACTAGATATTGAGAAAGTAATACCATAACTGGGGAGTATGATAATGTATCGATGAAAGGAAACCAGAAGTGGCAAACATTTTTTTTAGAATGGTTTGAAGATGATTCTTGTCGACATTGGCAATGAAGAACTAATGTATAACGTATAGTTGGATATTCATGAGCATGTTTTTCCCAAAGAACTCACACAGTAAGCTCATAAGAAAACTTAAAGCGAGAGGTATTGGGAAGGATGTATGCAAATGGGAAAGTAAAAATTAGGTTTGCATTCAAGTGAATTGAGGTTTTGATCTGTACAAATTTGGACAAATCTCCATGTCTGAATGAGTTGTAACACAGGCGCTGTTGGGGTCAAGGGAGGAAAGTCACTGACTGAATATTTTAATTAGAGTCTGACCATCGGGGAGGTGCCAGAGAACTAGAAAACTGCTAATACGATTCCACTTCACAGTGGGAGTGCAGGAGTACGGTGTGGAAATGTAGGGCCAAGTATCATTACATTGAATTGGGTAGCAAACTCGATTAACCAAACGTACTACTGCACTTCCTATTTTATAACTTCCCAAGGTTACTCACATTAATGGATATTTACATAATGTGGGGTAAGTGCATTGAGGAGATTGTTTTTCCCTGAACTAGAATGGAGGAGTCTCAATGTGTTGTGTGACCTACTCCTTTCCCGCTGTTTCTGTGCAGTCTGTGGGAAAGCTCGGTAAATGTTGTCACAAGCTCTCAGATGTTAGGAAGGAGGTCTCTGCAGATTCGATAGGACTGTGTTCCCATTCCCCTTTCCGACACTATGCTGAGGCCGGGTGTTCTGTCAGGTTTCATCCTTTCAGACCTCGGAGTGGTTAGATAAAAATGAGTGCCTTGATTGGCCGTTTCAGAGACCATTGAAATGTTTATCATATGTCAGGCTCTTTGGACCTGCCCAGGAAATCACGGGGAGATTCATTTCCAAAAAGTACACTGGAGAAGGAAATTCTGTTTACATCGATATTGGCTTCAAGGTCACTGTTACTGACACCAGATATTAGATCTCGATATTTTATTAATTGTTTTTAACTTGCACCAGTTGCCAGAGCATTAGGCTGGTCTGGATTAGTAATCCAGTGACATTTCCACAACAGCACCATCTCCACATGGGGACCTATCGGAAACCACACTGAGCAGGCTATTTCTGTGCTGCTTGACAGCTCTGTCAAAAATAACCCCAACTATGAAATTAACTATGAACATAGTGAGTTTTGAGAAGATTTGTAGCTCAAGTTGAGGGTTTGGATGTAGGTTTGCTCGCTGAGCTGAAAAGTTCACTTCCAGACGTTTCATTACTTTACTAGCTAACATCTTCAGTGGACTTTATGCAAAGCAATGCTGAAACTTCCTGCTTTCTATTTATATGTTTGGGTTTCTTTGAGCTGGTGATGTAATTTCCTTTGATGATGTTATTTCCTGTGGTGAAGTAACTTCCTGTTCCTTTTCTCAGGGGGTGGTAGATGGGGTCTAACTCGATGTAAATGTCGATAAAGTTCTGTTTGGCATGCCATGCTTCTAGGAATTCTCGTGCATGTCTTTGTTTGGCTTGTATTGTCCCAGTCGAAGTGATGGCCTCCTCAATCTTTATGTGAGGACATTAGTGAGAGAAGGTCATGTCCTTTTGTGTCTCGTTAGTGTTCATGTATCCTAGTTTTCTGCCGGTTTGTCAAATGTATTGATTGTTTCAGTACTTGCACAGTATTTTGTAAATGGCATTAGTTTTGCATATTGTCTGTATAAGGTCTTTCAATTTCATTAGCTGCTATTTTAGTGTGTTGGTGGGTTGATGGGCTACAATGATTCCAAGGGGTCTAAGTACTCTGGCAGTTATTTCCGAGATGTCTTTGATGTAGGGGAGAGTGGCTAGGGTTTCTGGACGTGTTTTGTCAGCTTGTTTGGCTTTGTTCCTGTAAAATCGGCGGACTGTGTACATTGGATACCCATTCTTTTTAAATACACAGTGTAGTGATTTTCCTGTGCTCTGTGTATTACCTTTGTGCTGCAGTGTATGTTGACTCGTTAAAATAATGTTCTGATGCAGCTTCGTTTGTGGGTGTTGCGATGATTGCTTCTGTAGTTCAATATTTGGTCCATGTGTGGTGTTTTTCTGTAGACGCTGGTTTGAAGTTCCCCATTGGCTGTTCACTCTACTGTGACATCTAGGAATGGCAGTTCGTTATTGTTTTCCTCCTCTTTAGTTTAATTTATGCCAGTAAGGGTATTATTGATGATCTTGGAAGTTTCTTCAAACTTGTTTCGTTTAGTTATGATAAAAGTGTCATCCACGTAGTGGACCCAAAGTTTGGGTTGGATGGCTGGAAGAGCTGTTTGCTCAAGGCTCTTCATTATTGTCTCTACTAAGAACCCCCGATATCGGAGATCCCATGGGCGTTCCATTGGTTTGTCTGTAAGTATTGTTGTTGAAGGTGAAGTTGGTGGTAAGACATAGGTCAACTAGTTTGGATTTATTCTCGTTGATGAAGTAGGTGGTGTTTGGTGTCTGCGTCTTCGGGTATTCTAATAGTGTAGTCAGTGTTTTGTTGGCCAGGTTAGTGTTGATTGAAGTATACAGGACAGTTACATAAAAGGAGAACATTATTTCATCCTCTTCTATCTTAGTGTCTTTAATTGTCCTCAGGAATTCTTGGGTGGAGTGGATTGAGTAGCGTGAGACTTCTACTAAGTGTCTTAGCCTGTTGTGTAGCTCCTTGGCCAATTTGTAAGTTAGAGTTTCTGGTAGCGAGACTTTCGATGTGAGGGGGGCTCCTCGTTTTTGAATTTTGGGTACTCCATAGAAGCGTGGTGTGTTGGATCAATCTTCCACTGAAGGTGCTACCCGGTAAGGCAATAAAACGTCTGGAAATGAACTTTTCAGCTCACCGAGCAAACCTACATCTATAACGATGAACATCTTTAATTGCTATCATCTGGAGTCTAAAATATTAGCGAAAGAAATCCTGCAGACACACTCTGCCCAATGAAGCGTCTAAAATAGGCATTTATTACTCAACACTCGAGACAAAGGAAGAGCTTAATTTCTGGTCCCAAAAGACCGATCACTCTTCCCCACCTCTAACGTGTGTCTGCCCTCTTCCTAAAACCATGAAATGATACCAGGCCGCTGATTACTGTCCATCCTCTCCTCCCCACTGACTGTGTCTTCAATCTGTCGCTCCTCCCTCTAAGCACACAAGGCAAACCAAGCTCAGGGTCTTTGTGAAACTCAAGGCCGGAGTGTGTAGGCCTCCTGGAGATGGGGAGGACATTTAAAATTGAAGGTGTAGGTTGAGGGGGCAGTAATATATTACACTGGGCTGAGGGGTGGCAGGTGGAGTTTAGTTTGGATTAATGCAAGGTATTAGATTTGGTAAATCAAACCAGAGCAGGACCTATATTCTTAAAAGTAAGGCCTTTGGCAGTGTTGTAGAACAGAGACCTAGGCCATCAGGTATAATTCTTTAAAATTTGCATCTCATATAGATAGTGGGGTTAAGAATGTGTTTAGCACACGTCTTCATTGTTTAGACATTTGAGTATCGGAATTGAGACGTCATGTTGAGGTTATACAGGACATTGGTGAGAACTCTTCTGGAATACTGTGTCCAGTCTGGTTATCCTGCTCGCTCATTCCATAGGCACACCAGCGTCTGGGTGAGAAAGCTGCCCCTTAGGTTACTATTAAATGTTCCCCTCTCACCTTAAGCCTATGTCCTCTAGTTTCGGACTCCCCGTACACTTAGAAAACACCTTGACTATTCACTTTGATATTATTGACTTTGATATTTTTAAGCTGGAGAAGGTTCAGAAGAGGTTAACCTCGGAAAGGATGGAGTGAACTATAAGGAGAGGCTGTGTAGGCTGAGACTTTTTTCACTGGAGAGTATGAGATGAAGGGATAACTTTACATAGGTTATTAAATAAGCTGAAGGGCTGATGCCGTTTCCCGTAAGTTGGAGATTCAAAACTGAGTGATATTTTAAGGAGCGAGGAAAATGATTTGCAAAATTCATGAGAGGTAATTATTTTAGACAGAAGCTGGCTTGTGTGTGGAATGAACTTCCAGAGGAAGTGGTGAAAGCAGGGACAGCAATAACGTTTAAAGGACATTTAGATCAGTACATGGATAAGACATCAGTTTGGATGGTGCTGTGAGCAGTTGCCTTCTTCCTTCCCCTCTCTGAATGAATCCCTGTTGGTTTTCACCCTCTGCCAATGCCTGTGCAGTGGCGTGGGGAGGCCAGCAGAGGGTGGCATTGCATCGCTTTAAGCAACACAGAGAATGCCAGACCTGCCCCACACGAAGACACACAGATACACAAACAGCGATTGTTCGGACGAGGAGTGAAGCTCATCTGGTAATTTAAACTAAACTTAAAGAAATGCTCAATTCGCCTCCTGAACTGTTAAAATATGAGTGGCAGAGAACCCCAAATTCCACTGTTTAAATAAAAACAACAATTTATTTTTTCACTCTGAAAGTGAACATTTTACATCAACTATTCACAACTCTGAGATCCCATTTCTCTTAACTGCTTATTACCCGACTACAACTCTATATCAATATACTGTTTCTGGGTCTGCCAACCTCTCATAACAGGTGCTTGTAAGCTCTAGGTTCAGAACAGCATTCCCTCTCTCTCTTAAAGGTACAGTACGCACTTTGAACTTCATCACATTATACCCTGATGAGTACAGATAAGTGGAGTCTATCCGGATTTCTCTTGCTCTGTGGATTGTCAATATTTCATCTATTCTGTCTCGTTTGTTTCAGGATTTCTGTTGCTCCAATGACAGCATGTCATTATTCGACTCTGTCCATGTGAGTATATCAGAATTTCAATTGCTCAAACTAGTGAGTGGGGGAGGAATTCAGTTTTTTCTTGGGGATTGTGACGCTATGACAACCTCAATAGTTGTAGATGGCACCGATCCTGGAAGAGCTCTGAAGTCTATGGAGGACAGTGTGGAACTCGAGCAGGACAATCACACATTGATGTAGTGTACAGGTTTATGGCAAACGGAGATCAGTGCAGAGCAGTGTGAGGTGATACACTTTGGTAGGAAAGACAATGAAAGACAGTTTAAAACAGGTTGTACCATTTTAAATGGGTTGCAGGAACAGAGGGCTCTGGGTGGATATGAGCACAGATTGTTGAAGATGTCAGGACAAGTGGGGAGAGCCGTTAATATCACAGAGTAGTTTCAGTATCTGAGCTGTTTACAGGGGGAGGTAGAAGAGGGAGTCTTGGTGTTCCCTTCCTGGGAGGTGGTGGTGACGATGTGTTGTGAGTCCACCCTCCTGCCCACCGAGACCGTGGGGATTCCATTTGTACCAGCTCAAAGCAAAAGGGAGATGGCATCAGGTCCACAGTTTCTAAGTTGTGTCGGGGGAAACGGAACTGCCAGTGGGTTTAAAGTGAGAATTGCCCTTCACTGAACATTGCTCCTTCCTCGGTCGGTGTGACGTGGATGTTTCAGAATCTCCACAGGAGGTGTCCCGGTCCTTTGCAGCTCATACCAGTGTCCTCCATATATGGCAGGGGGAGGCAACGCATCTCGGGCACTCCACCACCCGACTTGGCCCTTTCCTACTCCAGGCTGTTTCTCCTGGAATGGGAGGAAGGGACGGGTTGGGAGTGGATGGCCCTGCTGTTAGTGTTAGAAAGGTGGGGAAGGGGTCATGGTGAGGGGTCTCGAGCGGAGTCAGTCCACAGTGTTGTATCCATGCAGTGTTATTAGTGTCGGGGGGAGGGTTGAAGTGGAGAGAGAGCAAGGGAGGAGAAGATGCTGCATGCAGCAGTGAGAGTGGTGGTCCCTGAGCCTTGTTTGGGGGTCGGTGCTATAACAGATATACAGTGAGTGTGAGGGAGCAGAGAGAATACTGTCACCCTTATCCTGACAGAGCGGGGAAGGTTATTGATGCTTGTCCTGTATTGCTGGACATTACTTCAGAACGCAGATACTGCACTGAGCTGGGTGGTGAGCTCAGACCATGTTCAGTGGTGTGGCTTCCTTTGGGAAGAGAATGGTCCCCCTCTATGCTAGACCATCCACCAGAAACTCCATGCTCCTATTGACAAACCGTGGTATAATTTCCCCTAATCTGCCATGTTCAGGGTAAACTGTGCAGAGCAGCTCCTAATGGAGAAACCTAAAGCATGTACCCATTTGCTTGTTAAAGATGAAACCAGTGCCAAGGATCACACAATATCCAGGATCTGGTGGTGTGGCCACCTCTCAGAAGAGAATGGTCACCCACTGTACTGGCCCAATCACCATGCTCTCCATGCCCCTGTCGACAAACCATGGTGCAATTTTCCCTTATCTGCCATGCTCCGGGTAAAGTATGCAGGGCAGCTCCAAGCTGAGAATGCTTAACCGTGTGCACATTGGCCTTTTAAAGATGACACCAGTACCAGGGATCACGGAATATCCAGGGGCATCCGGGTGATGGTGTGTACTTCCAGCCATGAAGGACTCCCATTTTCAAAGCTGTACAACAAATGCTCATCCAAAATTCTCCATCATCTGACCTCACAACAATATCCCTATTTCCCACCTTTCCCGGGAACACTGTCTCATGTTACAGGATGCTATCAAAATGTCTACATTTCAGCATTCTGAAATCTGGGAACACATCCTTCCATGACACTGTCTCTCAGTCTCCCCCTCTCTGTCTATTTCCCAAACCCCTCCAATGTCGTGATAATTAAATTGATTCACCCGCCATCTCTCTCTGTCAGTGTTGGTCACACCCACAGCACCCCCTTGTCAGTGCACAGTGGAGACATGGAGCTGGAAATGGATGGGAGTTGCACATCCTGTCAATTCCAGCATGGACTGCAAGTTTCCCCACACTGCGCAGGGATGTAACACGGTGTTACTGAGCAATGCACTGGAATGGTGCAATCAGTCCCATGTGCTGGAAGGGTAACTGCTCCAGGTTTACAGAAAAATGCACTGGGGCGAGGTACACAGTCCTGAATGCAGGAAGGGTAACTGCTCCTGGTTTACAGGTCAATGCCCTGGGGGGGGGGGGGTGTACACAGTCCTACATGCTGGGAGAGTAACTGCTCCTGGATTACAAATCAATGCACTGCTGTGGTCTGCACAGCTCCCCGTGCTGTACAGATATCTAGTCCAGGTTTATTGATCAATGCACTGTTGTTTTTTTTTCATAGTTCCCCGTGCTGGACAGATATCCAGTTTTGGTTTATAGATCAATGCCCTGAACTGATCGGTGCATTTGAAGTTAAGTGCTCTGACATGATCTGTGCAGTTTTTCAATCTGGACAGATTGCTGGATTGTATTGACCAGTGCAATGAATGAATCTGGACAGATTGCTGGGTTGTACTGAGCAGTACACTGGTCTGATATGCACAGTGTTCCACGACGAACAGATATCTCCTCTGGGTTTATGGTGTCTGGGCTGGTTCTGGGAGGTGGATTGAGAATGTGCTATTTCGGCTGATCTGACAATTTCTTTAGTTCACATTTCTGAGATTGGACTCTCTGTCTCTCACCGTATTAACATTACAGTTTGTCCATGCACAGCATATCATGTTGGTGGGGTGGGTGGAGAGCAAGGTGATGGACAGGTCAAGGGGGTACCCGGAACGTTCTGTCCCTGACATTCTAAAACTGACATTCCTCGGAACGTTCTGTCCCTGACGTTGTTTGTTTGTGAACGGCCGGACGTCAGTGAATTGAACAAACGATAAGATCCCGAGGGAAGAGATCCCGTTCCAGGGAGAAGGAGACACTGTTCCGAAGGCCCCTCAGGCAGTTAAAGGGGGGAATACGTTTTCCCTGCGATTACATTTCTTCCCGACACAGGATCGACCACAATTTAGACCAAAATACAGAAATTCCCAAACTCCGTTTGTCTTTAGGAAACTGGGAGAGAATCCTTCAGGACAGCAACGTTTCCACCTTCCGTATTAGGAACTGGGAAGGAGTGACCTGTGTCTGCTCTCGAGTGATCGAGTATGTGGGAATGTTCCAGAAACCATCTGGATGTGTCTCTGAGTGTTTGGGGAGGGAGGGTTTATTGTGGTTTATGTCATATTTTTGTCAGTAATTCTGACCTTCCCATTTGTTATTCCAGCTCCAATTATTTTAATGAATCCCTGAATACAGGGACACATTTGAAAATCTCACTGGGTCCCCGATCAAACGGGTCCCTTTGCCTCCAGGCTGATGGATAATGGGTTTGTTTTCCTTCCTCACAGTTAACGTAGTGACCATCTACATCCTGCTTTATAAAGATTGTGGATTGTCTCCATGTGTCAGACGTTACCTGGGGGCCATGGCAGCGGCGGATCTCCTGGTCATTATCCTCGACCTGATCCTGAGACACATTCCCATTGTTTATCGGGAAGAGTTTAATTTCCTGAAGTTCTCCATCCCCGTGTGTAATATCCACGCCGTCCTGCTTTATGCAGCCACTGACTGCTCTGTCTGGTTCACCGTCACTTTCACCTTTGAACGGTTTGTGGCCATTTGTTGGCAGAGGCTGAGAAGTAAATGTTGCAGTGAGAATATAGCGGCTGTGGTTCTGGGAGCAGTGACTGTGCTGAGCTGTTTAAAGAACATTTCCTGGTATTTTAGTCTCTCGCCTTGTTATTGGCTGCAGAACCGCCCCTCGTTTTGTGGTAGGATAAGCGCTGTTTCATTCTCCATTGTCTGGATCACAATCGACTTCCTCCACCACATTCTAACCCTGGGTGTCCCATTTCTCCTGATTCTGCTGCTCAATGTTCTCACCGTCAGACACATTTTAGTGACCAGCAGAGCCCGCAGAAGACTCCGCGCTCACACCAATGGGGAAGCTCAGTCTGACACTGAAATGAGAAACTGAAAAAAATCCATCATTTTACTGTTGGGCGGTGTTGGGGCGAGGGGGCAGTGTTGGCCAGGTTTGGGGTGGAAGAACGCAGTTGTGGAGTGGGTCTGAGGTCACGGGATGGTGTTTGGCTGGGGGTGGCTCTGAGGTTCAGGTTGGGGACAGTGTGTGCAGGGTGGTGAGTATCAGGCTGGGGGCAGCGAGTGGACGACAGAGAGGTTAAGGCTGGGGACGGTGTGTGGGTGGCGGTGAGTGTCAGGCTGGGGTGGTGTGTGGACAGCGGTGATGGTCAGGCTGTTGGTGATGTATGGACAGTGGTGGGGGTCAGGCTTGAGGCTGCGAGTGGACGGGAGTGAGTGTCAGGCTGGGGGCAGAGTGTGGACGGCAGTGAGAGTCAGGCTGGGGATGGAGTGTTGGCAGCGGTGAGGATGAGGCTGTGGGTGGTATCTGGACGGTGGTGAAGGTCAGGATGGGTGTGGTATGTGGGCAGCAGTGAGGTTGAGGCTGGGGGTGGTGTGTGGATGGCAGTGAGGGTCAGGCTGGGGGCGGAGTATGGGCAGCGGTGCGGGTCAGGCTGTGGGCTGTATGTTATTGGTGGTGAGTGTCAGTCTGGGGGTGGTTTGTGGATGGCAGTGAGGGTCAGGATGGGTGTGATGTGTGGGCGGTAGTGAGAGTCAGGATGGGTGTGGTGTTTGGGCGGCAGTGAGTTTGAGGCTGGGGGTGGTGTGTGGATGGCACTGAGGGTCAGGATGGGTGTGATGTGTGGGCGGTGGTGAGGGTCAGACTGGGGGCAATGTATGGTCAGGTGTGACGGTCAGGCTGAGGGAGATGTGTGGATGGCAGTGAGGTTCAGGCTGGGGGAGGTGTATGTTCATTGGTTAGGGACAGGCTGGGGGCAGTGTTGAACAGCAGTGAGGATTAGGATGGGCAGTGAGGATCAGCCTAGTGTGGTGCATGGGTGGCTGTGAGGGTCAGGCTGGAGCGGTGAGTGGATGGTGGTGCGGGTCAGTCTGGGTGTGGGGACGACAGTGAGGGTCAGGCTGAGCACGGTGCATGGATGGCAATGAGGGTCAGGCTGGAGACGTGTGTGTGTATGGCAGTGGGGCTTAGGTTGGGGGCGGTGTGTGGGTCGCAATGGGGGTCAGGTGGTGTGTGCACTGCAGTGGGGGTTAGCGTGAGGGCCGCGAGTGGACCATGGTGAGGGTCAGGCTGTGGGCCGTGTTTGGACGGTGGTGAGGGTCAGTTTTGGGGCAGTGTGTAGACGAAGGTGAGTGTCAGGCTAAGGGTGGTCTTGAGTGGCGGAGAGTTCTAGGCTATTTGAGGTGTGTAGATGGCATTGAGGGCCAGGCTGAAGGTGGTGTGTGGACGGCGTTGAGGGTCAGGCTGGGGTCGATGTGCCGTGATGGTCATGCTTGGGGCGGTGTGAGGCCAGTGGAGAAAGCTAAGCTGGCGTTGGAGTGTAAATGGCACGGAGGGTCAGGTTGGGGAAGGAGTGTGCAAGGCAGTGAGGGTCAGGTTGGGGATGGAGTGTGGATGGTGGTGAGGGGCAACCTGGGGGCGGAGGTTGGGTGGCAGTGAGTGTCAGGTTGTTGGTGGTGCTGAGCAGTGTTGAGGGTCAAGCTCTGGGTGGTGTGTGGATGGCAGTGAGGGTGAGGAGGTGCGTGGTGTGTGGACGAAACTGATGGTCATTCTGAGGGCGGTGTGTGGACAGAGGTGAGGGTCAGGCTGTGGACGGAATGTGGACAGCTGTGAGGGTCAGGCTGGGGGTGGTTTGTGGACTGCACTGTGGCCAGGATTAGCGGTGTGTTGACGGCAGTGAGGGTCAGGCTGTGTCGGTGTATGGTCAGCAGTGAGGGTCAGACTGAGGGCGATGTATGTACGGCCGTGAGGGTCAAGGTTCTGGTGGTGTTAAATGGCAGTGAGGGTCAGGCTGGGGCGTTGTGTGAACGGCAGTGAGGATCAGACTATAGGTGGTATGTGGATGGCGGTGGGGGTCAGGCTGGGGAGGTGTGGGTCAGGCTGGGGGCAGTGTGTGGATGGCAGTGGTGGTCAGTCAGTGCGTTGTGTGTGGACGGCGGTGAGGGTCAGGCTGGGCACAGTGTGTGGACGGCAGTGATGGTCAGGCTGTTGGCAGTGAAGGTCACGATGCATGTGGTGTATGGTCCATGGTGAGTGTCAGACTGGGGGTGGTGTGTGCGCCATGGTGACAGTCAGGGTGGGGGTAGTGGGTGGTGTTTTACGGCAGTGAGGGTCTGGCTGGGACGGTGCATGGACGGCATTGAGGGTCAGGCTGGGGGGTGGAGTGTGTGGACAGCAGTGAGAGTCAGGCTGTGGGCAGTGTGTGGTGGCATTTAGGGTCACGCCGGGAGCGGTGTCTATCGGCTTTAAGGCTCAGGCCGGGAGGGTGTGTGGGCTGCGGTGTGTGTCAGGCTTGGGGCAGTGAGTTGACATTGGTGAGTTTCAGACTGGAGTGGGGTGTCGAAGGTGGTGAGGGTCACGCTGGGTGTGGTGTATCAATGGCAGTGAACGTCAGGCTGGGATGGTTTGAGGATGGCGGTGCGGGTCAGGCTGGGGTCGGTGTGTGGTCAGTGATGTGGGTCAGGCAGGGACAGTGTGTGGATGGCAGTGAGGGTCAGGCTGAGCGCAGTGTGTTGACAGCAGTGAATGTCAGGCTGGGCGCGGTGTGAGTACGGCGGTGGGGCTCTGGTTGGGGCTGGTGTGTGGGTGGCGATGAGGGTGAGGCGGGAGACGGTGTTTGGGCGGTGGAGAGTGTCAGACTGATGGCTGTGTGTGGACAGCAGCGTCGGACAGGCTATGAGCAGTGCGTGGATGGCGGTGAGGGTCAGCTTGGGGGCAGTGTGTGATCGGTGATGTGGGTCAGGCTCGGGACATAAGTGGATGGCAGTGGGGGTCAGTCTGGGCGCAGTGTGTGGACGGCCGTGATGGTCAGGCTCGAGGCGGTGTGTGGACTTTGGATTGGATCAGGCTCTTCGCGGTGTGCGGATGGTGTTGAGGATCAGGCTGGGGGCAGTATGTGGATGGCAGTGAGGGTCAGGCTGGGACGGTGATTGGGAGGCGGTGAGGGTCAGGCTGGGGGCAATGCCTGTGCAGCGATGACGATCAGGCTCCTGGCGGTGTGTGGATGGCGGTGAGGGTGAGAATGTGGATGGTGTGTGCAGAGCAGTAAGCGTCAGGCGGTGGGTGGTGTGTGGGCGGCAGTGAGGGTCAGACTTTGGGCGTTGTGGGGACAGTGGTGAGGGTCAGGCTGGGGCGGTGTGTGGACAGCACTGAGGGCGTTGTGTGGACGGTGGTGATTGTCAGGCTGTGGGCGTTCAGGGGATGGTGGTGAGGGTCAGACGGGGGTGATGACGGTCAGGATATGTGCCGTGTGTGGACTGCTGTGATAGTCAGGCTGGGGGCGGTGCGATCTCTGCGGCATCAGTCAGGCTGGGGGCGGTTGTGAGGGTCAGACCGGCGGTGTTGATGGTCAGGATGTGTTGGGTGTGTGGACCGCTGTGAGAGTCAGGCTGGGTGTGGTGTGTGCTCTAAGAAAAGGAACAGGCTGATGGCAGTGTGTGGAAGGCGGTGACGGTAAGGCTAGGAGGAGTGTGTAGATGAAAGTGAGTGTCAGGCTGGCAGCGACGAGATTCTGGCTGGGGGTGATGTGTGACGGCGTGAGGGTCAGGCCGGAGCTATTGTGTGATGGTTGTGAAGATCAGGACGGAAGAGGTGTGTGGACTGCGGTGAGAGTCAGGCTAGGGGCGTGTGTGGACAACAGTGAGAGTTAGGCTAAGAGGAGTGTGTAGACGTCAGTGTGTGTCAGGCTGGCAGCGGTGAGGCTTAGTCTGGGGGCGGTGTGTGACGGTTGTGAGGGTCAGGCCAGTGACAGTGTGTGACAGTTGTGAAGGTCAGGCCGGAGGCAGTGTGTGGACTGCGGTGAGGGTCAGGCTGGGGGTGGTGTGAAGACAGTGGTGAGGGTCAGTCTGGAGGCAGTAAGGGTCAGGCTGGAGGCGTCGTGTGGTCAGTGATGTGAGTCAGGCTGGGGTAGTGTGTGGATGGCAGTGGGGGTCAGTTTGTGCACAGTGTGTGGACGGTGGTGAGGGTCAGTCAGGAGGCATTGAGGGTCAGGCTTGGGGCAGCGTGTGGATGGCAGTGGGGCTCAGGTTGGCGGCAGTGTTAGGGTGGCGCTGAGGGACAGACTGGAGGCGGTGTGTGGATGGCGGTGATTGTCAGGTTGGTGGCGTTGTTGGACAGCGGTAGGGCTCAGATTGGGGGTGGTGTGCGGATGACACTAAGGGTCAGGCTAGGGGCTGTGTGAGGTCAGCGGTGAGGGTCTGGGTGGGGGCGGTGTGTGGGTGGCGGTGAGTGTCAGACGGGGCGGTGTGGGGGCGGCAGTGAGGGTCAGGCTTGTGGCAGTGGGTGCTCCATGGTGAGAGTCAGGCTGGAGGTGTTGTGTGGCTGGCAGTGAGAGTCAGGCTGGGGGCGGTCAGTCTCGCAGCAGTGAGGGACAGGCTGGGGAACGATGTGTGGACAGCGGTGGGGGACAGACACGGGGTGGTGTGTGAATTGCAGTGGGGTTTATTGTGGGGTCAGTGTGTGGAAGGCAGTGAGTGTCAGGCTGTGGGTGTTGTAAGGACAGTGGCGAGGGTCAGGCTGGGGGGCGGAGCGTGGAGGGAAGTGAAGGTCAGGGTGAGGTAGGTGTGTGGACGCCGATGAGGGTCAGGGTGGAGGCAGTGTTAGGACAGCAGTGACGATCAGGCTGGAGCAGTGTTGGACGATTGTGAGGGTCAGGTTGGGAGCAGTCTGTGGATGGCGGGGAGGGTCAGGCTGGGAGCGCTGTTGGAGGCGGTGAGTGTTAGGCTGGGAGCAGTGTGTTGACGGCAGTGAGGGTCAAGCTGGGGGTGGTGAGAGGCAGGCTGGGGGCGGTGTTCGACAGAGGTAAGGGTCAGTCAGCGGTGGTGAGGGACAAGCTGAGTTCAATGTATCAACAGCAGTGAGGTTTAAGCTTGGGGCAGTTGTTGGATGGTGGTGAAGGTCAGAATGTGGGCGCTGTGTGAATGGCGGTGAGGGTCAGGCTGCAGGCTGTGTGTGGACAGCAGTGAGGATCACGCTAGGAGTGGTGTTGACGGCGGTGAGGGTCAGGCTGCGCGCATTGAGGGTGAGGCTGGGGCTGGTGTATGGACAGCAGTGAGGGTCAGGCTGGGGCCAGTGTGTGGACAGCAGTGAGCATCAGGCTGAGGCAGTGTGTGTATGACAGTGAGTGTCAGGCTGGGGTGGTGAGGGACAGGCTGGGTTCGGTGTATCAACAGCAGTGAGGTTTAGGCTGGGGGCAGTTGTTGGACGGTGGTGAAGGACAGGATGTGGGCGCTGTGTGAATGGCGATGTTGTCAGGCTGGAGGTTGTGTGTGGACAGCAGTGAGGATCGGACTGGGAGCTGTTTTGGACGTCAGTGAGGGTCAGGCTGGGGGCTTTGAGGGTGAGGCTGGGGCTGGTGTGTGGACAGCAGTGAAGGTCAGGCTGGGGCCAGTGTGTGGACAGCGGTGAGCGTCAGGCTGGTGGCGGTGAGGGTCAGGTTGGGGGCGTTTTCTGAATGGCATTGTGGGTCTGGCTCGGAGCAGTTTGTGGACGCAGTGAGGGTCAGGCTTGGGGTGGTCTTCAGACGACGGTGAGGGTCAGGTTATGAGCGGTGTTTGGACAGAGATGAGGATCAGGTGTGGTGTGTCGACAACAGTGAGGGTTAGTCTGGGTACGGTGTGTGAACGACGGCGAGAGTCAGGCTGGAGGTGCTTTGTGAATGGCAGTGAGGATCAAGCTGCGGGCATTTTGTGGATGGCTTTGAGGGTCTGGCTCGGGGCAGTTTGTGGACGCAGTGAGGGTCCGTCTGGGGTTGTTCTTTCGATGATGATGAAGGTCAGACTGGGAGAGGTGTTTCGATGATGGTGAGTGTCAGGCTGGGGGCGGTGATTGATGGCGGTAATGGTCAGGCTGGCTGCGGTGTGTTGACAGCAGTGAGGATCAGGCTGGGTGCGGTGTGTGAATGGCAGCAAGGGTCATGTTGGGAGTGGTATGTGGTCGGCGGTGAGGGTCAGACTGGAGGCAGTGTGTGCACAGCAGTGCGTGTCAGGCTGGTGGCGTTATGTGGTTGGCATTGAGGGTGTGGCTCAGGGCAGTGCGTGCACGCAGTGAGGGTCAGGCCAGGGGTGGTCTTTGGCCAATGGTGAGCGTCAGGCTGGGGGCAGTGTTTGGAAGGTGGTGAGAGCCAGGCTGGTTGCGGTGTTTGGACTGTGGTGAGGGTCAGGCTGGGAGCGGTGTTTTACAGCAGTGAAGGTCAGGCTGGAGGCGGTGTTTTACAGCAGTGAGGGTCAGGCCGGGGGAAGTGTTTGGACAGCGGTGAGTGTCACACTTGGGGCTGCGTGTGGACGGTGATGAGAGTCAGGCAGGCGTGATGTGTGGACGGCGGTGGAGTTCAGGCTGGGAGCGGTGTTTGGATTGTGGTGAGAGTCAGGCTGGGGGCGTGGTGAGGTTCAGGCTGGGGGCGATGTGTGGATGGCGGTGGGGCGGTGCGTGGACGGCAGAGTGTCAGCCTGGGGTCGGTGTGTGGATGGTATGAGGTTCAGTCTCAGGGCAGTGTGTGAACGCTGGTGAGGCTCAGGTTGGGGGCGGTGTGCAGACGGTGGTTATGGTCAGGCTAGGGGGCTGTGTGTGGACGCAATGGGCGTCAGGATTGGGGGCTGTGTGTGGTTGGCGGCGTGGGTCATGTTGTGGTCGGTTTTGGACAGTGGCGATTGTCAATATGGGGACGGTGTTTGGACGGCAGTGGGGGATCAGGCTGAGGGCGATGTTGAACGGCGGTGAGGGTCAGTCTCAGGACGGTGAGTGAAAGGCTGTTGGCGGTGTGTTGACGGCAGTGGATGTCAGGCTGGGGGCAGTGTGTGGAACGTGGTGCGGCTCAGGCTGGGAGTGGTGAGGGACAGGCTGGGTTCGGTGTATCAGCAGCAGTTAGGTTTAGGCTGGGGGATGTTGTTGGACGGTGGTGAAGGACAGGATGTGGGCGCTGTGTTAATGGCAATGTGGTCAGGCTGGAAGCTGTGTGTGGACGTCAGTGAGGGATAGGCTGACGGCGGTGTGTGGACAGCAGTGAGGATCATGCTGGGAGCGATGTTGGACTGCAGTGAGGGTCAGGCTGGGGGCTTTGAGGGTGAGGCTGGGGCTGGTGTGTGGACAGCAGTGAGGATCAGGCTGGTGGCGATGAGGGTCAGGCTGGGGGCATTTTCTGGATGGCATTGTGGGTCTGGCTCGGAGCAGTTTGTGCACGCAGTGAGGATTAGGCTTGGGGTGGTTTTCAGACGACGGTGAGGGTCAGGTTAGGAGCGGTGTTTGGACAGAGGTGAGGGTCAGGCTGGGTGTGGTGTGTCGACAGCAGTGAGTGTAAGGCTAGGTATGGTGTGTAGATGGCGGCAAAGGTCAGGCTGCGGGCGGTGTGTGGACAGCAGTGAGTGTCAGGCTGGAGGTGGTTTGTGCATGGCAGTGAGGGTCAAGCTGTGGGCGTTTTGTAGATGGCATTGAAGGTCTGGCTCGGGGCAGTTTGTGGATGCAGTGAGGTCAGGCTGGGGTTGGACTATAGATGATGGTGAGTGTTAAGCTGGGAACGGCGTTTGACGGCGATGATGGTCAGGCTGGCTGCAGTGAAATGACAGCATTGAGGGTCAGGTTGGGAGTGGTATGTGGTCAATGGTGAAGGTCAGACTGGAGGCGGTGTGTGCATGGTAGTGCGTGTCAGACTGGGGGCGTTGTCTGGTCGGCATTGAGGGTCTGGCTCGGGGCAGTGTGTGGACGCAGTAACGGTCAGGCTAGGTGTGATCTTTGGCCGATGGTGAGCGTCAGGCTGGGGGCAGTGTTTGGACAGTGATGGGGGTCAGGCCAGGGACGGTGTTTTAGAGCAGTGATTTTCAGGATGGGGGAAGTGTTTGGACAGCGGTGACGGTAACGCTGGGGGCTGGTTGTGGACGGTGATGAGAGTCAGGCAGGGGTGATGTGTGGACGGCGGTGGAGTTCAGGCTGGAAGCGGTGTTTGGATAGTGGTGAGGGTCCGGCTGGGGGCGATGTGTGGATGGTATGAGGTTCAGTCTCAGGGCGGTGTGTGAACGGCGGTGGCGCTCAGGTTGGGGGCGGTGTGCAGACGGAGGTTATGATCAGGCTGGGGCGCTGTATGTGGACGGCAATGGGGGTCAGGCTTGGGGGCTGTGTGTGTTAGCTGTGTGGGTCAGGTTGTGGTCGGTTTTGGACAGTAGCGAGTGTCAAGATGGGGACAGTGTTTTGACGGCAGTGGAGATCAGGCTGAGGGCACTGTTGGACGGTGGTGAGGCTCAGTCTCAGGACGGTGAGTGAAAGGCTGGGTGCGGTGTGTTGACGGCGGTGGAGGTCAGGCTGGGGTCAGTGTGTGGAATGTGGTGAGTGTCAGGCTGGCAGTAGTGTGTGAACAGAGACGAGCATCTGATTGGAGGCTGTGAGTTGACGGCAGTGCAGATCAGAGTGGGGGAGCTGTGTAGTCGCCGGTGAGGGACCGGTTGGGGGCGATGTGTGGACAGCAGGGAGGATCAGGCTGGGGTCTGTGTTGGACGGAGGTGTGGGTCAGGCTGGGTGTGATGTTTACGGCGACGTGGGTCAGGCTGGAAACGATGTTGGATGGCAGTGAGGGTCAGTCTGGGGGTGGTGAGGGACAGGCTGGGATCGTTGTTGGACGGCAGTGAGGGTCAGTCTGGGGTCGGTAAGGGATAGGCTGGGGGCGGTCTATTAACTGCAATGCGAATTAAGTCTGGGGCAGTATGTGGACGGCGGTCACGGTCAGGTTGGTGGAGGTGAGGTTCTGACTGGGGGAGGTGTTTAGACAGCATTGAGTGTCAGGCAGGGGCGGTTTGTGGGCGGTTGTAGGCATCAGATTGGGGGCAGTGTGTGGACGATGGTGTGAGTCAGGCTGGGAGAGGTGTATGGATGGTGGTGAGGGTCTGGCTTGGGACGGTGTGCAGAGGTGGTGGGGTGGTGCCTGGACAGCGGAGAGGGTCAGGCTGGCGGTGGTGTGTGGACAGCAATGAGGTTCAGGCTCAGGGCGGTGTGTGGATGATGGTGGGGCAAAGGTTGGGGCCGGTGTGTTGACGGTGGTTATGGTCAGGGTCTTTGAGTGGACGGCAGTGGGTTCAAGCTGCGGTCGGTTTTGTACAGCTGCGAGTGTCAAGCTGGGACAGCGTGTGGACAGCATTGGGGGTAAGGCTGGGGGCGATGTTGTGCGGCGGTGAGGGTCAGTCTCGGGGTGGTGAGCAAATGGCTGTGGGCCATGCATGGACGGCAATGGGGGTCAGGCTGGGGACAGTGTACGGGTGGTGGTGAGGGGGAGGCTAGGTGTGGTTTGTGGTCTGCGGTGATGGTCAGGCTGGGAGCAGCATATGGGCCATGGTGAGGGCCAGGCTGAGGGTCGTGTGGCGTTTGTAGTGAGGGACAGGCTGGCAGCTGTGTCTAGAAGGCAGAGCGGGTCAGGCGGGGTCAGTGCAAGGACAGCAGTGAGGGTCGGGCTTGGGTCGGTGTCTGAACGGCGGTGAGGATCAGGATAGTGGCAGCGTGAGGATTGCAGAGAGGGTCAGGCTGGGGACGGTGTGTGAATGGTGAGGGTTAGGCTGTGGGCGGTTTTGAATGGTGGTGATCATCAGGCTGGGGACAGTGTTGAACGTCGGTCAGGTTCAGGGTGGGGGCAGTGTGTGGACGGCTGTGAGGCTCAGGCTGGGGGCAGTGTAAGGACAGCGGTAGGGATCAGGTTGGGGTTAGTGGACGGCAGAGAGGGTCAGACTGGCGGCGGTGCTGAACGGCAGGGAGGGTCAGGCTGGCTGCCGTATGAGGATGACTGTGAGGGTCAGACTGGGGGAGGTTTCTGAACGGTGAGGGTCAGGCTGTGGGCGGTTTTGAACAGTGGTGATCGTCAGGCTGGGGACAGTGTTGAACGGCAGTGAGGACTATGCTGGGGATGGCGCCTGAGTAATAGTAATGGTCAGCCTGGTGGCGGTGTGTGGACGTAAGTGAGGGTCAGGCTGGGGTTGGTGTTGAATGGCGGGGAGGGTCAGGATGGGGAGGCGTGTGGGCAGCGGTGGGGGTCAGGCTGGAGTAGGTGAGGATGGTGTTGAGGGTCAGGGTGATGGAAGTGTCTGGACGACGGTGAGGGTCAGGCTGTGGGCAGTGATGGACGCTGTTGGGAATCAGGCTCGGAGCAGTGAGGGTCAGGTTGGGGACGCTGTTGGATGGCATTGGGAGTCATGCAGGGTGTCGTGTGTGGACAGCAGAGATGGTCAGGCTGGGGGAGTTGTGTGGACAGCGGGGAGGGTCAGACAGCGGTGGGGGGTGTCTGGACGGCTGTCAGGGTCATACTGAGGGCGGTTTTGGACAGCGATGAGGGTCAGGTTGAGGGCCATGTGCGGACGGTGGAGAGAATCAGCTCGCGGCGGTGTGGAACAGCAGTGACGGTCAGTCTTGGGGGCAGTGTGCAGATGGTGGTGAGGGTGAGGCTGGGGGCGGTGTGTGGGCAGTGGTAGAGGTCAGACTGGGGGCGGTATTTGGACGTGAAATGGGTAATGCTGGGGGCAGTGTGCAGATGATGGTAAGGGTCAGGCTGGGGGCCATGTGTGGACGGCAGTGAGGGTCAGTATGGTGGTGGTGTGTGGACGGCGATAAAGGTCAGGCTTGGGGCGATGATAGACGGTGGTGAGGGTCAGGATGGCTGTGATGTTGAATGACAGTGATGGTCAGACCCGGGGCGGTGTCTGTTAGGTAATAAGGGTTAGGCTGGGAACAGTGTAATTCGGTGGTGAGTGTCATGCTGGGGGAGGTATGTGGATGGTGGTGAGGGTCAGGTTGAGGGAGGTGTGGGGTTGGCCGTGAGGGTGAGGCTGGGTGAGATGTTGACGGCCGTGTGTGTCAGGCTGAGGGCGGTGTGTGGACGATGGTGAGAGCCAGCACGGGGCGGAGTGGAACGGCGGTGAGGGTCATGCAATGGGCGGTGTGTGCACGATGGTGAGAGTTTAACTGGAGTCGGTGTGTGGCGAGCGGCAGGGGTCAGGATGGGGGCGGGATGTGGAAGTCATAGGGGGAGACTGGAGGCGGTGAGCGGACGCCAGTGAGGGTCAGGCTGTGGGCAGTGTGTGTCCAGCGGTGAGCGATATGCTGTGGAGATGTTGGACGGCCATGGGTGTCAGGCTGGGTGTTTTGATGGCGGTGCAGTTCAGGCGGGGGCGCGGTGTTGACCGGCGGTGAAGGTGAGGCTGGGGGTGGTGTTGGACGGTGGTAGGAGTCAAGCAGGGGGTGGTGTTGGATGGCGGTGGGGGTCAGACTGGGTGTGGTGTTGGATGGCGCTGAGGGTCTGTCTGGGGGCGGTGTGTGTGGACAGCGGTGAGGTTCAGCATTGGGGCAGTGTCCAGATGGTGGTGAGGGTCAGGGTGGGGGTAGAGTGAGGATGGTGGTTAGGGTCAGGCTGGTGCCAGGGTGTGGGTGGCTGAGATGGTCAGGCTGGGGACAGAATGTGGATGGCTGTGAGGGTCAGGGTGGGGTCAGAGTGAGGGCGGTGGTTATGGTCAGGCTAGTGCCGTTGTGTGGATTGCTGAGAGGGTCAGTCTGGATCAGAGAGTGGATGGCGTTAAGGGTCAGGCTTGGGGTGGTGTACGGACGGTGATGAGGGTCAGGCTGGCGATGGTGTGTGAATGGCTGTGAGGGTCAGACTGTGGGCAGTTTTGAACAGCAGAGATCGTCAGGCTGGAGGTGGCATATGGGCAAAGGTGAGGGTCAGACTGGAGGCGCTGTATGGGTGGCTGAGACAGTCAGGCTTCGGTCAGAGTGTGGACGTCGGTGTTTGTCAGGCAGGCGGCAGGGTGTGGATGGCGGTGATGGTCATGCTGGAGTCGGTAAGTGAACGTCAGTGAGATTCAGGTGGGGGGCGGTGTTGAACAGCAGTGAGGTTCAGGCTGGAGTTGGTATATGGGCATTGGTGAGGGGCAGGCTGGTGGCAGTGTGTGGACGTCAGTGCGGTTCAGGCTGGGGAGGTGTTGCATGGTGAGGAATGTCATGCTGGCGGCGATGTTAGGATGGCAGTGAGGGTCAGACTGGGGACGGTATGTGAATGGCGAGGGTTAGGCTTTGGGCAGTTTTGAACTGTGGTGGTCGTCAGGCTAGGGACTGTGTTGAACGGCAGTGAGGATCATCCTGGTGTGGGCAGCATTGAGGGTCAGGCTGGGGAAAGTGTGTGGTGTGCAGTGAGGGCCAGGCTGGGGGGGCGCTGAGGGTCAAGCTGGGATTAGTGTGTGGACAGCAACGAGGTCAGATTGGGTGTGGTGTTGAATGGTGATGAGGGTCATGCTCGGGGCGTTGTGAAGATTGCAGTGAGGGTCAGGCTGGGTGTGGTGTATTGGGTTAGTGAGGGTTATGCTGGTGGCGGTGTGTGGACGGAAGTCAGGGTCAGGTTGGGGGCGGAGTGCAGGCGGAGGTGAAGGTCAGACTGGGGGCACGTATGGACTGCTGTGAGGGTCAGACTGGGGACAGTGTGTGGGCGGCCATGAGGGTCAGGCTGGGGGAAGTGTCTGGACGGCGGTGACGGTCAGGCTGTGGGCGGTGTTGGATGGTGTTAGGAGTCAGGCTTGGAGCAGTGAGGGTCAGGTTCGGGATGGTGTTGGGCGGCATTGGGAGTCAGACTGAGTGCAGTGTGTGGACGGTAGTGAGGGGCAACTGGGCGTGTTGTGTGTACAGCGATGTGGTTCAGGCAGGGGTGCGGTGTTGACCGGCAGTGAAGGTGAGTTTAGGGGTGGTGGTGGACGGCGGTGGCTATCAAGCTGGGGGCGGTGTTGGATGGCGCTGAGGGTCAGGTTGGAGCCGGTGAGTGGACGGCAGTGAGGGGAAGGCTGAGTCAGTGTGAGGACGGCAGTGATAGTCAGGCTCAGGGCAGTGTGTTGACAGCGGTGAGGGTCAGGCTGGGGGTGGTGTTGGACGGCCATGAGGGGGTCAATCTGGGGGCGGTGTTGGACGACGGTGGTGATCAGGCTGGGGGCGATGTTTGTACGGCAGTGAGGGTCAGGCTGGCTTGGTGTGAGGACAGTGGTTTGGCTCATGCTGGGGATGGTGTGTGAACGGCGGTGACGGTCAGGCGGTGGGCAGTTTTGAAATGCAGAGATCATCAGGCTGGGGACAGTTTTGAACAACTGTGGGGGTCAGTTTTGGGGTGATGTGTGGGTGGCTGAGACAGTCAGGTTTGGGGAAGAGTGTGGACGGTGGTGTGGGTCAGGCAGGCGGCGATGTGTGGATGGTGGTGAGGGTCAGGCTAGGTGCGGTGTGTCGGCTCGGGTAATGGTCAGGTTGGGGGCACGGGGCGATGGCTGTGAATGTCAGGCTGGGGAAAACATGTGAGTGGCAGTGAGGGTCAGGCTGGAGGAGGTGTGAGAATGGTATTGAGGGACAGGCTAAGGGAGGTGTCTGGACGGTGGTGAGGTTCAGGCTGGGGGCGACTTGTGGGCGGTAGAGAAGGTCAGGCATGGAGTGGTGTGTGGACGTCAGTGAGTTCAGGCTTGGCGCTGTGTTGAACGGCACTGAGGGTCAAGCTGAAGGCGGAGTGTGGGCGACAGTGAGGGTCAGGCTGGGGTCAGTGTGTGGTAGACAGTGAGGGTCAGGTTGGAGTGGTGTGTGGTTTACTCTGAGGGTTAGACTGGGCTTAGTCTGTGGACGGCATGAGGGTCAGGCTTGGGTGCGGTGTAGAACGGTGATAAGGGTCAGGCTGCAGACGTTGTGATAATGACATTGAGGGTCAGTCTGGGTGTGGAGTGTCGGGGCTAGTGAGAGTTATGCTGCTGGTGGTGTGTGGATGGCAGTGAGCATCATGCTGGCGGCAGAGGGTAGGCGGGTGTAAGGATCAGCCGCGAGCACATCTACATTGCGGTGAGGGTCAGGCGTGGGTGGTTATGGATGGTGTTCGGAGTCAGGCATGGAGCGGTGAGGGTCAGGTTGGTGTCGCTGTTGGGCGGTGTTAGGAGTCAGGCTGGTTGCCGTGTATGGAAGGCAGTGAGTGTCAGGTTGGGGGTGGTGTGTGGACAGCAGTGAGGATCAAATTGGGGGCGGTGAGTTGACGGTGGTGAGGGTCATACTGAGGGTGGTTGTGAACAGCGGTGAGGGTCAGGCTGAGGGCCACGTGCCGACGTCGGTGAGAGTCAGGCTCGGAATGGTGTAGAAGGGCAGTGAGGGTCACGCTACAGTGGTTTGCACAGTGGGGAGGGTCAGGCGATGTTGGACGACGGTGCATTTCTAGATGGGGCCGGTGTGTTGATGGTGGTGAGGATCAGGCGAGGGAGGATGTTAGCCGGCGGTGTGGGTGAGGCTGGGGTGGTGTTGGACGGCCGTGTGCATCAATCTGGGGGCGGTGTTGGAGGACGGTGGGGATCAGGCTGAGGGCGGTGTGTGTATCGCAGTGAGGGTCAGGCTTCCGGCAGTATGAGGACAGTGGTGAGGGTCAGGCTGGGGACAGTGTGTGAACGGTGGGGAGGGTCAGGCTGTGGGCAGTTTTGAACTGCAGAGACAGTCAGGCTGGGGACGGTTTTGAATGGTTGTGAGCGTCAGTTTTGGGGTGGGCTGAGAGAGTCAGGCTTGGGGCAGAGTGTGGACGGAGGTGTGGGTCAGTCAGGCAGCGATGTGTGAATTGTGGTGATGGTCAGGCTGGAGTCGGTGAGTGGATGTCAGTGAGGATCAGGCTGGGGGCAGCTGTGGGCGGCCGTGATAGTCAGGCTCAAGGCAGTGTGTGGACAACAGTGAGGTTGAGACTGGGGGTGGTGTTGAACAGCAGTAAGGTTCAGGCTGGGGGAGGCAAATGGGCGGCAGTGAGGATCGGGCTGGGTGCGCCGTGAAGGCGGCAGTGAGTGCCAGGCTGGGGAGGTGTGAGAATGGCATTGTGAGTCTGATTAAGGGAGGTGTCTGGAAGGCAGTGAGGGTCAGGCTGTGGGCGGCGTGTAGGCGTGGGTGAGGGTAGGTTGGGGGCACGTGTGGATGGCGGTGAGGGCGGAGGTGATAGTCAGGCTCAGGATAGTGTGTGGACAGCGGTGAGGGTCAGTCGGGGTGTGGTGTCGAATGACGGTGAGAGTTCAGCGGGGGTGGGGCATAGGCGATCGTGAGGGTGAGGTTGGGTGCGGTATGTGGACTTCAGTGAGGTTCAGGCTGGGGATGGTATTGAACGGTGGTGACATTTATGCTGGTGGCGACGTGTGGGTGGCAGAGATCAGGCGTGGTGTGGTGTGTGGATGTCGGTGAGATTCAGGGAGGGCACGGTGTTGAATGCCAGAGAGGGTCAGGCTGGGGCAGTGTGTGGGCAGCGATGATAGTCAGGCTCAGGGCAGTATTTGGACAGCGTTGAGGATCAGGCTGGCGATGGTGCTGAACGGGCTGGGGGCATTGTATGGGGTGCAGTAAGAGTCAGGTTGGGGCGGCTTTTGGGCAGCAATGAGAATCAGGCTGTAGGAGGAGTGTCGGAGGGGGGAGGGTCAGGTTGGGGACGGCGTGTGGGCGGCAGTGAGGGTCAGCTTGGGGGAGATCTGAGAATGGCATTGAAGGTCAGGCTAAGGGAGATGTCTGGAAGGCGGTGAGGGTCAGGATGTGGGCAGCGTGTAGATGTGGGTGAGGATTAAGTTGCGGGCGCGAGTGGACAGCTAGGAGGGTCAGGCTGGGGGAGGTGAGGGTAAGGTTTGGACGGTGTTGCGAGTCTGGCTGACGCAAGGTGTGTGGACAGCGGTGAGACCCATATTGGGGGCGTTTTGTGAGGGTCATGCTGAGGGTGGTTGTGGATGTCTCTGAGGGTCAGGCTGAGGGTCATGTGTGGACAGCGGTGAGAGTCATGCTGAGGGTGGTGGATGGCGAGGAGAGTCAGGCTCGGGTTGGTGTGGAACGGCGGTGTGGGTCAGGCTGTGGGCGGTGTGTGAATGATGGTGAGGGTCAGGTTTGGGGCCATGTGTGGGCAGCGGTAGGGGTCGGACGGGGGTGGTACATGGACGCCATAGAGGTCAGGCTGGGGGCGATGTGCGAACATCATACGTGTCAGGCAGGGGGCGGTTTGTGTACAGCAGTGATGGTCAGGCTGTGGCGATGTTGCATGCGGTGGGTCTCAGGTTGGGGCCGGTGTGTGGACGGCAGTGAGGAACAGGGTGGTTTGGTGTTGGCCAGCGGTGAATGCGAGGCGGGGGCAGTGTTAGACGGTAGTGAGGGTCAAGCTGGAGGTGGTGTTGGATGGCGGTGTTGTCACCCTGGGGGCAGTGTTAGACAGCGGTGAGGATCAGGCTTGGGATGGAGTGTGGACGGCTGTGAGGGTCAGGCTGGCAGCGGGGTGTGGATGGTGGTGATGGTCACGCTGGGGATACTGTTGAACGTAGGTGAGGTTCAGGATGGAGGCAGTGTTGAATGGTGTGTAGTGTTAGGCTGGGGGCGGCGTGCGGACGTCAGTGAGGTTCAGGCTGGGTGCGGTGTTGAACGGCAGTGAGGGTCTGGCTGGGGCAGCATGTGACGTGCAGTGAGGGTCAGGATAAGGGCGGTGATGAGAGTCAGGCTGTGGAAGCCGTGTCGGCAGGGATGAGGGTCAGGTTGGGGTCACGTGTAGAAGGCTGTGAGGGTCAGGCTGGAAACTGCGTGTTGGCAGCAGTGAGGATCAGCCCGGGGGAGGTGTGAGAATGACATTGAGCGTTAGGCTAAGGGAGGTGTCTGAACGGCGGTGAGGGTCAGGCTATGGGAGGTGTTGGACGGTATTGGAGTCAGGCTTGGGAGGTGTTGGACGGTGTTGGAGTCAGGCTGGGGAGGTGTTGGACGGTGTTGGAGTCAGGCTGGGGGAGGTGAGGGTAAGGATCAGATCGCTGTTGGACGGTGTTGTCAGTCAGGCTGACGCAAGGTGCGTGGACAGCAGTGAGGCTCAGGCTGGGGGCGGTTTGTGGACAGTGGTGACGGTCATACTGAGGGTGGTTGGGGACCGAGGTGAAGGTCAGGCTGAGGGCCATGCGTGGACGGCGGTGAGAGTCATGCTGACGGTGGTGGATGGCAATGAGAGTAAGGCTGGGGATGGTGTGGAACGGCAGTGAGGGTCAGTCTGTGTGTGATGTGTGAATGATGGTGAGGGTCAGGCTTGGGGCAGTGTCTGGGCAGCGGTAGGGGTCGGGCTGGAGGTGGAATGTGGACGGCATAGAGGTCAGGCTGGGGACGATGTGCGGACGTCATCTGTGTCAGGCTGGGTGCGCTGTGTGTACAGCAGTGATGGTCAGGCTGTGGCAAAGTAAGACGGTGGTGGGTCTCAGGCAGGCGCCGGTGTGTAGATGGTGGTGAGGGACAGGGTGGGTCGATGTTGGCCAGCAGTGAAGGTGAGGTAGGGACAGTGTTGGACGGCGGTGAATGTCAGGCTTGGAATTGAGTGAGGACGGCGATTAATGTCAGGCAGACGGCGTGGTGTGCATGGTGGTGATGGTCACGCTGGGGAAAGTGTTGAAAGTCAGTGAGGTTCAGGCTGGGGCAGTGTTGAATGGCGGGAAGGGTTAGACTGAGGGCAGCGTTCGGACATCAGTGAGGTTCAGGCTGAGGGCAATGTTGAACGGTGGGGAGGGTCAGGCTGTGGGCCCTGCGTGGACATCGGTGAGGTTCAGTCTGTGCATGGTGTTGAACTTAGGGGAGGGTCAAACTGGGCGCGGGGTTTGGGCGACGGTGAGAGTCAGGCTGGGGTCAGTGTGTGGTGGGATGTAAGGATCAGGCTAGGGGAGGTGTGTGGGCAGCGCTGAAGGTCAGACTGGGTTTGGTGTCTGGACGGTAGTGAGGGTCAGGCTTTGTGTGGTGTTGATCTGTTATGAGGATCCGACTGCAGGTGATGTGAGGATGGCATTGAGGGTCAGGCTGCGTGTGGTGTTTTGGGGGCAGTGAGCGTTACCCTGCGGGCGGTGTGTGGAAGGTCGTGAGGGTTACGCTGCGGTTGGTGTTTGGATGGCAGTGAGGGTCAGTCTGGCGGTGGCGTGGAGGTGGCGGTGAGCGTCAGGCTGGGGAAGGTGTGTGGGCGGCGGTGAGGGTCAGGCTGTGGGCGGTTTTGGACGGTGTTGGAAGTCAAGCTTGGAGCGGTGAGGGTCAGGCTGGGTGCCGTATGTGACGGCAGTGAGGGTCAGACTGGGGGTGGTGTGTTGACGGCGGTCTCCACCCCCTATCTCCACACACTCTCTCCACACCCCTCTCCTCCCCTCTCTCTCCACACCCATTCTCCTGCCCACTCTCCACCCTCCCTGTCTCCACCACTCTCTCTCTCTCTCCATCAACCTTCTCCACCCTCCTCTCTCCACCCTCCTCTCTCCAATCCATCTCTCTACCCCACTCTCCATCCTCCTCTCTACACCCCACTCTCCAAACCCTCTATCACACTCCCTCTTCATCGCCCTCTCGTTAAAATGAATTCATAAAACAAAGCTCACAGTCAGTGCAAGATAAATAGTGAAGGCACAAACTTCTCTTGGTATGTGTTTGATGTGTAAATGCTCCTCTTCAAATCACCCCGCCCCCACCCAGGACACGTGCATGCTCCTCGCTGTACCTTGTCCCCAAATAAAGATGGCGGCCATAACCCAGGACCTCTCAATGCCTGAGGACCAAGCCATCTTCCCCTTTGCCGCAAACGTGGGACCAAGAGTTTCTAATTCAGACTAACGACCTGCACAGACTATAACTAAACCCTCCCAGTCTACACTGATACATTTCATCCGGTTTCTGCTGCCACCGTCTCCTTTCCCGTTTCCTCCCCCTGCAAACACCAAGGGCCATTCTGGATCCCATGACCCTTCCTCAGAACCGATGATAGCTGAGAAAATTAGAATCCCTACAGCGTGGAAACTGGCCCTTCGGCCCAACAATTCCACACCCAAACTCCGAATTTTATCCCACCAGACCCATTTCCCTTCTCTGTTACTCTCAATTTGCCCGGAATAATGCACATCCCTGAACATTACGGGAAATGTAGCAGGATCAATTCACCCAACCTGCACATCTTTGGACTACACGAGATAGGGGTTAAAGAGTAAATAATAGGTGGGGACAGGGACCAAAGAGAGACAGGAACATTTGGAAAGACAAAGGAGTGCATAACGATCCGAATGGTGGGGGGAGGGGGGGTGTGGAAAGCTGTTAATGGAGGAGACTGGCACCTGGTAGCATCTCAGTAGCGGTGGGGAAATGGCGCCTGATGATCTATGTTCTGCTGCAAAACAGACCCTGAGCTTCCAGTTGCCTGTCACTTTAACACACAAGTCTGTTCCCTGTTCAACATCTCTGTCTCAGGCTTACTGCAGTGTTCCAGTGAAGCTTGATGCAAGCTGACAGAACACTCCACAACATACCAAATGGCTTCCGATTTCAAGGACTGCAATTTCCCCTCCCTTGTGGTCAACAATACTCTCCAGTATATCTCCTCCACTTCCCACACCAATTCTTTGGGTGCTGCCTGACCTGCTGTGCTTTTTCCAGCACCACAGTTTAACACAAGCTGGAAGAACAACAGCTCATCTCCCACTTGGGGACCATGAAATCCTCTGGCTTCAACATCGAATTCAATAATGTTAGGCCCTGAGCTCTCCCGCGACTTAGCTTATTTGCCCCCTACCTGTCATACCAGGCCTTGTTATTACATAGCCTGCCATTACACACTACCTATGGTTTAGCCACTAACAGTCCCCATAAACAGCTATTCACCCTCCCCCAGCCAGCTTGTTATCCACTTCTTTGTCCAACTGTTCCTATCTCTCTCTTTGGACTCTATCCCCTCCTGTCATTTACTCCCTAACCCCTTCCTTCTGCATGTAAACCAACATTCCTTTTGCAGTACCATCAGTACCTGAGGAAGGGTCACCGGATCCAAAATGCGAACTGATTTCTCTTCACGGATGCTGCCAGATCTGCTGAGCTTTCCCAGTATCTTCTGGTTGTTGTGTGTCATTTACAGCATTTGCAGTTCTTTTGACTCTAATTTACCCGGAGTATCTATTGCACGTATAGCAGACTGAAACAATGTTTGTCAACCCTCCCAGTCCATACTAACTGCATCTCTCTCCCAGTCCCTTCGCACTCACTGAGTCCGCCCAATACAGTGAGACTGTGCCTGCAAAGCTCATGGTCACACTCCTCATTCACTCCCATTGATTGGAGAATCACGCCATCTATCCTATTGGTCTGAAGCTGTGTCAATCAGCTGGGCCCCCTTGTGACATGAGTGGTGGGATCCTCCCAAGTACATCGGAGGCTGAGGGGTGACCTAATAGAGGCTTATAAAATCATGGGGGGTCATTGATGGGACAAATAGACAAGTTCTTTTCCCTGGGGGTCCAGAACGAGAGGGCATAGGTTTATGACGAGAGGGGAAGGATTTAAAAGGGATCCAAGGTGCAATTTCTTTCACAATGAGGTTGGTGCGTGGATGGAATCTTCTGCTGGGAAGTGGAGGAGGTTGGTACAATTATACCATTTAACATCTGGATGGGTATGTGAATGGGAAGGGTGTGGACGGATATGTGCCAAGTGTTGACAAATGAGAGTAGATTTGGTTGGGATATCTGGTAGGCATACACTAGTTTAACCAAAAGGTTTGTTTTCATGCTGTACATCTCTACGGCTCTGCCGTGTGATGAGCTTCATCATTCACAGTGAATGGGGTAGTATCACTGAGCACAGGGGCCATATCCTTCTCAACCTTGCCTAATGACATATCCAATTAGATGCCTTTTAAATATTGCATTGTACCAGCCTCCACACTTTTTCCTCGCACCTTAAAAGCTTGTGCTCTCTGGTTTTGGACCCAACTAACATGGGAAAAAGAGACCCTGGCTGTTCACCCTAACCATGTCCCTCACGAGTGTATCAACCACTGAGGTCACTTTTCAGCATCTGATGCTCCAAGGGAATCAGCCCCTTCCAATACAGTCTCTCCCTATATCTCAAATTCTCAACCATGGCAACATATCTGTGCACTTTTTCTGAACCCTTTCAAGTTTCGCAACATCATTTGTATAGTGGGGAGACCAGGACTGAAAGCAGAATTCCAGAAGTAGCCGAATCAATGCACTGTACAGCAGGAAAATAATGCTGCAACTCCTATACTCAATGCACTGACCAATAAAGGCAAGTGCACGAAATACCTTCTTCACTATCCAGCCTAAGAATCCACTTTCAAGCAACTGTGAACCTTCACTCCAAGATCTCTTTGTTCAGCAACACTCCCCAGGACCTCCCTATTAAGTGAACAAGTCCTGCCCTGGTTTGCTTTTCCAAAATGCAGAACCTCATATTTATCTAAATTAAACCCATCTGCCACTCCTTATTCTATTTGATTGAAGTCCCATTGTACTGAGGTAACCTTCTTCACTGTCCATTACACCTCCAATTTTGGTGTCTACTGTAAACTTACTAATCATACCTCCCATATTCACATAGAAATCATTGATATAAATGACAAAACGCAGTGGACCCAGCAGCCAACCTGACAGCATGTTTCTCACACAGGCCTCCAGTCCGAAAAGCAACTCTCCACTCCTACCAAAAGAGAAAATGCTGGAAAATCTCAGCAGGTCCGGCAGCATCTGTAAGGAGAGAAAAGAGCTGACATTGAGTCTAACTGACCCTTTGTCAAAGCTGAGGGGTGCATGGCCCTGAGTGTGGCTTTTAGGGTGCGGCGAGAACAACAGTTGGGAAAATGTTGTATATCGTGCAAGTATCTATAAGCCTGGAGGCTGCATGCAGGATTGAATCTGAACTGAAATCCACGTGGACTAAGTCAGAGGAGAAGACAGTCACTGAGGAAGGAAATATGGCTGTGGAAGTGAGTCTTAGTAAATAACTTGTCTCACACAGAGAGAAAAGAAAAGCAGTGAAGATGGACAGCGGGGAAAGAGACAAATGAAAATCCTGTCGGAGAGAAGAGCAATACTTTTTCAGGGTAGGCATTCCTGGAAGAGAGGTGGCTGTGGATTAAACACTGGATAAAAGCAAAGTACTGCGAATGCTGGAATCTGAAACCAAAGGAGAAAATGCTGGAAAATCTCAGCAGGTCTGGCAGCATCTGTAAGGAGAGAAAAGTGCTGACGTTTCGAGTCTAACTGATCTTTTGTCAAAACTGATTGCAGGTATTTGCATGATATACAATATTTTTCCAACTGCTTTCCCTCCACTACCGCCCTGACTGATTAGCAAGGTTAGAGCTCATGGAATACAGGGAGAACTAGCCATTTGTATACAGAACTGGCAGAAAGGTAGAAGACAGAGGGTGGTGGTGGAGGGTTGTTTTTCAGACTGGAAGCCTGGTGACCAGTGGAGTGCCACAAGGATCGATGCTGGGTCCACTTCTTTTTGTAATTTACATAAATGATTTGGATATGAACATGGGAGGTATAGTCAGCAAGTTTGCAGATGACACAAAAATTGAAGGTGTAGTGGACAACAAAGAAGCTTACCTCAGAATACGACAGGATCCTGATCAGATGGGCCAATGGGCTGACAAGTGGCAGATGAAGTTTAATTTAGGTAATTGTGAGGTGCTGCATTTTGGGAAAGCAAATTAGCAGGACTGATACACTTAATGGTAAGGTCCTGAGGAGTGTTGCTGCACAAAGAGACATTGGAGTGCAGGATCATAGCTCCTTGAAAGTGAAGTCGTAGGTAGAGAGGATAATGAAGGAGGTGTTTGATATGCTTTCCTTTATTGGTCAGAATAATGAGTACAGGAGTTGGGAGGTTATGTTGCAACTGGACAGAACATTGGACATTCCAAAATGCCACTTTTGGAATATTGCGTGCAAATCTGGTCTCATTCCTATCGGAAAATGTTGTGAAATTGAAAGGGTTCAGACAAGATTTACAAGGATGTTGCCAGAGTGTAGGATTGGAGCTATAGGGAGAGGTTGACCAGGCTGGGGCTGTTTTCCCTGAAGCGTCGGGGGCTGAGGGGTGCCCTTATAGAAGTATATAAAATCATGAGGGGTGTGGATAGGACAAATAGATAAAGTCCTTTCTCTATGGGGGCGGGGGGGGGGGGGGGGCGGGTGAATTCCAGAACTAGAGGGCATAGGTTTAGGGTGAGAGGGGAAAGATATGAAAGAGACCTGAGGGGCAACGTTTTCATGTAGAGGGTGCTGTGTGCATGAAATCAGCTGCCAGAAGATGTGATGGAGGCTGGTACAATTGTAACAATGAAAATCCATCTGGATGGCTATATGATTAGGAAGGTTTGGAAGGATACGGGCTGGGTGCTAGCAGGTTGGACTAGATTGGGTTGGGGTAAGTGGTTGGCATGGACGGTAAGGACTGAAGGGGCTGTTTCCATGTTATACATCTCTATGACTCTATGACATTCAAGACAATTCTGTATCCAAATAGCAAGTTCTCCCTGTATTCTACAGTGTCTAACTTGCTAATCCGTCTGTTATGTAGAACCTTTTGACTTCCTGAAGTCCAAGTTAGTGACTTCCATGTACAAAGCCTTGCTACCTCTCCCTAATCATTTCTTGCCTATCCAATTACATGTAAATCATGTCCCTTACAATCCCTTCCCACAACTTCTCTGCCACTGACTTCAGGCTCACCGGTCTATTGTTCCTGGCCTTTCCTTCCCACCTTTCTCAAATAATGGCGCCCATCTTCCAGCACCTCACCTGTGACTATCAATGACACAAATATCTCAGCGAGGGGTCCAGCAAACAGTTCCCTAGCTTCCCACAGAGTTCTGGGTTACACCTGAGCAGGTCCCAGGGATTTATCCACCTTGCAACCGTTTAAGACATCCAGTACCCCCTCCTCTGTAATATGAACACTTGTCACGTTATCACTATTTATTTCTCCAAACACTCGAGCTGCCACATCCTCTTTTAGTAAAATAATCTCACACAGAATCTCTCTCACCTCCTGCGGTTCCACAGACAGCCTTGATGATATTTGTGGGTACCTATTCTCTGCCTGGTTACTCATTTGTCCTTAGTGTATTTGTAGAATCACTTTGGATTCTCCTTAAACTCATTTCCTAAAACTATTTCATGCCTCCTTGTTGCCCTCCTGGTTTCCTTCGAGTATACTCCTACTGCCCCGACTGCTGTGCAGAGGGAGCTGGGTGCCCTGGTGCATGAATCACAGGAAGTTGGTTTGCAGGTACAGCAGGTAATTAAGGCATTGAAGGGAATATTGTCCTTCATTGCTAAAGGGATGGTTATGCTGCAGCTGTACAGGGTGCTGGGGAGGCCACACCTGGAATACTGTGTACAGGTTTGGTCGCCTTACATTAGCAAGGATATACTGGCTCTGGAGGGAGTGGAGAGGAGGGTCGCTAGTTTGAGTTGGGAGTTGAGGGTTGGTGTATGTGGAGAGATTGAGAAAAATGGTTCTATACTCACTGTAATTTAGAAGAATGGAGGTTAGATACGAATGAGGGGAGTAGATAAGATAGATGCAGGGAGGATATTTCTACTGGGGGCAGGTCAAACTACAGAAAATAACCTCAAAATAAAGGGGAGCAGATTTAGGACTGAGGTCAGGAGGAACTTCTTCAGCTAAAGAGTTGTGAATCTGTGGAATTCACTGCCGAGTGCAGCATTTGACTTTGTCAACTTGAATGCCTTTAAGCCAAAAGGTAGATTTGGGAAAATGAGAGGAATTAAGGGTTATGGTGAGAGATCAGGAAAGTGGAGCTAATGCCATGAAAAGTTCAGCCCTGACCTAATTGAATGGCAGAGCAGGCTTGATGGGCCAGGTGGCCTATTCTTGCTTCTCTTCCTTATGTTCTTATGTTGCCACTTTCCAGCCATCCCTTTCCCTGGGAATAACATCCCAAAAACAAATTTTGAAAGTTCTTGCCTTGTGCCATCAAAATTGGCCTTTGTCCAATTTAGAAACTTAACCTTTAGATCTGGTCTATCATTTTCTGTAACTATTTTAAAACGAGTAGAATTATTAGAGAATCCCGACAGTGTGGAATGAGACCATTCGGCCCATCACATTGATACTGACCCTCAGAGCCGTATAACCTCCACCTGTAACGTTGCATGTCCCAGGGTCACCCAACCTACACATCCCTGAACACTAATGGCAATTCAGCCTGGATAATCGACCTACCCTACACATCTCTGAACACTGTGGATAATTCAGCCTGGATAATCCACCTACCCTGCACATCCCTGAACACTGTGGGCAATTCAGCCTGGATAATCCACCTACCCTGCACATCCCTGAACACTGTGGGTAATTCAGCCTGGATAATCCACCTACCCTGCATATCCCTGAACACTGTGGGCAATTCAGCCTGACTAATCCAATCGACCTGCACATCCCTGAACACTGTGGGTAATTCAGCCCAGATAATCCAACCTACCCTGCACATCCCTGAACACTGTGGGTAATTCAGCCTGGATAATCCAACCTACCCTGTACATCTTTGGACATTGGGAGGAAACCAGAGCACCCGGACGAAACCCACTCAGACAACCCAATAAGGTGGATCATCCCTTTCTTATTTCCCAGTTCCACCCAAATAACTTCACTGGATGTACTCTGGGAATATCCTCCCTAAGCACAACCATAATGCTATCACTAATCAAAAACTCAACTCCTCTTCTCTTGTCCCGCTTTCTACCCTTCCTATATCATCTATAACTCAGAACATTAAGCTGCTAGTCCTATCCATCCCAGAGCCAGCTTTCTGTAATACCCATGATATCCCAGCCCCATGTTCAAAACCATACCCTCAGCTCATCTGCCTTCCCTGTCAGGCCTCTTGCATTGAAATGAATGCAGTGTAAATTCAGTCCCACCTCGTTCTGTGCCTTGTCCTTGCCTGCCTTGACTATTTGATCTCGGAACTGTACCAGCCTCAGACTGGTACAGTCTTTTCTCACTATCTGTTTGGGATCACGCCCACTCCCTCACTGGTTTAATGCCTCCTGAGTAGCATTAACAAGTCTCCCTGCCTGGATGATAGACACCTTCCAAATCAGGTGCAATCCATCCTTATGCAGGTCAACTTTACTCAAGAGGAGATTACAATGATCGAAAAATGTGAATCTTTTCCCCTGCTTCAGCTTCTAAGCCACTCATCCTGCACCTCCTCCTCTGTAATATGGACAATTATCAATATGTCAACATTCTATATCTCTCATGTACTTATTCATAGTAAACACAGATGCAAAATACTTGTTTCCCTAGCCCGCCCATCGCCTGCAGCTCCACATAATGGCAGCCTTGCTGATCTTTGAGGGTCTCTGTTTTCTCCCTAGTCAGCCTTTTGTTCTTAAACATTTATAAAAGCCCTTTGGATTATCCTTAACTCTATTCGCCAAAGCTAACTCACGTGCCCTTTTTTCCTCCTGATTTTTGTCTTAATTATACTCCTACAGCCTTTATACTCAAAAGGATGTTTTGGATTGGAATAAATGCAAAATGGTACATCTTGATAAAATAAACGAGGGCAGGACTTACACTCATTAAAATTCGGGCCTCGAGGAGTGATATGGAACAAAGAGTCTGAGGGCTTCACGTCATTGAAGTTTGTTTTCCATGTAGACAGGGTGGTTATGAAGGTGGTCAGCACTTACCTTCGTTGCTCAGACGTTTGACAATAGGAGTTGGGACGTTATGTTGAGGTTGTAGAGGATGTTGGGGAGGCATCTTCTGGAATACAGTGCCCTGTTCCGGTTGCGCTGCTATTGGGAGGATATTATTAAATCGGAGCAGGTTCAGAAGAGATTTACCAACATGTTGCCATGAATGGAGGGATTGTATTATAAGGAGAAGCTGGATAGGCTGGGAATTTTTTCACTGGAGTGTAGGAGGTTGAGGGGTGACCTTATGAGAGGTTTATAAAATCAGAAAGAGTTTATATAATGTGAATGGTCTGTAGAGTTGGGGAGTCAAAACTCATGTGCATTTATTTTGGGAAGAAATGAGAAAGATTTGAGAAAATACATTAAGGATTTTTGTTTTAAATTACACGGGTTTAATGAATTTCCAGAGGAAGTGGTAGTTGTGAATACAATTACAATATTTAAAAGACATTCAGATAAATACACAAATCGGAAATATTTGGATGGATGTGGACCAAGCGGAGGCAGGTACACTTAATTCAGTTTGGAATTATGGTTGGCATGGACTGGTTGGACCACAGGGCCTGTTTCCTTTCTGTATAACATTATGACTCTAATTCTCACTAACTCTAAATTCCTCCATCCTCAACTCTCCCGATCACTGTCACCTCATCCAGCCTCACAACTCTTCCTTAATTATACAATTCCTCACCAGCACAGAACGTTCCCTATCTCATGTCCTCCAGTTTCTCAAATATCTGCCAAAATGTGCCTTTCTTCAGTTCCAGCCTTGAGGATGCCCCCATTCACTCCGATTGGTCGGAGAACAAACTGGTCCTCCAGTACTGCCCTTTGCCCCGAATTGGCCTGTGCTGACATCAATCATCCGAGGCCCATTGTGAGGTGAGTGGTGGGATCCTCCCTCTCTCTGCCCTGGGATGTGCTTCAACATTCACAGTGAGTGGGGCAGTATCACAGAGCACAGGTGCTGGGGGCTATTTAGCCCATTGGGGCTGTACTCTCTCCCTCTGGAGACGCTGCAAGTCTGTCCCAAATCCCTTCCCATTTGCCCATAGCCCCCCAAATCTTTGATTAAGAAGTAAAATTCCAAATCTGTTTATGAATAACTGCTGAGCCTGTGTCCAGCTGCCATTCAGACTGTTCCAGATGCTCAGAACTTACTGAATAAAATAATGTTCACATGTTATTTGCTAATTACCTGAAAATAGTTACTACAATTGTGACATTGTTAACAATTCCCTTCTTTCTGCAGATTAAATATCCTCGAAACAAATTTGCAGCTGTTCAAACTCATTGCTTAACCTTCTCAGCTCCAAGAACAATTATCTGTGCTTCTGCGAGCTTTCCACGAAAGAGGAACACATCTTATTTTCATTTATTAGTGTCATGGAGATGTACAGCACAGAAACAGATCTTTGGTCCAATTCGTCCATGCCAACTAGGAATCCTCAACAAATGGAGCCCCATTTGCCAGCAATTGGTCCGTAGCATTTGAAACCCTTCCTATTCATGTACCCAATCGGATGCCTTTCAAATGTTGTAATTGTATCAGCCTCCACTACTTCATCTGGCAGCTCATTCCACACAAACAGCTTGAAAACTTTGCCCCTTCGATCCGTTTTAAATCTTTGACCTCTCAACTTAAGCCCATTTGATCTTGTTTTAAACCCACCTAACCTGGGGGGAAAGATCCTGGCTGTTCACCTTATCCATGTCCCTTGTGATTTTATAAATCTCCATGAAGTCACCTCTCAGTCTTCGACTCTCCAGGGAAGTTAACCCTGGCCTATTCAGCCTCTCGCTGTAGCCCAAATCCTCCAATCCCAGCAAAGTCTTTGTAAATCTTACCTGAACTCTTTCAAGATTCACAACATCCTTTCCAGAACAGGGAATTTCGAACTTAAAACAGAATTCCTGAAATGGCTTAATCAATGTGCGTTCCAGTCACAATTTGACATCCCAGCTTCTGTACTCAATGCATTGACCAATAATTATAAGCAAACCAAACACTACCTTCACTAGTCTGTCTATCTGCGACTCTACTTTCAAGGAACAATGAACCTGCACTCCATGGTCTCTATGTACAGCAACATTCCCAATGCCTTAACCATTAAGTGTATAAGTCCTGCCCTGATTTGCCTTTCCAAAATCCAACAGCTTACATTTGTCTAAATTGAACCCAGTCTGCCATTCCTCATCCCAATGGCCCATCTGTTCAAGATCCTGCTGCATTCTGAACTAACCTTCTTCATTGTCCACGACACCTGCAATTTTGGTGTCTTCTGTAAACCCAATATCCGTTTCTGCAGCATACTGCAGTCCACAAAGAAACCCTCTTTCACCACCCTCTGCCTCTTAACTTCTAGCCATTTGGATACAAAACTGGCTTGTTCTTCCAAGATTTCATGTTAGCTAACCTTGCTAACCAGTCTGCTTTGTGGAACATCATTCAGTGTACATATAGACGACGTCGACAGTCTGCCTTCATCAATCATCTTTGTCATGTCTTCAAAAAACTCAGTCAAGTTAGAGAGGGAGAGAATTTCCCAAACACAAAGCCATGTTAACTATCCCTAATTATCCCTCGTCTTTCCCAATACATGTAAATCCTGTCCCTCAGAATCCCTTCCAACAACTTGCCTGCCACTGACTTCAGGCTGAAAATATGTTGCTGGTTAAAGCGCAGCAAGTCAGGCAGCATCCAAGGAACAGGAAATTCGACGTTTCGGGCACAAGCCGTTCATTCCTGAGGAAGGGCTTATGCCCGAAACATCGAATTTCCTGTTCATCGGATGCTGCATGACCTGCTGCGCTTTAACCAGCAACACATTTTCAGCTCTGATCTTCAGCATCTGCAGACCTCACTTTTTACTTAATGACTTCAGGCTGCCTGTTCTCTTGTTCCCCGGCCTTTCCTTACCACTTTTTTGAAGAATGGCACAGGTCTTCCACCACCTCACCTGTCACCAATGACAATATAAATATCTCAGGGAGGGGCACTGCCATCATTTTCTTAGATTTCCACAAATGTCTGGAATACACCTTAACAGGTCCCAGGGATTTATCCACCTTGCTACGACTTAAGACATCCAGTACTATCTCCTCTGTAATATGGCCAGGAGCCGGGCGGCAGTGGACAATTAATTTACAGAAAGCTCTGTGAAAGTAACAGTAAAATGCTATACAGAGCAAAAATACACTCAGAGACTCAGGAAGCTAGATAATGATCAAATGGACATCAAGGAGCCTAGAGATGAATCAGAACAATGTTCACTTTTATGATGCCACAGACAGAGATGTCTAGCACTGAAACAGACTATTCAGTCCAATCCGTCTATGCCAACCAGATATTGTAACCTAATCCATTCCCATTTGCCAGCACTTGGCCAACACCCCTCTGAACCCTTCTTATTCAAATGCCTTTGAAATGTTACACTTTTTGGTGTCCTTTAGGCTCCTGTTGAATTTTCCCCTCACACACTAAACCTATATCCTCTATTTCTGGGCTCCACCACCCCGGGGTAAACACCTTGTCTATTTATACTATCCATGTCCCTCACGATTATATAAACCTCTTCAACATCACACCTCAGCCTATGACACTCCAGGGAAAAGGGCCCCATCCTATTATGCCTCTCCCTGCAACTCAAGTCCTCCAACCCTGGCAACATCCTTGAAAATAATTTCTCAAGCCTTTCAGGTTTCAGTGCCTCCTTCTGATAAGAAGGAGACCAGAATGTACACTATATTCCAAAAGTGACCTAACTAATGTCCTGTCCAGCTCCCTTAGTCAGCGTTCTGACCAATAAAGGGAAGCATACCAAATGTCTTCTTCACTATCCTATCTACCCGTGACTCTACTTTCAAGGAACTGTGAACCTGCATTCCAAGGTCTCTTTGTTCAGGAAGACTTACAATTCAGTGTGTCAGTCCTGCTCGGATTTGCTTTTCTAAAACGCAGCACCTTACATTTATCTCAATTAAACTCTGTCTGCCACTCCGCAACCCATTGGCCCATCTGATCAATATCCCATTGTATTCTGAGACAACCTTTATCACTGACCACAACACCAACAATTTTGGTCTCACCTGCAAACTTACTAACTGTACCGCCTCATCCATTTAAATGAATGACAAAACAAATCCCGAGGAAACGAAAATCTACTTCTCTGGGTGTGAATGTGCTCTGTGTAAATCCTGTCCCATGACTCTCTATCAGGGAGAGCTGCACATACACCCCTCTGAACCTTGTCCCCTACAAAGGTGGCGGCTGCACGTGTCCAGTGAATCTTTGCCCTCAATAAAGATGGCGGCACTTACTCGAGTCAATCGCCAGATGAGGTATTTTTCCGTTTACTGTAAAGACGAGACTATAAATTTCAAATGTCTTTTCCGATGTGCACCAAATGTTCGCAAAACCTCTCAGCCCAGACCAACACCATTTCCCTCCCGCTTGCTGCTGTTTATTTCTTTCCTTACCAACAGCTCTCTGCCCGCACAGCCGCGCTGTCCGCGAGGATGATCACGTGGTATAGTCAAGTCCCGCCTCTCATTCACTCTGATTGGTCGGATGGCCAACTGCCCCGCCAGGTCCTCCAGCCCCGCCCCTGTGCTTCTATTGGTCCGCCGCTGATATCAACCATCCTGGGACTATTGTTAGCTGGAGCATGCGCACTGCTTCGTGGCTTTTGTTGCTGTTCATAAGTTACAAGAGTGAGGGACAAAGTTAAAAACACACAACCACCTGATGAAGCAGCAGCAACGCTAGTGCTTCCAAATAAACCTGTTGGACTATAACCTGGTGTTCTGTGAATTTTAATTTTGTCCATCCCAATCCAACACCAGCATCTCCAAGTCACGAGTGAGGGAGGAATGCATAACATAAGAACTAGGAATAGGAGAAGACCATCCTGCCCTTTGAGCTTGTTCTGCCATTCAACAAGATCATGGCTAAACACTTCGTGGACGCAGAACCATTTACCCAAGTTCTCACCGTATTCCTTAATTAATTATATTTTTTTTATAAAAGCTACCTTAGCTTTAAAAACGTTTAATGAACTAGCACCAACTACTAACCTGGGCAGTGAATTCCATTGTGGCTAAGAAATTCCTTCTCAATTCAGTCGTAAATTTGCTGCCTCTAATCTTCAGTTGTTGCCCTCTTGTTCTAGATTCACCTGCCAATGGAAACATCCTCTCTACTTCTATTTTATCCATTTTATTCATTGTTTTATATGTTTCCATTCTTCTGAATTCCAATGAGTATAATCCCAATCTACTCAGTCTCTGTTAAACCAACCCCATCAACTCTGAAATCAACCTTCTTAACCTCCTCTACACCCCCTCTAGTACCAGTACATCCTTTCTCCACGAAGGAGATAAAAACTACATGGAGTATTCCAGGTGTGGCCTCACCAGCACCCAATACAGCTGGAACATAACCTCTGCATTTAAACACAATCCCTTCAGCAACGAAGGACAAAATTCCATTTGCTTTCTGAATTGATTGTTATACCTGGTGACCAACCTTCATGCAGAAGGATACTCAGGTGTCTCTGCATAGCAAAAATGGAACTTATAAAAATTCAAGTAATAATTTCTTTTTTAATGTTACTCCAACCAAACAGTATGACTTTACATTTATGAACATTATATTCCATATGACCGATCATTGCTCACTTACTCGAAGTATCTATGTTCCTCTGCAAAGTTTCACAGTCGTCAACACACTTTGTCCTGCTACTCATCTTAGTCTCATATGCAAACTTTGACACCCTACATGTGGTCCCCAACTCCAAATCATCTGTATCAATTCTAAATAATCGCAGTCCCAACACTGATCCCTGAGGCACACAATTAGTCACTGATTGCCAACCAGATCCCCACACTTTAGTCAACCAATTAGTCAACCAATCTTATATCCATGCTAATTCTCTACTCCTAACACCATGCACCCTTATATTATGCAACAGCCTTTTGCAAAGCACCATGCTGAAGACCTTCTTGAAATCCTGGTACACCTCATCCACTGGGTTCCCGTTGTCCACCTTGCTCGAAATGTCTTCATAGAATTCCAAAAGATTTGTCCAGCATGACCTGCACTTTGGGACAATTTTTATCGGGTCCCTCCTATTTCTTCCCTGATAATAGACCCAAGCATCTTTCCCACTACAGAGAAGAAGCGAACTGGGGTATAATTCCCCCATTTTTTGTCCATCTCCTTTTTAAAATAGTGGTGTCACTTTTGCTGCTTTCCAATCTGCTGGGACTGCCACAATGTCCAGTGAAGTTTGGAAAATTACTGTCAGTGCATTTACTATTTCTCCTGGCATCTCTTTTAGTATCCTGGGATACATTCTGTCAGGGCTAGGAGAGTTTTCTATTATTAGCTCAATTACCTCCAACAGTCCAACAAGAGCTGTTCTATAATAATGATAGTTTCCAAATCCTCACTTACCTTTGTTTCTTTGTTAATTACTGGCAAGATATTAGTATCCTCCACTGTGATATCCCATCACTAATTGCTCCTCCTCTTTTTCCAAAGGACCGACATTTACTTTAGCCACTCTTTTCTCATTATGTATGTTTATATAAACTTTTCCTATCTGTCTTTATAGTCTATGCTAGTTTATTTTTCTCATGTTTTATCTTACATTTCTTTATAGCTCTTCTCTGGCTTTCTGTTGACCTATAAAGTTTTCCCAGTTCTAGTTTCATGCTGGTTTTGGCCACTTTGTATACCTTTCAATTTGATCACTTTCCTTAGATACCCATCACAGAGAACACATTTTCTTACAGTCTTTCCCTTTGACTGGAATATACCTTTGCTGAGGACTTTGTAAAATGTCTTTGAAAATCTTCCACTGCTCATCAACTGTCCCACCATAAAATCTTTGTTTCCAGTCTACGTTATCCAGGTTCTTCCTCATTCTATTGTAGTTCCCCATGTCCAAGCACAGGACCCAGGTATTAGGTTTTATCTTCACATTCTCCATATGTATTAAATTCAACCATACAGTGATCACTTCTTCCGAGAGGATCCCTAAGTCTGAGGTCACTAATTATTCCTGTCTCATTGCACAGGTGCCAGATCTTGGATAGCTTGCTCCCCTGTAGATCCATTTCATACTGTTCAAGTAAAATATCACAGAAACACTTAATGAACTCCTCAAAGCTACCCTGATTGAGCTGGTTTGACCAATCTACATGTAGATTAAAATCACCATGTATCACTGTTACAGGCATTAGTTATTTCTTTGTTTATTGTGCATCCCAATGTGATGTTATTATTTGGTGGCCTATACACTGACCTATCAGTGACTTCCTTGTTAGAAGTTTGAATGCATCATTCCTGTTTCTCCTAATGTACAGAAATAACAACAACTACTTGCATTGTATTGAATCTTTCACAATGGCAAATCTTCTAAGGTGCTTCA
This sequence comes from Hemiscyllium ocellatum, assembly GCF_020745735.1. Classification (NCBI taxonomy): domain Eukaryota; kingdom Metazoa; phylum Chordata; class Chondrichthyes; order Orectolobiformes; family Hemiscylliidae; genus Hemiscyllium; species Hemiscyllium ocellatum. The sequence goes on along the minus strand of NC_083454.1, from coordinate 244,914 downwards.
TGGATGATGAAAACATTGATTAAGGAGGATGTTTTTTTAAAAAACCTTAAAGGAGAATAGAAAATGTTAGGGAGACTACTTGACAGACTTCTGTCCTTGACAACTCCAATTGTAGAGTGATGCAGGTGGGGTGGGTTGGAAAGGGAACATGCAAAGGGGAAATGGAGGAGTTCAGGCAGTGTCTAAGGACTTAAGGACAGAGGAGGTTCCAGACTGAGTCTGTCGGTCATAGACAGTATGGCTGCTTCATGGAGTGTGAAGCACTGCAATGGGTCCATGCAAGTCATATTAGTCAAGGATAGTATAACGGCGGCTGAGAGTACTTTTGATAAGGACTTGATTACTGAGGTAGTGTGGGCTGAGGTTAGAACAGGAGAGGAGAGGTCACAATGCTTGGAATTTTTTATAGGCCTCCACAGAGTTCCAGGGAAGTGGAAGAGAAGATTTGCAAAATTATTCTGGGTAAAAGCAAAAGTAACAGGATGGTCATTATGGGGGACATTAGCTTCCTAAACATTGACTGGGAATGCTATAAATCTAGTAGGTTGAATCGATTAATTTTTGTCCAGTGTGTACAGGAGGTTTTCCTGACACACGATGTCGAAGGGCCGACAAGTGGGGAGGCCACATTGGATCTGGTGCTTGGTAGGTGAGCACTTTGGAGAGAGGGACCATAATTCAAATGCGTTTAGTTTAGTGATGGAAAGGGACAGGTACATGTCACATGGCAAGAGTTATCAATGGGCAAGGACAATTATAATGCAATTCGGCAGGAATTAGGATGCATAGAATAGAGCAGCAAAATGCAGGGAATGCAGACAATGGAAATGTGGAGCTGGTTTAAGGAACAGATATTGCATGAACTTGATAAGTAAGTCCCTGTCAGGCAGGGAGGAAGTGATAAGATAAGGGAACACGTGGTTTACTACAGAAATTGCATCGCTTGATACGAAGAAGAAGGAGGCTTATGTGTTTCTGAGGAAAACTGGTTCAGATGGGGAGGTGGAGTGTTCCAGATCAGCTAGGAAGGATTTAAAGAGAGTTAAGAAGAACAAAGAGAGGACTCGAGCAGTCTTTAGCAAATAGAGTAAAGGAGAACCCTAAAGTTTTCTATAGGTATGTGAGGAATAAGAGGATAGGGTAAGAATAGGTCCAATCAAAGACGGAAGTGGGAAGTTGAGTGTGTACCCTGTGGAGCTCGGAGAGGTGCAAATGAATATTTCTCGACGGTTTTCACTCAGGAAAAGGAGAGCATTGTAGAGCAGAAGAATGAGGTACGAGATATTAGACTAGAAAGGATCAAGATTAGTTAGAAACAGGAGTTATCAATTCCGGAAGGAATGAAAGTGGACAAGTCCCCTAGGCCGGATGTGATTTATCCATGGATTCTCTCGTAAGCTAGGGAGGAGATAGCAGAGCCTTTGGCTTTGATATTTGAGTTGGCATTGTCTACAGGTTTGGTACCAGAGGACTGGAGAATTCCAAATGTTGTGCCTTTGTTCAAGAAGGGCAGGAGAGATGACCCAGGTAATTATACACCAGTGTGCCTGACTTCTGTTGAAGGAAAGGTTTTGAAAAGATTATAAGAGATAAGATTTATAATCATCTAACAACAATCTGACTTCACATAATCAACACGATTACGTCAAAGGCAGGTCGTGTCTCACAAACCTCATTCGGCTTTTTGAGAAGGTGACTAATCATATAGATGAGGGTAGGGCAGTTGACGTAGTATACATGAACTTCAGTAAAGCTTTTGATAAGGTTCCAGATCGTAGGCTGTTGGAAAAAATGCAGATACACGGAAATGAGGGTGATTCAGCACTTTGGATTAGAAACTGGTTTTCTAAAGGAAGACAGCGAGTGTTGGTTGATGGAAAATATTCAACTGGAGTCCAGTTACTTGTGGTGTGCCACAAAGATCTGTTTTGGGACCATAGCTGTTTGTCATTTTTAGAAATGACTTAGACACAGGCATAGGTGGATTGATTAGTAAATTTGCTGACGACACTGAAGTCGGTGTAGTAGTGGACAGTGTGGAAGTGTGTTACAGGTTGCAGGGGGACTTGGATAAACTGCAGAATTGGGCTGAGAGGTGGCAAATGCAGTTCAATGCAGCTAAATGTGAGGTGATGCAGTTTGAGAAGAATATCAAGAAGGCAGAGTACTGAGTCAATGGAAAGATTCTTGGTAGTGTGGATGTGCAGAGGGATGTTGGAATCCATGTACATAGATCCCTGAAAGTTGCCACGCAGGTGTATAGTATTATTAAGATGGCATACGGTGTGTTAGGATTCATTCATAGTGTTATTGAGTTCCAGAGGTGCAATATCATGCTGCAAATATACAAAACGCTGGTGCGGCCGCACTTGGAATATTGTGTGCAGTTCTGGTGCCCATATTTCGGGAAGGACATGGAAGAATTGGAAAAGGTGCAGAGGAGACTAACCAGGATGTTGTCTAGTCTGGAGAGAAAGTCTTATGAGGAAAGGCTGAGAGAGTTGAACCTCTTCTCCTTAGCAAGAAGAAGGCCAAGAGTGAATTTGATAGAGACATACAAGATGATCAGAGGCTTAGATAGGGTAGACAGTGGAAGGGTTTTTCTAGGATCTTGATGTCAGTATGCACGAGGGGCATAACTGCAAATGAGGAGTCATAGATTTAAGACAGACGTCAGAGGCAGGTTCTTTACTCAGAGAATGGTAAGAGCGTGGAATGCACTACCTGCTAAAGTAGACAACAGCCACATCAGTAAGATTTAAACAATCCTTAGATAAGCACATGGGTGATTTTGGGATAGTGTACAGGGACGAACTGAGAACAGTTCACAGGTTGGCGCAACATCACGGACCGAAGCGCCTGCCCTGTGCTGCATTGTTCTATGACTATTGTGCTACAAGACATTTCTGCTGTCTTAAACAGAGTGACAGATCTTATATTGTGGGCTTATGAAACATCACTGATCTCTACCAAACATGTGCGAGGTAAAGTCAGGGCAATAATAAAATGGTGCAAAAGGAGGGGAACAGGTAACTGCATACAAAACCCTGCTCCTTCTCCTCTATTTTCTCCTCCAAAACTGAGAGTTCTAGAAAAGCAGCTCCATATCCCACAATACTTTACCCCATAATCCTGGTATCTGGCTGTGTACAAGGAGTGGAACAGTCTGTACTGGAACCCACTGGTAAAGACTAAAATCATCTCAGCCTTGACAGCCCCACGACATTGTATGCATTTTCTATTGTTTTTAATCTGTTCCTGACTTCCCTCGTTTTTCCAAATGAACCTGTTCAAAGTTGTTATTACACACACATCACAAACTGTGGATTGAACTCAGATCTCTCAGTCCAAGATTCGGGATATTTTCACATCAGAAGGGATCAGTTCTCACTTCCCTTGTCCTTCAGCCTGCTGAGTTACGCCTGAATCAACTCTGCAATTGGGAGGAAAGGGCGGAACTGAAGGACCGAACAGAGGCCGGTCCGCCAATCAGAGTGAGTGAGGAGCGGGCCCAATGCATTCTCGGGGAATGATTGGTTAGAAAGCGAACTGTTTTGCACGATTGTGATCATTCTCGCTCCATAGTGGAGCATTAAACATCTCTCATAAATCAATGGGAGATTTTAAGAAGTAGTTGAAATGTAAATCTGATAACGTACATATTTCCAATCGATTCACACAACTAGAGTATGAAATTATATTTTCAAATTCCCAGAACAATTGATAATTTACAAACTTGGCCAGTATGATTAAGTTAGACCAAACAATCTGCTTGCAGGCTAGACATCTCTATGTTTCTATCTCGACATAAAAATTTGTTCATGACAAATATTTCACCCATGATTCTGTGCAGATATGAATATTCTATATAAACTCACCTCAGGCGCACGCGCAGTTTGGTTTTTATGTGGCGCATGCGCAGTGTCAGAGAGAGAGAGAGACATGGAGCTGCTTTCTCCGGCAGCGGCTGCGATCGGGCTCAGAGCCGGTGTGTGGGAGCGTCGCTGGGAGAAAGGAGAGGAGAGAATTCACAAGTGCTGGATACAGGTTAAAACAGAACTCGAAAAAGCCCATCCAGGCCCGGGGAAGGAGGTGGCGGTCTCTGATCAGGGAAGCGGCCCAGGGTCACGGCCGCTATTTGTTTGAGGGAAGAGGTAGCGCGGGCACTAGGGCCGCCACCTTGAGAAGGTCAAGGTGCAGGAGGGCGGGGCTATCAGGGTCTGTAGAACAATCAGAGGAAAGGGAATGCCCATTGTTATTGATGAATTCCATGAACACAGCGTCACTGGGAGGTCCCGCAGGAATCTCCTCTCTCAGTCCTGCTGTGATGTTTCACCCAATCAGAACCAGCAGCTTTCCTCCTCTCTCAGCTCCCCTTCTGTCCTTCCTGCAGCATCTGTCCCCTGGAACATTGAGCTGCCTGTCCTGTCCCTCCCTCAGCTGTTGTTCTGTAATACCTGTGATATCCCAGTCCCATCTTAGATTAATTCACTAAAGACATCAATGCACCCGATGGATTTCACATAACATCAGCAATTGTTTAATACATGTTTTTAATTATATATTTTTTGAAGTATTTAATTCACATTCAATTATTTGCCATGGTGGGATTTGAACCTATGTCCAGAGAACATTTGCTGAGTTTCTGGATAAATTACCTCACAATAACACCACTAGGCCAGCACTTCGCCTGCTCACAGGTTGCACATCCCAGTGCAACATGAATCAAAACCCTGTCTTTTTGCACAATTGTTTGATCCCGAACTCTGGTAATATCTCTCCGTGTGGAATCCCTCATTGTGTGGGTCTAATTGCTGCCTCTGTCAGCGTCTCTTACTCTTGCGGCTACTCCAGACACTGATCCAACCGAATTCTCCACTCCAGAGGGATGAGGCAGTATAGCCCCGGAATGGAGACTGGGATTTTCCAGATCTCTGTGGGCTCAGTGCCATTCTACATGTGTAACCCTCAGAAGTATCAGACTAATTTCCCATTCTGACTATTTCTGTGTCTTCTACAGATACTCAGGGAGTTCCTGACTCCGTAGACGTGCGAACTGCTGGTTGGGAAGATGATTGGTCAGCCAGAGAGACAAAGGTCAGGGAGGTTGGGACCCTTCAATAAATCCTACCGCCAGGTAACATCACTCACAGTGCACAGAGCAGAGAGCAGCGAGAGGGCTCCAAACATCAGCTAACAGGACATGACACAGATATAGTGCTGGAGGGGAAGCACAGTACAGACTCCCCTCAGGCTCAATCACCACCCCGACTTTAAGTTTTATTGTACTGAGACAGCATCTGGAGTTCCCAATTTTCAATCCAGGCGTGTGCTGTCTTGGTGAGCACCAGGACAACAGAGGGGAATGCAGGCCTTCAAAGAGATGGTGGGAATGCTGCCTGGGATCTTTCTGTTCCCTAATCCCTCTCCAAGAAACAATGTAACTGCACCCCTTGGTCTCTCTCTGTTCGACAACACTGTCTAGGGCCCGAACATTAACTGTGTTTGTGTTTGTCTGTTACTAAATCCAACTCCCTGGTTTGTTTGAACTAAATCCAACACCTGAATTAAACTCCATCTTTCATTCCTTGGCCCACTGGCCCAGTTGATTAACATCCCCTTCGATATCTATATCCCCTGCCCACTCTTCCACTAATCTTGGTATCCAGAGACTCCTATATTTTCACTCAAATTGTGTATGTAAATGGTGCACAACAGTGGTCCCAGCACCAATCCTTACAGCACACTACTGGTCAGAGGCCTCCAGTCTGAAAAACAACCCTCTGACTCCCACTGTCATCCCATTGTGTATCCAGTTGGCTAGCTCTCCCTGACTCCTTGTGACTTACTGTTAGGAACCAAGATATTATGCTACACCCTGACCAAGGGTTTGCTGAAGCCAGAAACAACATCTGTTGCTCTGCCGTGATCAATCTTTTTTTGGTCACATCTTGAACAAACTCAAGTCAAGTTTGTGAGACATGTTATCCCATGCACAAAGCCATGCTGGCTGTTCGTAATCAGTCCATATCTTTCCAAATGCATGTAATTCCTACCTCTCAGAATGACCTCCAACAACTGACCCACCCTGATGTCTGGTCATCCGTCTGTAGTTTCCTGACTTCCACTTGCAGCCTTTCTTAATTAATGACACAACATTATAATCATAGTCAGAGAGTCATACCACATTGTTTGGTTAATGCTAACCATACTCTAAAACTGACCTTGTCCTACCTGCCTGTTCCTTGATCATATCCCTTCAAACCTTTCCTATTCCTGTCCTAATTCTAATGTCTTTTAAACATTGTAATTTTCCACACATTCACCCCTTCCTTGGGAAGTTCATTCCACACGCATCCCATCCTCTGTGTAACAATGCGACCCTCGCATCTTTTTTTAAATGTATCTCCTTAAAATTAAGAATGTAGTGCCTTGTCTTGAAACTCCCCTGTCCATGGGAAAAGACAACTCCCATTAACTCTATCGATCCCCTCATTATTTTATAAACTTCTATGAGGTCATCTGTCAACATTCAGGTTTCAACGAAAAAATACCAACCTATCCAGCCATTCATTATAACTGAAAACTTCCATAACCAGCCACATCCCAGTAAATCTCATCTGAACCCTCTCCAGCTTAATAGTATCCTTCCTCTAACTGGGCGACCAGATTTGGACACAGCATTCCAGAAGAGGATCACCAATGTCCTGTATAATCTCAATGCGACTTCCCAACTCCTAAATCCAAAGGACAGAGCAATGAAAGTAAGTGTGGCAAGCACCTTTTTAACCATCCTATCTCTCCATGTTGCAAACTTCAAAGAAATATGTACCTGTACCTCGATGTCCCTCTGTTCTACGACACTACCGAAGGTCCTACCATTAATTGTATAAGCCCTGCCCGTGTTTATTGCACCAAATGGATTCCCTCACATTTATTCAGATTGAACTCCATCTACAGTTTTTCAGCTGTTCACAGATTTCATCAGGATGCCTTTTGTAATCTCAGAAAACCTTCTTCACTGTCCACAATTCCACCTTCCAGTCTACCTGCCTATCACACATGGTACAAATATCTCTGCTAGGGGCCCTACAATGTTTTCACCAGCTTCCCACAATGTCCTGAGCTACATTTGATCAGGTCCTGGGGGTTTATTTACCTTTGTGTTTTAAAACTTCCAGCACCTCCTCTTCGATAATGTGGACTTATTTCAAGACATTGGCTCACAGAGATGTACAGCACGTAAACAGATCCTTTGGACCAACTCCTGCATGACGTATCTAGTCACATTTGCCAGAACTTTGCCAATATCTCTCTAAACCCTTCCCATTCATACACCCATCCACATGCCTTTTAAATGTATTTCTGTCACCCTCCACTGTTTCCTCCGGCAGCTTATTCCATACACTCTGAGGAAACCAGTTGTCCTTTAGGTCCCTTTGAAACATTCCCCTTGCACTTTAAAGCTATTCCCTGTTGGTTTAGAATGCTCCAGCCCTTGGGAAAAGACCTAGTCGATTGACCCTATCGCTGACCTTCATGATTTTAAACACCTTTATCAGGTAACTCCTCAGCCTCCCATGTTCAAGTGAAAACAGCCCCAGCTTATTCAGGCTTTTCCCTGAAGCGCAAACCCTCCAACCCCGGCAACATCCCTGTTCATTTCTTCTGAACCCTGTCATGTTCCATAACATCCTTCCTGTGGCATTGAGACCAGAATTGCACACAGTGTTCCAATAATAGTCAGGACAAATACTGTTTAGTTCCCTGATCTCCCCAGTATTTATCCACAGTAAGTTCCAAAGTGAAATATTAGTTTTGCATCTCGTAATTCCACACATCGTTAGGTTCATTGATCATTAAGGATATTGGTTTTGTCCCTTGCCCTTCTTTTGCTCTTAATACACTTGTAGAATCTCTTTCAATTCTCCTTAACTTTCTCTGCCAAAGCTATCTCATGTTCCCTTTTTGCATTCCTGATTTCCATCCTAGGTGTATTTCTACAGCCCCGATGCTCCTGAGGGGATTCCCTTGAGTCAGCAATTATATCTGACATGTGTCCCCTTTTTTCTTGACCAGAGCCTCGAAATTCAGCCAGTGTTTCCTAATTCTGTCAGCATTGAGCTGCACACTAACAGGAACACCCTGGTGCTGTATGCTCCTTTTATCTCGATTTTAAGATATTCCTCCTTTACCAGCAAATAGCCTCCCCAGGTCTACTTTAAAAATTTCTGTCTAATACTATCTTGCTCCATTGTATATCTTGAACTTGTGGACCAGGCCTGTCCTTTTCCATCGCAATTTTCCATTGCAATGACTGGGAGTTTCTGGAATAGGCTTAACAAATTCCTCCCATCCAAATGCTCAACACTGCGGCAGTCCCAGACCAGGTCTGGAAAGGTTAAAATCTCCGACTGCTACAAACCTAATATTCGAACAGATATCTGAGATCTCCTGACATATTTGCTCCTCCATCTCCCATTGCCTATTGCTGTAGTACGACCGTAGCAAACTGATGACCAATTTCTATTTCTCAGTTCCACCAATATCGCTTAACTGGGCGATCCTGCATGAATACTCCCTCTAGGTACTGCTGGGATTTTTCCCCCCAATCAAAACCACCAGCTCTCCCCCTGTTTTGCCTCCTGTTCTATCCTTCGTGTAGCATCTGTCCCCTGGAACATTGAGCTGCTGGTCCTGTCGCTCCCTCAGTGGTGTTTCTATAATACCTACAACATCCCAGTCCCATGTTCCCATCTATGCTCTGGGTTCATCTGCCTTATCTGTCCAGCCCTTTGCATTGAAATAAATGCCGTTTAATCCACCAATTTTCCCTCATTGCCTGCTAGTTTCTTGCCTGCCTTGTCTATTTATATTGCTCTCTTGAAAACCAGCCTCAAATTTCTTTCTGGCCTTACGATTGTTTGGGGTCCCACACCCCTGCCAGACGAGTTTAAATCCTCTCGAGCAGCTCCAGCAACTCTCTCCACCAGGATATGGGTCCCCCCTCCTGCTCTCAGTTCAGGTGTCTTCCCCACCCTATCTGCTTGTGCTGACATATTCAGACATCCAGAGATTTGTCCACCAAGGTCCTGCCCTGCCCTCCCCACCACACTCTCCCCCTCCCTTCCCCTCCTCTCACCCTCCTTCCCTTCCCCTCTCTCGCCCTCCCCTCCCCTCTGCTATCTCGCCCTCCCCTCCCCTCCCCTCACCCTCGCCTCCCCTCCTCTTGCCCTCCCCTCCCTTCCACGCTCTCGTCCTCCCAGCCTCCCCTCCCCTCCCCTCTCTCGAACTCCCCTCCCCACTCTGCTTCTCCCGGCCCAACCCTCACCTCCCCTCTCTCGTTCTCCACTCCCCATTCACCCCCTCCCAGCACTCTCCTCCTCTCCCCCCTCACTCTCGCCTCCCCTCTCCTCACACTAACCTCCCCTCCTCTCGCCCTCCCCTCCCCTCCACTCTCTCGCCCTCCCAGCCTCCCATCTCCTGCCCTCTCTCGAACTGCCCTTCCCTCTCTCGCACTCCCGGCCCAAACCTTACCTCCCCTCTCTCGCCCTCCACTCCCCATTCTCGCCCTCCCAGCCCTCCC